>NC_044187.1:10705010-11012094 GCF_900880675.1 Sparus aurata
CTGTCATGGATTAACTCCCCTCTGACAACACCATTCTTCAGCCCTGACTTAACATCTTAGCGATCAACCGATATGTTTGTTTGTTTGTTTGTTTGTTTTTCCGGGTTTATATGACACAGGTTATCATTCATCTGCATCTACTGTCAAAATTTAGAATAACCATCAATAAATAAGGATAATATGTAACTAAATTACATCTATTGAAGTACTGTTTAAAAAAAGCTACAAGTTTTGAGGTGTTTGTGTATTTCTATTTTCTGCTAGTTTAAACTTTCACTCCACACAATATGGTACTTTTACTAAACTGTATTCATTTGAGTTTAGTTACTAGTTATTTTGCAGATTCTGATTATTCTGTTGTTGGGCTGTTAATCGTGACACTTAACCAATCAATGTTGTGAGCGGTTCATGTGTGGGGCCGCAGAGAGGTGACTACAGATGATGAGATGAGAGGCGGCTGCATTAAAGCCGAAGCAGCACATTTTTTTTAGTGAATTCATTTTGTTGTCAACTGAACAAAAACAGCAAAGAACGGATACTCTGCCACAGCCACAGCCTGGTCAGCAGTCCGGCCACCATTACTGTATTTGTGTCCACTCACTCACTCACTCACTGTTCGGATTGGGCTTCCTAAAGTGGGGCCCGCAGGTTCAATTTGTCCTGTGAGATGTTTGTTTGTTCTTTAAAACCACACTGTAAATTGACATTTATGCTGTTTTATTACTTGAGAGGTGAAAAGGCTCTTTAAACATGTAGGATCCCTAATTGTATGAGCATGGCGGGCAGAATGACACGTGCGTAGGAAGTCCTTTTTCCCAGCAGCCACTTTGACATGAAATAGTGAGTAAACAGGTGTTTCTAATCACCTAAATGAAGGTTCTGTTCTGTTTGGGTTCAGAGGCTTAATTTACCTGATTAGTAACACCTGTGTTTACATACTATTAAATTTAGAAAATGGCTGCTGTGGAAAAGGCATATGAAGGGACCTTGGGTATGAAAATTGATATTTGAACATTTGCTTATGCACTATTAAAGTGTACTGTACAAGTGTTATTGAAAAATATATAGAATTCTACTGTGTTAGTGTTAATAACAAAACGTACAGGAAATTGTATTTTGGGAAATTACAATAAACGTTTATTACATTACATTTCTTTAAAGGTGCAATATGTAGTAATTTTAATTTAAAACAGTAAAAAAATTAAGATTGCCAACAAAATGTGAACAAATAACAGTTTTAACGTAACGACATCCTCGTTGTGTTTTGCAGTAATATCTGCTGTCCCAGTCCAAAGCTCCCTTGTTAAACAACACTCCCCCAGTGTTCTGAGTTCACAGTCAAGTCCGCTAACTGCACTGCTGACTGAGCTAACTGGCCTACAGCAGCCACAGTTAGCAGCAGTTAGCCGTTACTCTGGTGATATGCTGTCCCCTGTTTGTTTGTATGAATTTGACAGGTGGCCAATTATTACATATTGCACCTTTAAGGGTCGTTCAGTTAATAATAAAAGAAAATAATAATGATAATTATAATAATGATAATTCTGTACTAGCGTAAAAAACCTGATAATTGATGAGCTGGTCGTCTTATTGTGAAAATCTCTTGAAGATGAGGCCCTACTTGCTCATGATGTCATTGGACTTTGTTGTAATGTGCTGATGTTCCACATCCAAACAATTACTTTGAAGAGCGCACTGTGATGATTACCACTAATGGGCAAAACTACAAAAATTACCCATATCATCGTGATAAAATGGAATTATCCTTTAATCAATGAACAGATTGTTTTGACGACCGACAAATTGGTAAATCGAGTGTTTGTTTGCGGCACTGAATTGTGTGTGTTTGTCGGCTGCACGCTCGTACTGTATGTGCGAGGGTGTGAGTGGGTGTTTGTGCGTGTGTGTCCGTGTTATCTGGGCATAACGGAGGATGTGCCTGTTGCCACACAGAGGGAGATTTTTCTTCTCTGAACCTGAGTAAGGTATAAAGCACACACACGCACACACACCCACAGTCACACACACACACACACAGATGGAAACAGTGAGATAGATCTTTTTGAAGTACAATTTCATCCTCGCTCCTTCCCACGATTCTCCCTTTCTTGTAGCAGAGGAAGGAGGGGAGTCAAATCTCTGTGGGTCCTGCTTTATGTAGGTGATGGCCAAAGCTGAAAGCTTTTTGTTAGAACGAGTGACAAAACTAGAGCCACAATATAGGTTTACAGGCATTTATGCACACACGCACACACACCTTTTGCACACATGAAGGTGGCGGTGGTGGCGGCTGTGGGTGCTGAGAGGCAGGAGCTGACAGCTGATTCTCCATGTGTGTTTATGAGGGCTTTGATGTTTAATGTGTCACGTTCTTTGATGCCCTCTGTGGAAGGGGTGTCAGAGCATGTGTGTGTGCACGTGGCCCGTGTGTGTGTGTGTGTGTGTGTGTGTGTGTGTGTGTGCCTGGAGAAAAAGGAACCTTGTCAGGAGGTTTGAGGGTTGTGTCGCTTTTAGTTTTTCTCCCAAGACTCTCACTCCTTTTCCCCTCTTTCTGCAGCAGGTATCTCAATCTGACTCACACGGCGGGAGCATTTGTCTTCTTCTTCTTCTTCTTCTTCTTCTTCTTCCCCCCCTTCAGCCTTTTTCTTTCTCTCCACGTCTACTCCTCCCTCCCTCCTCTCTGGTGCACGGGCTTGTGTTGCTGTCTATTTGCTGTGTCCCCGGAGAGAAAACTCAGCGTACACTTTATGCAAACATACATTCTGCAATCATTAGCGACTTATTTCACACTCACTTCGGGTCTCATTCTGTTTAATGGCTGCTTTGGTTTTGGTAATGCTTCCTGCTGCCTCTCACTGACCCGCTGCTTCCTTCCAGTACTGAGACGAAATGATCTAACTGTACACGGCATTTTGAATTAATGCCGTAAAATACGGCGGCACAGTTTATAGAGGATGTCCTCCGACTTCAAATGAGTCCGCTGTGAAATGACGCCGCATCTTTTGCAGTTAGTGTACCGCAGGAAAAACGACGTTCGGCATTAATGAGTCTGATTTTTCTAAGCTACATTTGAGCCGGATCCGTAATACAGCACCGTACAAAATGAGCGTCGGTGTTTGGCTCAATTAGCTTTCGAGACAACACACTGCTGTTGTTATATTAGCTACTGAGGGCTGAAGTGAATCAAACCTGTGAGTTATGAGGCAGTTATCTCCGACCATTAGGCCCCCCTGTTGCCAGCAGTCCCTCTCTCGCAGCGTTGTCGCCTGAATCTCACTCTCTCAGCATCTCTCCGTCTTCGTCTCTTTCCCATTTCCCCTCTCTCCTCCTTCGTTCCTCTGACACTCACACTCTCTCTTATCTCCGGCACTCTCTGGCTCTGACTCACTGATTGCAAAATTGAAAATGGTTTTAATTCTGTCGGGTTTTTTGAGTCTGATTTGAACTCATTCACTCCAGCTCTTCTTCTTCTTCTTTTTTTCCGCTTCTGCAATTAATTCAGTTCCTCAGACAAATCTGCTGACTGTCTCTGGTGTCTGCCTGTTGTTGCAGGATGAGAAGTCCACGTTCTTCCAGTTCGGCGCGGCTCTGCAGCAGGAGGCTCTGCTCATGCTCGCCATCATGGAGGAGTATGACTGGCATGTTTTTTCTATCGTCACTTCCAAGTTCCCTGGGTACCAGGATTTCATCAGCACACTGAGGGTAACTGTGGATCACAGGTAATGATTACACTCCCCTTACACGTACAAACACACACGCTTTTCATCCTCAGCCTGTATTTATGGCGGCTGACAAGATTAAGCACTCGCATTATTTCATGGTGCTTTGTTGCAGCTTTGTGCGCTGGGACATGCAGAGCGTGGTGACTCTAGATGCTGTAGATGGCGACCCAAACTCTAAATCACATATTGCCCTCAAGAGGATCCAGAGTCCTGTTATACTGCTGTACTGCTCCAAGGATGAGGCTGTGTGAGTGTCACTGTCTCTCTGTGTCACATCGCCAGATTTCTGCAGTGAATCTTTATTAACTGTGCGAACTCTGCTCCTCGACAGGTATATACTAGAAGAAGCTCGGTCCTTGGGCCTGATAGGAGCCGGCTACATCTGGATTGTGTCCAGTCTCACCACTGGCAACCCAGACTTCACTCCTGAGGTAGTGAAGACCCATATATAGTAACAGGAGGCCACTTTTGAGTGGTTTAAAACGGTGTTGTTGATACCAGGCTGTTGTTTTCACCTCTACAGCTGTAATGAAACACAGCATCAAAGAAATTATTTGACATTTTAAGAAATACACTAATTGGCTTTTTTATTTGCATTAGTTAGATATGAAGATTAACACAACTCTCATACCAGTGTGAAGCTACAACTGGCACTTAGTGGCACTGCAAGTTACAGTTTTCTTATCATAAAGAAACAGAAGCAAACAACTAGCCTGATCAAAATCTGCTTCTTTACAGCTCATTAATTAGCACATCATATCTAAATGTGTATAAAGTCTTCAGTGTAAAATAAGAGAGTTATGTGCAGAGCTATTTCTTTCTTAACAAATGGAGAGGGTCGGTGTCAATCTCATCTCATCACTCTTTTCCAACCAGGACGTGAATGAAATATCTCCCAAAGTGTCAAACTATTCCTCAGTCGCTGTAGAGACGAATCACAGCAGACGTGTTTCCATGAAGCATTTTTATGACCAAATTTGAAGAGAAAAAAAAACTTCCTCTAATTTGCAAAAAAGTTTGTACACTAGCTTGAGGTGATTTTCGTCTTCTGTGAATCAGTGTTAATGCGCAAAATCTTTGATAAAAACACATTTGCCGAATAAACTCTGACGTAGCCAGCAGTTTGGGAACCCCTGCTTTAATTCATATTGTATTTTTATGATCTATTTTCAGTTTGCTGCTTTGTCTAGAATCTTCTCTCTCTTCCTAAAAATATTAGCTCATCCCCTAAACAGGATGTTTGACAGCGTATGTACACAGTCACTCTCAAAATGTAGGTCAGCAAGCTAGCTTTTGTTCAAATAGCGTATAAATATGTAAACAAATAATTCAAAGTATAATCAGCTCAACTGTTCCCCCTCACATTAAGAATGAAAACACATCCAGGGTTTGCTTACCTTTCTTCAAAAGCCTCCCAAATGTTTCTTTTCTTTTCCTGGTCCATCATTCCCCACGACTCAGATTTCCAATTTGTGTTGGTTTTTACGCCTCTGTTTTCTTTCTTAGACAAAGATAGGATTCCAGAGTTAGAAGTTGCCAAATTAAAATGTAAAAACAAAGCATTGTGGTGGAAACTGATGGACAAGCGTGCTGGCATTTAGTTTGTTCAGTCTGCTTTAGAGAGAGAAACGTGAGCTGTTTAATGTCTAAATTTGTTCTTTCATTTTGACACCTTGAAGGCGTAGGCGATACCTGAGCGACTGAATGAAATCATTTTGTGGACATATGGTCTGCTCATACTTATTTAACAGCCAGATATGAATTATTTCAGGAACCAATAAATCATCCACTTGACAGCTCTGAGAGATGCATATGGATGTTTTAAATTGGGGTAAAGAGGAAAAAAAAAAGTCAAATTGAGTCTTTCACACCAGATGTGCCACTTCTCAGATCTCCTCTCCTTTTCCTCTCAGATGTTCCCCTTGGGTATGATCTCCGTGTCCTACGATGACTGGGAGTACCCGCTGGACTCGCGGGTGCGGGACGGGGTGGGCATCATATCCTCTGCAGCGACCGCCATGCTGCGGGAGAAGGGAGAGCTGCCAGAGGCCCAGAGCAGCTGCTACAGCACAGCGTCAGACAGGAGCCCGGGGAAGCTCCCACCTAGTGCTCTGCGCAGGTGTGCATGTCTATGTCTGTGTGTGCTTGTGTGAGAGTGTGAGGAGATCAAGGTCTAGGGACTTGCATAACTCTGTTTGTCTTTGTAGCTGAGGGTTGAGCAGTCTTACATAACTCTTTTTAATGTACTAATGAGAGGGGTAGAAGCGAGAAAGGAAGCAGAGATGGCAGCAGTGTTAAACACTGTGATGTCTAATGACATTTAACACTATTAGCTCTTGTGTACATGGCTGCTCTGTGCACGAGCTCATTCTGCTGCCTCATCCCAGAGACAATGAGCCGAACTTCAGACGGACCTCCATGTTGTTGCCGCTGCCCTGTGTTAACTGGAATCCTTGTATGTGTGTGTGTGTGTGTGTTTCTGTGTGTGTGTGCACCTTTGCTTCACATGACTGAATTCACTGTCATTAAGTCAGGATTAAAGCAGCTTTTACTAGCTTTGTTCTCCCTTTTCCGTACCTCTGTGGGTGGCATGTATGTGTCAGTAGGTGTGTGTGTGTGAGCGTGTGTGTGTGTGTGTGCATGCACATATGCATACTGGTACGTGTGTATGTGCTCTTCTCTGAAGTCTCTGTGATGAGGACACAGTTAAATCCTTCAAACAAGAAGCGGGGATACAAATGGGCACACAGACACATTCATACCGAACAGCCTCCATTGAAAAAAGCACAGAAACAGAATGTGTTAATTGTTTTGCTTTCCCTTTTTTTTGTTTTTTTTGGTGTGATTTATTTGACTACATCTCTAATATGAGACATGCAGTGGCTTAAATATGATTATTAATTCAGAAATCTATACAAAACCGACTGAAAACATGAAGGTCACGTTGCTAAGCTATGCACATCTATGGTGACGTATGAGTTGCCTCATTAGAATGAGAGCCACAGTGCGGTTTTCACCATTATGGCTTTATTATCCCATTTTTCTCCCTTATTAGATCATTACAGTATATATCAGAGCATATACAATACTGCCATTGCTGACAGGTTGATCCAATATAACTCAGAACTCAATTGGCGCTCCGTCCTTTAGTGGAACAGTCTTTTTTCTTTCTGTCAGAGGTGCCCCATTTGTTTTACTAAGTTATTAGATATAATTTGCATATTTGTCAAAACAACTGCAGCCAGTTTTTTTGTGATAATAAACTGACAGGTTGGATTTCCCGACCCTGATTTGGAGGTGGTGAGGCGGTGATCAGAATTCTGCATACATTAGTCTAGATACAATCTTGCCGCAGTGTGCACATAAACAACGTGAGGTGGAGAGGAATAGGACAACATAATCTGGCACTTAAAAGACCCGATGAACCCCGTTGGATCCTCTGTCATTCCTGCCTGACAGGCATTAATGTCTCAGACTTCGGTTCGGCGTATTTGGTCTCCACAATTGCACAGGTTTTTATGGAGGCTTGTCCCTGTACTAAATTTCAAAAGGTTATTTTATTTGATAGAACCAGCGTACCATGCAAACCCCTAAGCTGTCACTTTTTTCTCTGCAAAGATGCTCGCTGCCATAATACAGAGTTTGGGAAGAGCCGCCCTTCCTTCTTTATTCCTACTTTTTACGAAAGTGCTCACACAATGGTCGAGTACTTCAATAATAGACAAATGTTCCACACATGGTAGTGAGGGGACCCACATTTTAAAGATGCACTTACAATAGTAGGTATTTTTTTTCCATTTCTGTGCTGCAGCTGATGCTGCTTTTAAAACCAGCCACTGAAAAATTGGAGAAAAATCAAGCGAAGGCAAATAATTTTTCACACAGTGATGAAGAAATCATTAAAGCCCTTTTTAATGCGGCCGTACATTTAGTTTTGTGAACATCAGAGGGGAACAAAAAATGACATGAATATACATGTGTGTATGAATATGAATATAAATCTGAATATATGATGTGTAATCTGCCTGTTTTGCATGCTTCAAAAACACACCAGCCTCATCACTTTAGATCAAAATCCTCTCCCAAAAATGGTAACAAACCTGAAATAGGAGGAGACAGCAGTTTCCCAGAATAGACTGCAACAGTGTTTCCGCTATATGTATTCAGCTGTGGCAATGCACTGTGACAAGGGCATCACCTGCTGCACCATGAAGATTTTTCAAACACAAAAACATATATTTGTCCTGACATGTCACTAATAGCCAAAAGCATATCTATAATGTAATCTATAACGACACAGGAAGGTTAGATTACATAGCACAAAAGAATCTCTTGTGTGTAACTTTATAGGTTTGTATGTAATTATTAGCGTTGAGCGTGAGCGAGTTTATACCCACAGCAGAGCTGCAGCGCCTGCATGACAGGGGAGGGAGACGGGGAGCTTTTATTTACCCTTCGCTCCGTGTGAGCGGAGCCTGTTTGAAAGAGCACAGGCCTGTTTCCAAGTCTTTGTAAAAACAGATGATTAATGTACCTCTGGCTAATCCAATGTCCAACAACAACTTTTATGTGTGTCGGCTCTAATACGTCTCCAGCGGACGAGGCAACATAAAATCCCACCTGTTTGAATTAGATTGTAATTATCATAGTTTTCACCTGCAGGGTGCATGCAAAGCAGCACTCAAACCATTCCCTTTATGCATCTTGACTTCCTGTCGCAATATTTGAGTTTATGCATGAATCTTTCATAGCCCAGTTCGCTGTCCCGCTCACATAGAGAAACAGAAGTGCATTCTAGCCTCTGATTTAACCCCTTGTTGTAGAAAAGTGAAGCTGTGGATCTTTGAGGGCATTGATTGAATGTGCATTTATAGAGTTCCCTGTCTAAAATAACAAGTCTCTGTTGTGACTGTATGAAAGTGGCCTCGCGTGCCAAATTAAAAAATGTAAAGCTGGAATTTTGGCTTTTGTTATATTCTATTTTAGTCAAGTGATATTTCAGTCGTGTAGCATCGCACGGCCAACTCTGTTTGACACCGTGTCAAAATGAATCACACCATTTTTCTAATAAAACAGCACACCAGGCACCGAAGAAATAGTGTCGTCTGTTTTGGGCAGCTGCTGTCCCTCTTTTGATTTGGTCTTTTTAGTAAACTTCCTCAGACAGCCCTCCTTGCCCCCCAGTGGGAATTCACGCTATTATCCCAGTCTTAACTCTCAGAAAATCCTCGCCTTCTGAAAATTGTTTTACTGGGGCGAGTGTGTTCTTAATCCCATATCACTGTGTGTGATACTGCTTCATTTACTCCCCTCTACCGCTTCGCTTTAGCGAGTGTGTAAATGTTTCAGCTAAAAGGATCTGTTTGCGTATGCAAGATAACTGTAGTGAGTAAGAGAGTGAGGGCAGCCTTGTTGCACCAGTGACTTGTCTTTCAGGCGTATATCTGTGGAGAAATCAATGCAGAATGTTGATGGGAGAGATATGTGGCCTCTGACTCTTCCCCCTCCTACACACAAATAAACACACACACACACTCAGGCATGCATGCACACACAGTGGGTGAATACAGCATTGATTTGAAGAGGATACTCTTGCAGTGATTACAGAGTGCTTAACTTGTTATTTCAAATGTATCTGCTCCTTTGCACACGCAAACACACACACACACACTCAAAATCACGGAAAAACGGATGCAAATAAACACAGCTTCTTACTTTCCCCCCCCCAATGTTTTTCAGACACATGATGCATGTATGGAATGATGGGCGAGACTTATCATTTACGCCAGATGGTTACCAGGCCAATCCCAAATTGGTTGTCATCGTGCTGAATAGTGAAAGGAAGTGGGAGAAGGTAACAAATGAACACAGCAGTATTACATCGGAGCACGGAAATTAAAAAGTCAAAACACTTTAATTAAGATAGCTACTCCTGATTGCGTTTGTGCGTGTGTGTGTGTGTCTGCACACACACAGATGGGGCGGTGGGAGAACGGAACGCTGTCGTTGATGTTCCCCGTGTGGCCGAGGTACAACTCCTACGGCGATGAGGATGCGGATGAAAACCACCTCTCCATCGTCACCCTGGAGGAGAAACCTTTCGTCATCGTCGACAACGTGGACATCCTCACCGGCACCTGCATGAGGAACTCCGTGCCCTGCCGCAAGCATGTCAAAGAGTAAGTAGACAAACGCTTAATGAAAACAACACTTACACGCCGCTTAAGAGCCGTTTAAAAGATTCACATGCCCAAAGTCGCGGAGAAGGAGGCTGACAATCTCTGAACTGGAGGCGTTACAGGAGGCGACACAGGCACTTTGCAGGCAGGCACTTGTTTGTTCCGAGGTTAAGTTAAATCTCGAGTGGAAAAAAATGGCGGCATTAGCAAAGTTGTTTCTTGTTTCTGGGAAGGCATTTGACACCCTCGATTAGATCCACTGTCACTTGTTTCAGGAGACAATGAATAGAATCACACCTCTCATAACCGCCTTCATTTGTCTGAGAATATAATTGTCAATCAGTTGCCCTTTGCATGTCCACTTTTGTTCGACAAGGATCGACACTTGGCCCACTCGTTTTTTACTTTATATAATCATGACTCATCATCTGTTTGTCTTCCGGACTGAAATCCAAACGTATGTAGCTGACAATGTGATATACACTATGCCCAGAGAACAGCACTAAACTGACAAACTCATTGGTCCATTTTAAAGACAAACAGCATCATTTGTTTTTCACTTTTATCATACAGGTTTATATTAAAACCAAATTGAACAAAGCTACTTTCAGGTTCAGATATAGCTGTCAGCTGAGACAGCCGAGATGTGCACCGGTGGTTTTCCCACACATTACTTGCTAGTTTCTGTTCTTTGTCAGGGTTTGACAGAAGTAAAACTCTAACCCAACTTCTGTCAGAGAGTTTAACACACCGCAAAGCACTTCTCATCTGGTTCATGGGTAATCGGTTCTGTCAGCATTAATAATTAATTGCTTTCTCTTGCTGTCAGCGCGCTAATGCCAGTCTGTCCGCGTACTTGATTTTTGTTTCTGCTACCACCGTAATTGCTTCTGTTTCCTCTTTGTGGTCTTTGTTTCATTGTTCTGTTTTATTCAGCGTGATTCATGTGTTGTTTCAGACGTACGGATCATGTTGAGTGTTTTAAACATTACAGTTACTTATTGGTAATGCTGGTCAGTGTAGTAAAGTCCAAAGAAGGCCTCAGAGCACGGTCACACATACGTATGTGAATGCAGGCGTATGGCCTTCACCAACCACACACACGTCTTTTGTTGTGGCTGCGACGTTGCTGGTCAAAGTTCACCAACATTGAATTCCACAATGCAAATGTTTTATTTGCTGTTTCGCTTGTATAGAATGGAACTGAATATTTGCCATTGTTAATTATGCTGATGTATGACTCTGTCCTTAAAGTTTAGAAGCAGCATAAGCCTAAAGTATGAAAATGAACAATTAAAATGCCACTGAACTATTTTCCATTTTAACAAAATAATCATTTACATTTACATTTAGCGCATAATCGTTAATGTCAAAGTCTAAACAGTCCCTTGTTTCAGCTTATCGGTTGTGAGTAAAAGCAGAACATTTATAGAACAAGAAGATGAAGTGGAAGTGGGTACTTTTATTATTATTTTTTATATTATTGGCGGATATTGGCCTATCACAAATCCATCAGGAATTGCGTATACGTATGTGTCCAATATAATGCAGAAAAATATGCTAGGGATCATCAATAATTATTACATTCCCGTTGTAGTTGGATTTCTCAGTGCACTGATATCTCCATCACATATCCTTGTGACTAATACTAGCTCAGGTCTATTTTATACAGTGGATCATATGATGGATCATTTAATTGAGAAAATAATGAGCAGATTAATCAATGATCAAAATATTTTTGCTCCAGCTGCAAATTGCACAACTCCAAATGACCTATTAGAAATGTTAAAGAGGGGGATTGAATCCACACATATTTAGATAGATGTTTCTGAAAGTTAGATATTTCAGTGCCATAACTTTATTTTTTAAATATTCAGTAGTAATCAAAGTTTACAGTTGGATGTCTAGTTTCTTATAAGATTCAAATATTTATTTTTAGTTTCCATACGGGGGATAATAAACAGTATTTTGGTTAACTACGGTAACGGGTGTCCTTGTAAAAAATTCAAACAAAACCTTACACAAATAAATAAATCCCGGTCTCAGCTGTACCTGGAGACGGAAAATGAAAAGATGTTTCATCTGCCCAACTGTTTGTCATCTCCCATCTGGACGACTGCAACTCCCACCAAGCCAGGCTCGTAAAGTATTCTGCTCAGCAGCTACAAACCATCCAGAACGCTGCAGTCTGCCCTGTCTTCAACCTCCCCGAGTTCCCCTTTGTCGCCTCCCCTCCCTCCCCACTGGCTGCTGGTGGCTGCTCACATTAAATTCTAAATTCTGGTCCTGGCATTCAAGGCTCCTCAGGGAGTCGCACAGGTATATCTGCAGGCTGTGGTCTATCCGTGCCCACCAGCCTGTGCTCTGCTACCACTGGCCACTTAGCCCTCCACTCCCTCCGGCTGCTACGTAATCACTTCGCCTGGCCTTGGCTCTTTTTTTTTTCGCTGCTCCCCAGTAGTGAAACGTCCTTCCCCCTCCAGGTGGGACGGCAGAATTAGCCCATATCTTCTACTGTGAAAAATACCTCCTTCCCCTGAATATCCCCATTTCCCTTGTCCCCTCTCTGCACCTGTTTTATTTATTCATTAATATTTTTTACAAAACATCCCCTATTTATGTTTACTTAGAGTTTCCTATTGTTATTTTTAGCACATCTTTATCTGACATGATCACTTCAGGTTATCAGGAATATTTTGTTATCTGTTATCGGCGCACCAGGTTGCTTTGCGATAACAGTATCAGCGAATGGAATGATAATATTTCACAAACTGACTTCGTTGTGCTACTTCTTCAAATGTGATTATTTCTCATGTATATATAAACTCTCTTTTCACCTCCCCACTCACCACCTCACTGCATATATCACTTTCTCCACTGAAGCAATAGCAGTGGGCTGAATGACTTAAATCAGCCTTTTTTTAACTGAGCATATGGGTTCAAACTGATTTCAATTCATATCATATCTACAAAACCTCATTTCTTCCCCACAACTTAAACGTTTATAGATAATTTAGGCATTTCATTTATAATTTCGCTGTTTGTCACATCGTATTCGCTTGAAGATTTCAGACCAGTTGGGTGTGTTTCTACACATGAATTGAACGCTTTTTAAATTAGCCCTGCAGAGGCTTTCTAGAGCCTTCTTTCGACAGCAACACGT
This sequence comes from Sparus aurata, assembly GCF_900880675.1. NCBI lineage: Eukaryota > Metazoa > Chordata > Actinopteri > Spariformes > Sparidae > Sparus > Sparus aurata. The sequence continues at coordinate 10,718,075 of NC_044187.1, forward strand.
CAGACAGCACAATGGACTTTTCCCTTTGAAAAAACTTAAAAAGGCATTTGTTATAGTGGCTGAAATATGTTGCAGGCCTCCTCGAGTGTGTAAACAATGCAGAGAAGTTTCTCCAATAGCCAGTAAAAGTAAAACTTTCCTAAAAGAAACGTCCCGCGGAGTCTTGGACATCTTGGATTTTGCACCAATTATCTGCTGTGTAAAGACGCCTCAATAAGAGCCGCAACGTGACAAGACAACTCAGCTTTGTTCCTCTCTGCTAATGTCTGCGGTTTAGCTCATGTCTGAGCTCATCTGTTTATAGCCACTTCACAGTACATAAACATTAATCACAATCGCTGCAGGTTTATTTGTCCCTGACTCAGGACTCTGTCTGTATTGTGCCTCTGGTTGATCACTTGGACACATCGCCGTCCAAATGCGCAGCTAAAATCTATCTTTATTCATTATATTCTGCTGGTGACTGACAGCATCATTGTACTAATTTCAATGAATGTCAAAATTCAGTCAGACAATAGAAAATAGGGTAGAATAGGAAAATTCAACTCTAATTACTCTCTGATGATTTATTAACTTCCTTTCACAAACAGAACCCACCGTAATAGAAGCTTTTGTGTCAGATGGACTCGAGGAGACAGACAGAAGATGCAACACAACAACTGTCGAGTTTCTGATCCATGTTGTCATGACAACGCAGCACTGCGGTCACGGACAATTAGGCGACCGAATCGCAGCGCGTGGAAAGTTTAACTCGTGACCTGGTTTTCTCAACCTTTGTCTGAAGCGATCGCCGAGGAAGCCTGAGCGGTCGCTGCCCGCGATGACGTGTCGCCTCTCGACCTTTTCGCTTACGTTACATTTGCCGCCTCTGTGTCCAGCCACCCATGCGTGTGTACATACATGCGCACATACGTCCAGCCAACCATAAGTGCTACATTTACTCAGTCACTTCTATTCTATCTGTGTGTGTTTGTTGTTATGAAAGTATGACATGAATCAAACAGATGTTCTGTGTGTGTGTGTGTGTGTGCGTGTGTGTGTGTGTCTCTGGGAGTCTGTCGTCGCTCTATGTGTGCGTGTGTATTAGTGTTTACATAGTGACATAAGGACACAGAGAGGGCTCAGCTGGGAAAAGCTAATGTATAGAGGATGTGTGCATTAGAACACCTGGGGCACATACTGTACATACACACAGACTCACACACGTACGTATGTATGTATGCCATGCTCTCTCTCTCTCTCCCTCTCTCTCACACACACGCACATTATGCAGTGCGGCACGATACAGTTGAATGCCGCTGAAAGATCTTTTAATCCTTTGATGGTTCAGTTCTCTGACGGTTTGTTCTCAGTGTATGAATCCCTCAGTTCTTTATGAACTTTCCCTAGTGGTGGAGTACGTATTGCTGAAATGCTAAGCGGAAAAAAGGTCACGGAGTTACTGTTCCGATCCATACGTGCTGCGTCGGAGATGGCTTGACATGAGAATGGAATAAAGTTTTCATGGAAATACTTTTGAAAACGCTGGTAAGGTTTTAATAGATTATGAGAATCATTTGATCCGACAATTCAGTTTCGCTCTCTGCTCCGAGGTCTTCGGGGAGGGCTGTCAGAAAAGTTTACTTAAACAACATTTTCCATTCTGTGCATCCCGCAGCCTGTGCGCCGGCGGTATCGTATGTGTGTAGGTACGCTGCGAGTTTTGGAGAGGTACCTCCTCACAGGCAGAGTCAGAGTAACAAGGGGGGGGGGGGGCAGCGTAAAGGAGTGAGGAGAGAGACGGGGGGAAGGACAGCTGATATTTTAATCATGTGGGTTGGTTGTTCTGCACAGCCCAGCTCTATTTAAAGCCCGGCAGCATCTGCTCAGTACCCCTGTGTTTTCAGGCACTGAGGGAAACGCACACACACATGCACTCACACACCGTACAGCACCGTACAAGCTCCCTCTGCCCTTCAGCTGTATTTATGGTTACTCTGCACTGTCATAATTCTAGTTTTGCAGTTTGATGGAACCACCAGATGTGGAGCGAGCGGGCGGCAGGAACACAGTGACGCTCACACCTCACACACTCGCCTGAATGTCACTGAAAAAATGTCCTCTAATATAAAATATATGACCTAATTGTGTTTTTGCTCTTGTGTGTGTGCATCTGTGTGTTGCAGTAATAGTACATCAGGAGGTGCCTACATTAAGCAGTGCTGCAAGGGTTTCTGCATCGACATTCTGAAGAAGATAGCGAGGAACGTCAAGTTCACTTACGACCTATACCTGGTCACAAACGGCAAACACGGCAAGAAGATCAACAATGTGTGGAACGGCATGGTCGGAGAGGTACTTTCCTACAAAAACCATATGAGTAATGTAATTATTGTAATTATTGGGAAATATACTTATTTGCTTACCCGCCAAGTTAGATGAAAAGATATATACCACTCTCATGTTTTGGATGAATGTGAAGCTGCCGCCAGCAGCCAATTAGCTGAGTTTAGCATAAAGACTGGAGACTGGGGGCAGCAGCTTGCCTGATTCTGTCCAACTCTACAAAAATCCAACCACCAGCATCTCTTGAGTTTAGGAATAATATATGATGTCTTCCAGCTAGAGCGTCCTGTGTTTATGCTAAGCTAAGTTAACCAGGGGCCTGCTGTAGTTTCATATTTAAGGGACACATGAGCGAGAGTGGTATTAATGCTCATATCTAAAGCCACGTAACCTCAAGTCTAAAGCCCTATTCACAGAGGACTTGGATCACCAGGGAACCTCATGTGATTTAGAAGTCATCCCCTCCTCCCCAGCACGTTTGCCTGGTAAAGCGAAGTCTGCATTTCACTTGTATTCACTGACATTATCTCCTGTTGTGATGTCAAGACTCCATGTAACATCAACCTTCTGAAGCAAAGCGTTTGTTCTTCAGCAGCATAAAAACACATCTGTAGCTCATTTAGATCAAGTAATGGCTCTGTGGCTGTACTCGAACATGACACCGTTTGTTGCTCCTAACATCTCTGTCATCACTTTAAACGTCAGCGTATCTGATCTCCCTGCGCAGCCGTTGACTGCTGTTACACATATAATGAACTGCAATTATATTTCTTACTTGTTCAGTTGTCTGACAGCAGAAAACACGTTTTAAAAGGTAATGCAACTCCAAATCACCTTCATGCCGATTCAATTACCAAAATATGGTAATATGAGCAATTACAGACATGGCAGATTGGCACAGGATTAAGATCACTGATGACCTTTGCAATTATTACAAATTACTAAAAGTCTTCAAGTAATAGTAGTCCCATGCAAATAGGGTTTAGGAAGCAGATAATAAAGACAATAAGCAGATTAGGGGTGTCACGATTCTCCAAATCCAGGATTCAATTTGACTTTTGATTTTAAGGTCACGTTTCGATTCAGTTTTCATACATATCCTTCTACATACGAGCCGATGTAGGTTTCGGAGTTTGCACCTGAATGCATCAAATCGTAGCAAACCTGAGACATACTATATTTGTCAAGATGTCAAACTATTACTTTACATTATTAATAATTCAAAAAGGCACATTAGAGAAATCCTCCTTTTGCATAATGCCACCTGTTTATGTTTTTCCTGTTTCTCCCTACAGCTGCACCCTTCATGGAGTTATTATTAAATGCAATGATTAATGGCTGTTATCATTTTATATTTTTTACTGTCCACAGAGACCATACAAAAATCCCCAATCCTGTCTTTGGCACTGCCGTTTTTGTCTCACTGATTATTTTGTAATAGGAGAAAAAGGACAAATTCCTTTCTGGCTTTGGCCTTTTCAGTGGATTTGATGGTTTTAAAAATCACCAGACTCACAGGTGTCGTTTCCACCGGGGACGCTGGGGACATGTCCTCACCTCACCGACCAGTTTTGTCCTCATCACTTTTTAAAAGCATAATTGAGCTTCTTACAAAGCATAACGAGATGAAATGAATTCTGATGCATCATTATGCAATTTTTTACACCGCAGTCATCTACTCCGACCTCATGCGATACCCTCATTACATCGCCTCAGATCTCAAATGTTGAAGACAGTTAAAAGAAAATGAATTGTTTGTTTTTATTTTCCATCTGAGTCGTCATGCCCACACCGCTGCCCTTGGCCAGACTTATCCTTTAAAGCTGCAATCTGTGACCCAGTTGTAAACAAAGGTGTCATTCCACCGCCTTAGCTCATAACACAGGACTGAAAGCTGCCATCACTTTCATATATATATATCCTTTCACAGATCTTTTAATGCCAAGTGACACTTGAGAACACTAGAAGAACAACACCACAAGATTTAATGTTTCATGATGCTGTAAAGGCTTTGTTTACATTATTAATGTTGTTTCAGGGGTAAAAAAAAAAAGGCTTTTCTTTTCAAAGTGCTGAGCCAATTTGTCATCATTAAGTCACATACTTTAATTATATACGTGAAGCTTTTATGGTGAATAATATTCCCCATTTCAGACGATACATTACGAACCTCTTCAACAGGAGCAGGATGCCTCGAGGCTTTCCTCGATCGCTAATGTTTAGCTTTTCAGGAAATAATTCACTAGGCCAGATTGAATGAAAGCTGCCATTATAAAATCCTTAAAGGTTGAGACACTAAACGTCTAATAATGGCACCTGACAGTATGATCCATAGATGGTGGTAATGTTTATGTGAGCAGAGCGCTAGAAGCCATTAGACATTTAAATCTGAACAAAAAAAAAAAAACATGAATTTGACCACGTACTTAAAATGACATCTGTATGAGCTGAGTCTCCGACTGTCAGAATACATCCGGACACCAGGAGTGGTGGCACAATGAAAAAGACAGTTGTATTCTTACTTTTTATGTGATATGGCTGAAAATGCCCTCCAACTCCAGATGACATTCTGCGCTCATACCCTCGGCCGCAGTGATATTTCACATCCAAAATAAAAAAGAGGGCTCATATCAAAAAGAGAATTGTCTGATGTTGTCCAAATATTTACAAAAGCTCACTGTTTATTTCAGTCTGTGGAGGTAGTGAGTCACACTGTGAACTATTGTTCTCTCTGTTTACCAGGTGGTGTATAAGAAGGCGGTGATGGCAGTTGGTTCATTGACCATCAACGAGGAGAGGTCAGAGGCCATTGACTTCTCCGTGCCCTTCGTGGAGACGGGCATCAGCGTCATGGTGTCTCGCAGCAATGGGACCGTCTCTCCCTCTGCCTTCCTCGGTAAATCTTTTCTTTTTGTCTTCGTCAGCCATAAATTTTCCTCCCTTTTCTTCCCTTTTTCTCCGTCTGTCCCCCAAGTGATGGAGGAAGCAGAATAAAGGGAGGTGCTTACATGTTGGCAAAATCCCTCACATAAAATGGAATATTTTATTCAGACAGTATATGCTGGCCAAATTCCACTTGTTCCCTGACTTTATCTGGGCCTCAGCACCCTGAGCACATTAATATTTCGCGCAGAGCAGAGGAAGCCGAGTGTGCCAGCTGTTTTTTGAAAAGTCAGCTCAGACAAAGCACCCTTGATTCTTCCTCTCCTCCTCCTCCTCCTCTTCCTCCAGTTGTTCAGATGACTAGAAACTGAAGCGCTCCTCCGTGCTCGCCTAATGTCTTGTATTGTCATTGGAGCGAGACGGGGAGCGAGGGGATGTATTGGACCATGCGTGTGTTGGTCCCTGTGTATCAAGCCATGTGTCAGTATGCGCGTGTGTGTGAGGGGGAAAAAAAAAAGTGTGTGACACAGCGGGAATATATTAGGACGTTTGTGTATTGAGTCAAGGACGTGTGGAGAATTAATGTGCTTTGGCCGTATGTATGTTAAGGGGTGAATGCTTTGTGTGTATTTATATGAAACTGCATTGTATTTATGTGTGTGTGTGCCAGAGAGTGTGTGTTGAGCCTGGGCCAGGGTATCAGTGACGGTTCAGTATCTCTCGCACTCATATTAGAGGCACCTCAGTGCACAATCTCTCAGGGTTGGCTAACCCTGGCAGTCACATACTTACACATATAGTAACACACACACACACGCATTCACTCAAACACACGTACTTACAATTTGTCTGGGTTCAGCGTCTCTGGCACTCATCCCGCTCTCTGAACTCCTGCCCTGCAACACACCAAACACATGCAGACTCACACTCTCTCTCTCACACACATCACACATCACACACAAGTAGATCACACACACACATGCCCACAGCAGGGCACATCAGATCACTTGGAGTTTGATTCCTCTCTCTCCCACTCCGTCTCCCTCTCTCCCTCTCTCTCTCTCTCTCTCTCTCTCTCTCTCCCTTTCTCTCCCCCCTTCCTCCACCGTCTCCCCCGCCCCGGGCCTCTCCCTCTCGCAGCTCTCATCCAAGGGAATAATGAGAAATATGGAAATGTGCTCCGTCAAACTCTCTGTGACTAACTCTCCCTCTCCTCCCCTCCCTCCCTCCTCCCTCACTCCGTCTGTCTCGCTTTCTCCCCTTCTCTGTATCTTCTCTGTCATCGTCTCCTCGCTTTATCTCCCCCTCGTCCCTGTTCTCTTTCATTGAGTCTGTCTCCTCTCTCTCTCTACGTCCCTCACACTCCTCCTGCACCTCGTGCTCCTCCACGCTGCCTCGCTCTTCTCTTTAACTCTCTCCCTCTCTCCCTCCTTCTCTTCAGAGCCCTTTAGTGCATCAGTTTGGGTGATGATGTTTGTGATGCTGCTCATAGTCACAGCCATCGCTGTCTTCCTCTTTGAGTTTGTCAGTCCGCTGGGCTTCAACCGCAACTTGGCCCAAGGCAAAGGTAGGCTTACACAGACACGATCGGAAATCCACCAATCATTCCTCCCCAGAGCAAGAAACAGAAATCCAAGCTTCCCCTGCAGCAACAGAAGTGACCTATTATCACTTTGACTTTAGGCTGTTCAGGTGATGTTACAGAGCTTTAAAGACACATATTTTTCTCATCTTCAGGTTCATACTTTTATTTATGGAGTCTGCGAGGATAGGTTTACATGCTTTACATTACTTTACTATACATTCCTGGAGCACCTTCTCTTTAAGTCCCCCCTCCTCTTCTGTGATTGGTCAGCTCCAACAGGCCTGAGAAGGCATTGCTAAATGCTCCATGTGTGATTTTACAGCCAGGGTTTTACTATAACTATATCTAGCTACAATTTAACTGTGAAAATCACCACAATAAACAATTTTCAAACCAAAAACTTCACCACCGCACGTTTTGGCAAGAATCTGATTGATACATGCCGCAGCGTCACTGCCTAGCGGGCCACTTATTTTACAGCTTCATGTTGTGAGCAAGCTAGCTGCTGGGTCCAAATCAAAATTACAAAAGCTTACAAAGAAAATGAATTCCCGCATCGTGCTGGTATTGTTCCTGGAACATCATAATTGATGTTGCTCCAGGACCATCATTTCAACTCATGAAATAATGACGTTTAACTTAATTGGAGCGAGCTGATGTAGCTGAGTGGATTAGGTTTGTATGAGCATAGAACATAATATTATTATGCAGTTCACTTAATATTTCCCTGAGTTGCGAAGCTAAACTTTACAAAAACTTTACTTGACTGTCCCTCAATATTACATTAGTCCACCATCATCCCAGACTGTGGGAGTAGACACATTCAACAGATGAACAGGCTGAGCTACAAAATAAAAAGTTTGAAGTCTGGTCAGGGACAGCAGGTTCAGTCCGTCTTTAAGATTGTTAACAAAGCAGTCATTTCCGTCAAAAAATAAAATAAATCCATTGGCTTTTGACATCCTCAGCAGACAGCGAGGAGGGCAGGACCTAGTTAGATGTGTTGCTGTGTCACATACTGATGCAGTCAAGTCACAGAAGAAAAGGAAAAGAAAAATCTCAAAATCATCATATGGCCTGTTTCACTAGCAAGGACCACACCTTCAACAAGATACGTTTAAACAATTTATTATGAAAGAAAGAGAAAACGAAAACGTTGAAGATCTTGGTTCTTCGAGCTCTTTCGAGTGCGTTGTGGGGAAGCTCTGTAGAGAATCCGCTGCCGCACTCGGGCAGCGACGGACCCCCTCATGGTCCTACGAAGGAGAGAAAGGAAAGAAGAAACAGGGAGAGAGAAATTGGGTGGGGGGGGAGGGGCGCAGAATACGAGAGCGAAGACGAGGAGAGGGACAGGTGGTTATTTATAGGAATATCGGAAGTTGGCGCTGTTGGGGTGTGGTCCTGCTCCTGAAACTTCACCATATAAGCTTCAATTAATGATTCTGTGAACACTGTAATCTGTGGCATCATCAAAATTAAGAAGCTGGAGCTGACCTGCCGGCTCTGGGTCTGTGAATTAATGTTGTGTGTTCACAAAGTTACATTTTAGATAAATTTAACATTTAAAAAAGCTGCATAGGTGAATTATGAATTTTCTTCGATTTTCCTTTCAGCTAAACAACCCGTTTTTATCTGAAACACTGGCTGAACAACAAACGATTACACTTCTGCAAACAGTTTAATTGTGTTCTGTTTTTCAAGAAGACACCAGATAGTGATTTACAACAGATGTCAGTAGCTTTGACTTGTTAAGTAAAGGTTCGCCCAGCCGACCAAAAGAAGATTTGGCCAAGCACATGCCGGCCGTCCCCTGAGACAACAAATAACAAAATGCTTGAGCTGAAGGCACAAAAACAAATTAAGGTCATTAATACTGTCACATTATATCTACAATGTCACCTCTCTAAGGGAAACACGATGTCCTTAATCTGAGTTGAAAGATTCTTTGTTTTTAATTTTCTTTTGGAAGAAGAATGAGAAAATCTGTATTGGCACTTAACAGCCTTTTTTTTAAGCCACTGGTAGGCAACAGTTGGATGGGAAGAATTTCAAAGAAGAAAACAATAATTTACGACTTTAAGTATATTATTACATTACTATATGGCTGACTGTTTTTGTGCCTGATAATGTCTGCTGGAAATGTGCAGCTTGCCTGTCTCTCTTTTTTTCCACCTTCTCTTTTTGACTCCCCCGTCTGCTCCCCTGCCTCTCTGTCTCTCAGACCCACATGGTCCATCCTTCACCATCGGTAAGGCCATATGGCTGCTGTGGGGTCTGGTCTTCAACAACTCTGTGCCCGTGCAGAACCCGAAGGGCACCACCAGTAAGTTCATCGTATCAGTGTGGGCCTTCTTCGCTGTCATCTTCCTGGCCTCCTACACTGCCAACCTGGCTGCCTTCATGATCCAGGAAGAGTTTGTGGACCAAGTCACTGGACTGTCTGACAAGAAGGTGGGATTACACACATAAGCACACACACACACACACACACACATACACAGAAGAAAACTAAACACATTCACAGTCAGGGTTACTCTTGTAATGGATGCCAGCCCTGCGGCCAGACAGGACTCTCCAGGGAGTGCCCTTGGGCTTCAACAGCCCAAACCCTCTGGCCGTAGCTGTCACCACACTAACACTGCCAGCACAGCAGACCCAGGGGCGCACACAGACTCACACACACACAGGCTGCATAGATCAAAGACGTGTGTGTGTTTGTGTTTGGATGTATGTGTGTGTGTGTGTGTGCGTGTGTAGTTTGCAGAGGCTGGCAGTGTCAGCAGAACCCCAGCCAGTCTTACGCTAGACTGGACACACAATGATGATGACTGATGAGTCCACTCCACTGTCTCTCCCTCCTCCTCCTCTCTCCTCTGTCTCTTCTTGTCACTCTTCCTCCTCTCTCCTCCTCTGTGTGTGTGTCTCTTCTTCACAGTAACACTTTTGCTCCCTCTCATACTTGGACTCCCTTTCCCTTCCCCTCCTTTATCTCTTGTCTCTTCCTGCGGTCTCTCACTCATGCCGTTGTGTGTTTTAGCCTCTTTGTTTTCCCATTTCTTTTCTTTTTGGTTGCCCCTGTCGCCTCCCGTCAGTTCCCTCTTTAAACAGTCTGTCTCTGTTTTGCTCTCCTTCTTTCTCCCCCTGCAGTTCCAGAGTCCATACTCCTATTCGCCTCCGTTTCGCTTCGGGACGGTTCCCAACGGCAGCACCGAGCGCAACATCAGGAAGAACTACCCGGATATGCATCAGTACATGACTAAATACCATCAGACTGGTGTTGTGGATGCGCTGGTCAGCCTCAAGACTGGGTACTGTAAACTTGTCAGCCCAACTCACATCAGCTTGAGAGTTATTATACCTGAGAGGGTGATTCTGTTTGCAGACAGGGCATACACTTAAGAACACGTGAAAACAAACACAAAAAAAAAAGACAGTGCTTCACACAGAAAACCGGCCCCATGGGGCCCAGCACCGGCTCCTGCTAAAATGCTGCAGTAACTGTGCTCAGTGTTTCTGTCACTGACGGTAAAATGCAGACGCTGACTGCAAGTGCTCATTATTGAGTCTTGCCGCTGCTGGAAAGAGGGAGCTGCCAAAACATGGAGAGTGTAATTTGTTCTGGAGTTTGCTACCTTTATTCTCCCTCCTAAACACACACTAATGGGGGGACGGCTGCACTGCTTTTATTTGTTCATTAGTTTTGTGTGCTTTGATCTTTAGGCGTATTTCCACCAAATTTAATTTTTACTTTTTGCTTTCCTCCTCTCTGCAATTACTTCATTGATACTGAATATGAAATAGAAAAAAGGTTTGTTTCCCATATCTCGTGTGTTTGGCATTGTTTATACAACATCAAAACGGTATAATTAATGTGGTCGGCACAATCCTCGGTGTTTAATTCAGTTCTCCAACAAAAATGGTTGTTTACGCAGGATAAAGTAGGAGTCGTCTCCAGCGGATCTACTGTATATTATTTTGAAACACCATATGTGCACCTAAATGAATAAATAGGGTGGAATTCTGTGCAGTTTCTGAACAACAGAGCCTCAATGCATGCATTTAACATATGCCCTTTGGTGAACAGTTTAATTCGAAGTGTTTCATATTCATGCATACATATCTAACGTGGAGGGGCCCCAGGGGGAATTGATTCACACCAGGGTGTCTTCATTGCGTTATATAAAATCGTATCTCTGCTCATAATGAAGTTAAAAACAGGGTTCGGCTTCTACGGGCCTGGCGGTGTCGGCTCCTTGTTACATTGTGCTCGGTTTACACTCATACATCACGCTTCTCTTTCTGCTGAGCTCAGATGTATCGGGCCCACATAAGGGGATTGTCGTGTCAGATACAAATGGTGTCCCCTTATGTTGAATTCAGCTTGTCCTGTCAGAATAATGACAAAACCTGCGAGTAAAAGATTATAGCTCAGTGCGAAACAAAGACATCCTCGAGTGCGTGAATATTTACCGTGCTAGCAGGGACACAGGAGAGTACTCTCAGTCACAGCCCGAGTCCAAGCTGAGAGTTACAGCTCCGAGAAATCAGAGCGTCTGGAGCAAACCAACTGGTTTGTTCGTGGGTCTGAGGGAACAGTGTTACTGTCACAACGCTGAATGTGCGTTAGGCTCAGTAACAAGGCTTTAATACTGTAGCATGATGGATCACATTTTAGCCTACGTAGTCTTCAACCACAAAATTAAGACAAACCCCAAATACATACTCTACAACTGTTGGTACTATTACATGGATTTGTTCTGCTTTTTCCAATTGTAATAGATTTACATTTAGAAAGGACATCAAGAGAAGCAAGACGGACCCCTGGTTCAAAATATAAATTGTTCAAGTTTCAGGCTGTTTTCAGTGTAATGTATTCAACAAATTGAAAAGGACCAAAACAATATAAAGAATTTTATTGTGTTAAACAGAATAATTATTTGTCTTTCCTCTTATGACCCCTTGGATTTATCGTAGGGTGTTGAGACCGGCAGGTTGGGAACTACTGCTTCAAAGGAATAGTTTGACGTTTGAGAAATTTACTTATTCACTTTCGTGCGGAACGTTATCTTGTCTAGATGACAAGATTAATACCACTTTCATTTCTGTATGCTAAATAAGAAACTACTGCCGGCAGCAACTTCACTTAAATCTTCAACCAGCCGTTATGTTTAATTTGTTTTATTTTATTGAAAACCAAAGTGTAAAACAGACAGATTGTGGTTTGCATACTTAGTTCTCTGCTGGCTTTAGCCCTCGTTAGCTTATCATGTAATCTCATGTAATTAAACAGCAAATTATATCATGATGTTTTACAGTTACAATTCACATTTAAAACGCTGGTCTCCTGGGTACGACCCCCACACTCACTCCATGATGCAACAACTGCTTGCTTGTGTTTTGGTTGTTTTCTGGTAATGAGAATGATTCTGATCCTGCAGCAACATTAATGACGATGTTCTAAGAACAACAACAACATGCCGATATCAGATATACCCTGATTTATCTTGTAACCCCTGGAGTCGTCCCACCCCACAGGTTGGAAAGGCAAGCGACTCAAGGTCGAGGTAATAAATCCAGGACTTGTGGCTCTCTTACAGGAAGCTGGATGCATTCATTTACGACGCTGCGGTGCTGAACTACATGGCGGGCAGAGACGACGGCTGTAAGCTGGTAACCATCGGCAGCGGTTACATCTTCGCCACAACAGGTTACGGCATCGCCCTGCAGAAAGGATCCTACTGGAAACGTCTGGTCGATCTGGCCATTCTGGGCATCATAGGAGACGGTGAGCGGCTAGCAGGCATCCACGCTCTGCAGCATTTCCGTCACACCGCTGCCTTGAAGTTGAAACTTGTTCCAGGCCTTTAGTGTTATTACACTTGTGCCATTGCTCAGCTTCCCCTCCCCCAATATGCTCCCTCTCTCCTCCCTCCCTCTGTCAGAAAGCTATCAGGGGCTAGTCTTAACACACCATTTCATCATCATTACTCTGTGTGTGTGTGTGTGTGTGTGTGTGTGTGTGTGCGCGCGCGCGTGTGTGTGTGTGTGCGCGTGTGTGTGCGCGTGTGCGTCCACCATGTCCTGGTATGTTTACTCCTCCAGATTGTTCGGTATAATAAGCTGTGAGATGTTGCGAGTGGAAGGAAAAGAACGAGCCAGACAGAAATCAAACTGCTGAAACCACTAAAGCGCTTCGCTTCACACCCGGCCTTTTTATTCAGGGCAAACACCCGCATGCCCATGTGACACACCGCCACACTCACTCCGAAAATAATTCCTCCCATCTTTCCTTATCACTCCATCACTATCAATTCTCCTCCCTCCTCCTACAACCCCTTTTTCACTCCACCTCCTGTCTCCTTTCCATTACGATCTATTTGCCACTTCACCTCTCCCCCCTCCTCCCTTTTCCTCTCCGTCTTCCCTCGTAATGATACACCCTTTTTTCGCCACACACACCTCTTACTCCCTCCGCCGCCTATCCCCTCCCCTCCTTCTATTTCTTTTCCTTCGTTCTCCACACCTCCATGCTGCCATCTTAAACCTTATCCTCCACCTTTTCTGACAGGTGAGATGGAGGAGCTGGAGGCTCAGTGGCTGACCGGGATCTGTCACAATGAGAAGAATGAGGTGATGTCCAGCCAGCTGGACGTGGACAACATGGCCGGTGTCTTCTACATGCTGGCCACAGCCATGGGCCTCTCCATCCTCACCTTCATCTCTGAGCACCTTTTCTACTGGAGGCTGAGATACTGCTTCACAGGTGTCTGCTCCGGGAGTCCAGGTCTGCTCTTCACTATCAGCAGGGTGAGGAAAAAGAAATGTATTTTATAACCCTTCTCCACTGCAGGAACCTTTCCCCACGATCTTAACCTGCATTTTGACAGCAGGAGCACTGGCCAGTTTTGGTTTCCTGGGTTGCAGTTTTTGCCCTCTCTGCTTCTCTCAGCTGCTGCTGTTAATATCTGCAGTGCTGAACGCTTCTTCTTACTGATCAAACGCGATCCTCCAGAGTGCCATAACTGATGTGCTCATTGATTCAGAATGGCAGGATGCACTGGTTGTTGCAATATCAATATTAGGACCCAGGATGGGAATTTCTTGTAATGTTATTGACGTTTAGACAGTAAAGCTGAAGGAGATGAAGCCTGAGTGGGCTAAGCACACAGAGAATCAGCAGGAGAAACAAAACTTAACCGTGTTTGAAAACTGTTTCAGTGGGGTTACAGACTGAAGCAGAAAACAACTCGGCACATTATTGTGACTTTGAAGACAGCCGTCAAGCCTCTGCAGTGTTTAACATCAGTTCAACCGCGACACAGTGAAGTACAAAAAACAAATACTCCTTTCTGCCTTGTATTGCATCGCAAACACAAGAGTCAGTTTTTAATTCTTCATCTGTCTAATTTGCCTAATCTTCATGGTTCTTCAGATGAAGAGAAAATGCAACCAGGAATGTGCAAAAAGGGACTTTTAGTTGTTTGAACGCCTGAAATGTGTCCAAGGCATTATTGCAAAATACGGTAAGCTTTGGATGCTGTTCGTTCTCGTGGGGTTTTGGGGGCCTAAAAAAGCGAATTTTTGAAACAGGGTTCTGTGGCGACAGAGCCCCTTTTTTTTTGCATGTTTCTGACGTTTACAGCCAAATAGCTGTGCACCAATCATCTAACAATTAGAATCTACAGTTGGAGGCAGAGCCCTGTTCATCCCAATGAATTTAGAACATGCGCACTAGTGACTTCTGCCAACCGGGCCAGCTAGCTTCCTGTTTAGCGCCCGGCTAATGGGAATAAAATGCTTTAATTGGGAAGCTCTTCTAGATTTTCTCAATACTGTTGGACCGAATGGCTCAAATTGATGAAACAAGTAATTTTGCAGAGATTGTGACGCTCAATAAAATGTATCCAACATTTTACAGGCGCTTCTTTAACAGTGTAAGTTTATGAGGAGAAGTCTTTTTGGGCACCAGTGCAACACGAGATGATGTAATTACACCGGCCATGGCGAAAGTTGGCTGTAAAACCGGGCTGGGGGCTTGCTATGCACGAATAGGACGACAACAAGAACACTGGCTAACCAATCATGTTTTATTTGTGCTGCTGACTCTGCTGAGTTTATTAACAGTCCTCCAGCAAACTGTAGATTTGCTGCACCATTGCTGTGATGTGAAGGCTCATCGCTTTGTAGAAGAAAGCGTCTGTGCGCAGGCACGTGGTTTTATTCTGTGGTGTTTGATTGCAAAGTTCCAGCGTCCCCTACTGGCCTGGAATGTGTTCACACTACAGTTTTTTCAATTGTTTTTGTGGATCTGTGTTCGCGAGGATCATTTTCACAACACATTGTTCGCAAGTGCGCGCCATTGTGATCTAGTGAATGAGTTTCTGAGAGCTTTGTTTTTTTAAATCTTTTATTAAGGAGATGAAATAATCATGCAGAGTAATCGTACGTATCAGACAGGTTTTAAGTTGGCTTTGGTTGTTGTGTGTCTTATTGGTAAAAGTAATGGAGACCCCAAAAAGAGTAGCTGCTGTTTTAAAAAAGAATAAACACACAAACCTTTGTTAAAAACGCTATAAACAGCTATTTAAAAATGCAAACCAAAAACGTTTCTGTTTTTAGCAAAACTGGTGTCATATAAAAGTGTCTGAAACACTCATGATTGTTAAAGTTATTATAAAATACAAATCCGTTAGCAAGAGTTACTGTCACAATACAGAAAGAATCTGAGATTGTATGTGTGATACAAGAGGAAAGAGGCGGATAGTGTGATTTCAGAGCCCAGCTGAGGTAGAGATGAATTCACCGCTGCGCATATAGACGGCAGGATAGAGGAATCTAACAGCTAACAGGATGATGTGGAAACACACTCGTTACATTCACACAAGGCTCTCTCTCCATCGCTCTCTCACCCACACACACATACACAAGTCTGGTCTGGGGAAGTTAAAAATGGCAACTCATATGCAGGTGCAGTGAGGTGAGGGACAGACTTGACCGCACACACACAGGGGGAAGAGAGATAGACAGGCGCGCGCACACACACACACACACACACACACACACACACACACAAACCTAAATAGACACTCACACAAAACAGAAAATGGGCACAACCAGACAGACCATTCTTTCATTATTCATATGTCATGTCTCTGTGTAAGGCAGAGCTTTTATTCCAGACGAGCAGCATTTCACACATTAAGTGTTTTACAAAAAAGAGTGTGTCTGTGTGTGCGTGTGTGTGTGTGTGTGTCTGTCCGTCCGTCTCTGTCTCTGTGTGGATGTCTTTAAAGAAGCGATACTAGAGGTTAAGTGGCTCCAGGAAGAACATCTCCTTGCACTCAGAGGCCCCCCTCCAGTGACATCATCCCCCTAAATTTAATTTTCCAGGCGCCTCTGCAAGCAGTTCATCTAAAAAAGTGGAGATTATCTCTTCTAGCCACATTACAAAACAAAATGAGGTTAAGGTCTGCAGGAAGCGCACCAGAGGAAAGGATACAGAGGCCTCTCTTAATTTACCGTGAAAGGAAATTAGTGTTGTGAGCGTTTGACCTGTCTTTTGGTGAAGTTACTGCGTTGGGAATCAACTTCCATTATCTCTCTCCTCCCTTTTCTCTCTCTTCTCCTCTCAGGGAATATGGAGCTGCATCCATGGCGTCCATATCGATATGAAGAAAAAGAATCCTGAGCTGGACTTCAGTCCTCAAGCAAACATGCTGCATCTGCTCAAGTCTGCCAAGTCCATGGCTCTGTCTTCTCCCAAACGCAACACTGTCGTCGTGCAGCCGAGCATCCTCGACGTGATGACGGGTAAAGGTACTATAACTCTGTGTGGTGTGTATTATAAAACTCCCACAGAGCACACGTACAGAGGTTACTCTGCCTTTCCATACAGTGTGCAGATCTAAAGGTGACTCCCTTCACCTTGTTGTGGATTGTAATCGAATTGACTGTGTACATATATATATATATATATATATATATATATATATATATATATATATATAAGCTCGCCTCGTGATTAGAAACACATTAGACAGCACACACAGCGTGCCCGGGCAGGAGATAATGTACCAGCTTACTGGCTGAGCATCCATCCAAACATCCATCTATTGTATCTGCTGTCTGAGGTGCATCTCTCCTTGTCTCCTAGGTAACTCACTCCATAGTCTGCCCCCGAAGGGTCCTGGTCTCTATAGCAACGCCGCTGGACCGCAGGGTTTCCTGTCATTGTCCGGGCGACACAAAAACCTCCTCAACAACGCTGCGCCATTCCCCGTGCAGCAAAAAGCCCCCCCCATTCAGACAAGCCCCAACAAGCCCCAGTTGTCAATCACCAACGACAACGGCAAGGCCCGCCTCACCGGGCCAGCGATCTCTGCATCCAAACCTCGAGCGTTGTGGAAGAAAAGTGTTGAGACATTGAAGACCCAGCCCACTGTTGTGTCCCCAGGCCCTGGAGCGAGCCCCACCCAAGCATCTGGACCCGGACCTCCAACGATGAAGAGCCAGCGCTACCTGCCTGAGGAGCCGCCGCCGCACTCCGACATCTCAGAGTGCTCCAGCAGACCGCCATCACACAAAGATTCGGATTCCATGGGGGCAAGGGGCGGATTCAAACCTATCAATCAGCTGAGGAAGAGGGGTGGGGGAGGAGGAGGAAGCGGTGGAGGATCAAAGATCTACTCAATTGACTCTGACCAGGCCAGTCTCCAGTCTGCTCCTCCCTACCAGCGAGACAGTCAGGGGGGAAGCGATGACCACAGTTACCCTCCTGACCTGTTTCCACCTGACAGCACATACCCACACACACTCTCCCACCAGGCAGACGCACCCATTTTGCAGCTGAGTGCCAGCCTGCTGCACCACAGTCACAGCGCCGAGGCCGACCTGCACTCCCTGAAGGACAAGAAATATGGCACCTACACTCACAGCAGGTAATTGTTCAGCAGGAAATGACCACGTTTCAAGTGCTGTTATAGTTGTTATTGTGTATGATCAGTGTTGTTCTCTCTCCCTCCAGTGGGAAGGACAAAGCTGGAGGGTCATTCGATGCTCCAGGTGCAGGACAGGGGACACAAGCGGCCAGGCCTGGCCACTGTCGCTCCTGCCTGACCAAGCTGACCGGTTACTCTGGCCTTTACACCGTTCGCTCGCCGCAGGCCCGCTGTGATGCCTGCGCCCACCTAGGGAACCTGTACGACATCAGCGAGGACCACCTGCATTCACACTACTCCCACACACACACTAGCCCACACAGTGGGGACATGTTTACACACTACCTTCCCCAGAGCGAGCTGGGCCTGGTGGGCGAAGGGGATGGGCTAGTCAGCCCCTTCGAGCCCTCCCCTTCCTCACCATCTCCACTCCCCTCCTCTTCGTCGGCACAGCACCTTCAGCTGAGTCGTCAGCACTCCTACGAGAACGTGCTTCCGGACGGCATTCCGGAGAGGCAGACGCAGCAGCACACCCACCTGCGGGGGCTGAGCCTGCCTGACAGAGATAGGGAGCTGACCCTGGACGAGGGGGCCTATGCTAATGTCCTCACAATGCGCTCTGATCGTCCGTTCAGCAGCCGCAGCCCCCCCTCTCCGTCGCCCTCCCACCACCATAGTCTGGACGCCCCTATGCCCCTTCCCCGGCGCTCAAAGAGTCTCTTTCCCGATCGGCCCTCTCACAACCCTTTCCTCCAGTCAGCCCCTGGCACGACACAACGAGATCCCGCCCCCCAGGCTGTCACACGTATGCCGCAGAGAAGTTCCGCCCACGAGCTCTATAAGCAGCGAATGCCGCTGTCGCTTACCCTCGGTAACCACGGCAGCCATCACAACAACCAGCATGGCGGCCATATCGACCAACAGGTGTTCTACCCTCAGCAGGAGCCCCCCGTGGTGGCCTACATGGTCCCACCTGCTGCCTCTCAGCCAATGAGCTATGTGACAGCGCCGCGAGCCTCTAGCGCCGGCGGCAACAGGCCCCGGCTCTACCGCCGCATGCCCAGCATCGAGTCTGACGTCTGAGGGTCACGCGCGACACACTTACTCTCACTGAAAACCACACTAACACACACGCATGCAAGACAGAGGTGTGTGTGACCGGACCAGGCAGCTCAGATTCTAAGCACATACACAGAAACACACACACAGACACACACACAGGCAAACGATCGGAAGCTCTGCTCTGGACTAAAAGGTTAGTGGTGATGCCGAGTAAATAAATCATTGTTTCTTTATCACACCCTCTATAGGGCAGGGTTTGGGCCACAGGGACACCTGGAGGCACAATACAAGATGAAGAGTGTGTGTGAGTGTCAGTGTGTGTACTAGCCTCAAGCCGTGGGCAACGAGGCACAAACTGACAATACGTCTGACAAGACCGATCGAATTCCTGGTGGAGACAGAGGGACACTGTATACGGAGTCTGACACCGACAGTGGGATCGCACGGAAGATACAGCGGTGTGTTTGGAAGACGAGCCGACTTGTCCCGCCCTCTCACCAGCCTCTTGGAGACGAAGGGGACGCGGAAAACCCCCTTTCTCTCTGAGATTACGCGCGCACACACAAACACACACACACACACACACATACATATTTCACCTAAACACACCCGCCCCTCTCCAGGACTCTCCTGTTGCACTATGATTTCTACAGTCAACCCGTATGTTGTCTGAGCCTCCAAACTGCACTGCCAGCATGGCTTAAAGAGTAGTAAACTACACTAGAGTAATCCTTGACTTGAATGGAAATTACTATATTTGTAATAGACTAGACGGGGACGGCGGGCAGCTGGCCGGGACAAAGTGTATCAGCGCCTGCCCGCAGATGTACAAACACTCGAACACACACGCGCGCACGCGCGCACACACACACACACACACACTGTGTCTGTTTTGCAAGGAGGAAGTAAAAACTACCGACTGTTTGTAATCGTTGATGTCAGCTAATTGAACATTCCAAAAAGTGGACCAAGCGTGGCCGCCAGTCAAAGCCTATCAGGAAGAGCGTGTGTGTTCCAGTGTTTCTGCATCTGGAGACAAAACAGTACAGCATCCTTGCTTCCTCTCTTAGCTAGCCTTCAGGTCATACTGCATGCTTCCTACTGCCCTGTGTTACAGTTAAACTCCTATACAGGGTCATATATGCACACACGCGCACACACGTATATGCACATACGAACACACACACACGCACATACGCAGTAGTCTAGGATAGTAGTTTAGGGTGGGTGTGTGTGTCGAAGCTATGTGATAGCTTCTCTTTGTGCACTTTGTAGATTTTATACCCTGCCACCCAACACAGACGTTTGACCAAAAAACACTTTTATACTGAAAAATATGAATATTCTGAATCATTCGCTGGATAGATGTTTTCTTTTCTCTCTTATTTCTCTTTGACATTGGGTTTTAGGGCACCGTTAAGGGCACAGTTCTGTTAGTTTCCATTGTGAGGTCAGAAGTTTTACAGTGTTAGATAATGGGTACAGCATCATACAGTATACAAACAAACAGCTCTTAATCTTTCTCTCCTTCTAAGCCTTTCCTTCTTTCTTCATCAGCTTCCGTTTACTCTCCTGATTAAAATCCTTTCTGTCTTTTTGCTCCTCCCCTTGCTTCCTTCTATTGAGTAGATTGAGTATCAGCAGAATAAAGTTCAGTCGTGGTGTTTAAATCTCAACATATTCTTGGAAATCACTTAATATCGGTAGTCGTAAGAGCTCATCAGATTCAACACCGGCTCTCTTAGGATACAGTACTTTTTTTTCTACTAACTTTGTGTTGAATTAAAGGAACTCGAGGCCCGTTTTTCAAGGTTTCCGTAGTGAATTTAGAGGCTGAGTGCATCACAGATTTACTCATCAAATTAATACTCCTGGACGAGCTGGTGCTTGTGTGGCTCTCCCGTTGGCGAGAACATGGCGCTGTGTTTTTCAGCATCGAGTCACGTGGCGCGGCAGAGAGTTTGCAAAGTGACTCGTTACAGAGGCAACGCTCACTCACACACATATACACACACACACACACACACACACACACACACTCTCAACGAGCTGGCAATGTGTGTATGAGTGTTCTAGAGATCCATAATCTACTGAGTAAGGGCATTGATTTTTTTTGCGCACAAGGATTTTGATGGAAAAAGGACTTGATATCCCATTAGCTGAGCGTCTGTCTCTATTCTCTTCCTCGCTATTCTTTATTCTCGCTCTCTCATACACACACACACACACATACACACACACATCTATATATATTGGCTGCAAAGAATGCAAGACATGTTTGAAGAAAAAAGACGCACCTTTGAACGGTGAACACTGCCCCTCTTTTGGTTTGGTGTGTGAGTTATATGCACAATATCAGGTTGCAATATTATACTTCTGTACAGAGAAATCTTTGTTTTAAATGTTAGAAAACTGATTTCATTTGTTTGATTTGAATGGTATTAAGTGTTGAATTCATTTCAATAACGACGTGGCTTTTAATTCTGCTTCTTTAGAAAAAAAAAAGACTGGCATGTTTTTAGATTCTTGTGTGATTTCTTTCTTTTTAGTTTTTTTAGTTTTTTTTCTCTCTCTCTCTCTCTCCCTTCCTCTGGTGTGTTGTTGGTTGGGACCTGACTGTACAGTCCTCACTGCTGGGCGAACAGACCAGCTAACTACCCCTCGGTCGGGTCGGATAAACCAGTTAACTAGCAACACGTAGCTGGGTCTCTCATCTGAATCACACTCAATGAATAATGATAGTCCAGCCTGTGTGGTTAATACGAACCCCCTCCCACCCACATAGTTCTCTTCCACTACGAGTCTGTGCTGTTTCACCTCTGAGTGAGTGTGAGCGAGCGAGCGAGTGTGTGTGTGTGTTTTACACCGTGCAGGCATTTATGTAAGACAGAGGATGATATGTGTGTATCGAGAGGTTGTTTGTGGTGCGTGTGTGTGCGTGCGTGCGTGTTGTGTGTATACTTTTCTGTACTCTCTTCCCTCCGTCCCACACGTAACATTTGACCTGGCTCTTACTCATATAACACAAATACAGCTACAAACACACAAACACACACGAACACACACACACACACACATGTTGCGTCTGTACTGTCGTGGTAACGAGAGCGTGGCGAATGAGTTTTGTACGTCGACCATCGCAGAGATTTTTACACCAACCTTTTTGTTTGATTTTATGATTTTTTAACTTGCATGACGTGCTTGTGTTTCTGGTGGTACTATTTTTGCTGCAGCGACACCTGAGTTCTCCCTGAGTTGACCTACTGGGCTACGCGCACCAACGCTCCCCTCCGCCGCGGTTAGTTAGCGCGCCACGTCTCTGACTCGAAGCCCTGGATACCGACATGGCGCCCGGTTGGCTCCCGCACAACGCCAGCCGCCATCGAGGAACACGACGGAAAAAAATGTTCCGAGGCTCAGCACAGTTTGGTTTGGCCCAGGTGTACACTTGTTATATACAGTCCTGGGTGGAAGGAGTGCGTTGGTGTGTAGTCCTCTGGGTCTCCCTGCTGTGTATCTCACTTGTGTATAAGTTCAGGGGTTTCTAAGCTACTAGTTGTGTTGTAAATACTACCTTGTCACTCAGTACCTCTGTACAATCTGTAAATAAGTAAAGGTTACATTTTTCTACTTGTCTGCGTATTGTTCATTAATACTATCTATCTATCTATCTATGAAAATACTGATGCTCACTACTTAGTAATCTGTAATGAAAGCTTTGAGGCTGCATTGTTTGAAGGGTATTTTTTTTTTTTCAGAGTTATGTAAGAAGGCCGATAGCATACTCCTCCTGTCTGCCAGGTGCGCTTAGCTTTATTTAGCTTAGCATACAAACCACACATTGTAGTTTTCACACTTTACTGATGAAACAAACGAGGTACAATTTGGTTATTTGTGACCTTTAAAGGTGGTAGGCTGATTTAGCCATCTTCAGACAGAGCCAGGCTAGCTGCTACCCCTTGTTTATGCTAGGCTAAGTCAACAGTAGCTTCATACTTACTGTACAGACATGAGAGGGGTAACTATCTGTTAATAAAGCTCTCTGCAAGAAAAGACATGTACAAAAAATGTTTTTAAATGTGCTTAAAGGATTAGTTCACCCCCAAATTTTAATTCAGTCATTATCCTCTCACCCTCATGCCGCTGCAGAGTCAGGTGAAGTCACATTTCTGGAGCTTCACAGCAAAACAGCACTGCATCATCTCCTTAACACCTGAAGTACATGGGGACGTGTTTTAAAGCGTAAAATAAACAACTGGAAGACAAACAAACATATTCCTAAGTCTCTGGAAGCCCTGAGATTCTGAGCTGTATGAAAAGATGTTATTTACACCCTCTTTAAAGTCAAAATCTTCACTGTAGCTACTAAGCTAAAACCATTAGCTCGCACCCCGGTTGAGATGGGTTTACAAGCTCAGCCATACTTTGAAGGCGAAAATATTGTCTTTTCAAATCAATTTGGTACCTGCGAGGCCGTTAGCCGGGCAGCTCGCACGTTAACATCATCAAAAGCCTCAACAGCGCAGGTCTTTACGTCTGTGAGCAACGTGTCCCGTCGTTGTCTTATAGTTGGGTTTTTGGTGGATGTATCCCCGAAAAATAAACAAAGTTTTCCACAAAAGTCCATGAGCAGAGGGTGGGTCTCACTGGTGGTGTCCAGCAGCACTCTAAACACAATGTGGCGTCTCCACATGCATCTCGGTTGACTTCCTCAGCCGCCATCTTTATCACAGGTGTGTTACATCGTTTTGGAGGGCTTTTAGAAACACCTCACAGTTTGAGAGGCCTCAGGACGTCACAGTGAGGTCTTATCAACACAGTTTCAAATTCAACGATTCTCAATGAAAACATGTTCAAAGTGTTCAGTAAAAGGAAGAAATCATTAACGATTCCTCAGTCGTTAAGGAGAACGTTGCAAATCTGTTTTTCCTTAAGCACCATAAATGTTTTGTGGATTAGCGAGGGTGAGTACATCATGACTGAATTTGAATTTTTTGGGGGGTGAACTCATCCTTTAACTTTTTAAGTCTCTAGAGACTCTCACTGATGAATTAAAAGTGACTCATTTGTTTAAATGGAATGAAGAGAAACTCACAATCTGGCAAACCAAAGTTTCCACTCAACTTCATGTTTTACGTATTTATAAATTCTTTATAAACCGGTTATGCAGCCATTAATCACAATTAATGAACACTTCTAAACGTGTGCTGCAGTAGAGAAAAGATCATCTACCAGATCTGTCAGCCATTAATAATAATGTTTTTTGCGACCACAACAAAATGGTCTTGACTCAAAGTGTGCTTCTCATCTCACAGTCCATCCATGACAGACGCTGACTTGAGATTATCTGTTCAGATGACTGTTTCCAAGGTCAAGAAAGAAATTTCATTCATAGGTTTTGGGTTGCCTTAATTAATCACCACAGTTACATGACTGCAAACTTAATGGCTCATTAGAAAGTCTCTAACTGTGTTTCTCACACTCTGATAAGGCGCCGCGTCTGCAGTCGTGTGAGTTAATAAGCTGTTAATGAACGAGGTTTGGGTTCCGGATGCTCTGTAGCTTCTTCTTAGCAAAGCTAGCAGCCTGGCTCAAGGGACGTCTATCAGTCTATCAGTCCGCCCGACACTTATGCAGGCTGAAACATCTCAACAAATAGTGTTAATGATAGATTACCGTGAATCTTTACACAGGCGTGAACAACTGATGACAAATGAAACACAACAGCCTCAGTAGCCGTGGAGCTAATTAGGAAATATTAGCATGCTAATAGGCTAAAACTACTTTTTCAGAAGGTAAGTGGTGCAACTGACTGTTGGAGGGGGGGCTGGGGTGAGGGATTATTCACAATTTGGCAACCCAAACAGCTTTAAAGGGTATATTAAAGTGTAATACAACTTCTAAAAAAGTTGCAAAGTTTGCCCTATTAGCAGGTATCTATCCTTCTATCTATCTATCTGTCTATCTATCTATCTATCTTGTTTGCAGACTACTCAGAAAAAAGGCCTTTTAGGGACTCTGCTGTAAAAGGCCTCTCTCTCTCCCGTCCTCACTCTCAGTTGGCTTTCATAATGCACCCTTAGCATGAGTGTGTGTGTGTGTGTGTGTGTGTGTGTGTGTGTGTGCAATACGCGTACAAACGTGTGCGTGTTTGTGTGTGTGTGTGTTTAGATCAGTGTTCTGGTAAAAAGCTTTATTTTTATATTTTTGTCTCCCTCAGGAGACGGACGCTCTAATCTGGGCTGAAGTGGGACAGGAGAGGGGAGCAGAGAGGAGCACACAGACGAACACACACACACACACACGCACTCAGACAGACACACACACACAAACACAAACACACTTACGCATGCCGCAAATCAGCGTACACACACACACACACACACCGAGGCTGGAGGATCTGTCACAAGCCATAGACCAGCTGCAGCAAGAGGAGGAGAGAAAAAAGGAGGAGCGAGGAGAACAAAGAGGCGAGGAGTCCCGCTGCAGCCGTCCAGACTTTCTTTGAAACGGCAAGTGTGGAAAAACATCACAAAAAAAACACACAGCGCGAGCGTTTTACACGGGCCCTGCGCGAGTGTGTGATCACATGCATGTGTAGCCTCGGTGTGCTCGTCTGTGTCGCTTCCTCTTGAGACGGCGTGTGAGGACCACGCCGTCCTAACTCTCCCTGACGTGATCCATATGCTCCATACTAATGGACGGGGCCACGACACACACACACACACACACACACACTCAGACACCAAACCTCTGCCTCTTATTTAATTAATAGAATGGAGCCGCCGCACATGTCAGACAATGCAATTACTGTAACCACACAGGAGGAGCGGAAAAAAAACATGCTCCTTGTAGCCCCTGAAGAAACACACAACACACTCACACATACATGTGCGTCCTCAGGGGCCGCGCTGCACGCCCATCACATCCGGCGTTCTCCCACGTATAAAAAAACACACTGCAAAGGGGTGTGTGAGATTAAGCAGATAAATTAGGATAATTAATTTCCCTGGATTAAGAGCGTCTCCATCTGAGCAGAACCCCCCCGCGGGGCTGGAGAGGGAGTCCGAGGAGAGGAGCATGATGGGAGGATGATGAGGGCGATAGCGCTGATGCTGACGGGCCTCTGCTGTAGGCTGCCGGCTCTTCCCAAGACTTCAAACATCCTCATTAACCAGCAGTCAGCCTACACACTTTACACGTGTGTGTGTGTGTGTGTGTGGGTGGGTGGGTGTGTGTTTGCATGTACACTTGTGTTCTTAAACTGTTTGCGATTGGATGTGTGAGAGAGCGAGCTAGATAGAAGGATAGAGAGAGAGAGAGAGCAGCGTGTCAGCCTACACACTAAACAAACCCATGAAAATTCATAAGGACCTGGCGACGCCTACTCACAAATACTAAAAATACTGGAGTGAGTTGAGCCTAGTCAGAGGGGAGGAAAGGGGAGGAAGAAGAGTGAGAAAGAGAGAGGAGATGAATAGAGAGAAAATGAGAGAGAGCGAGCAGCAAGCAGCAGCAGAGGAGGAGGAGGGAGAGAAGACGAGATAGGTGTAACATGAACCAGGAGAGAGTAGAGAGAGAGAGAGAGAGAGAGGAGAGAAATAATAGTTACATCAACTGCATCCAACTTGGAACATCTATTCTCAGCCTCCAGCGGTCAGCACTCACTTTGTGTAAGAGAGTGAGAGTGTGTGTGTGTGTGTGTGTGTGTGTGTGTGTGTGTGACGGCGTGAAAATGTTTTCCCATTTTCCCCTGAATATTGTGAGCTTGAGGAATAAGAAGAAACTGTTTCATTTTTTTTCCAACATGTTGACATTCAAGCCTCTACGTGTGTGTGTCTAGGTGTGTGTGTGTGTGTGTGTGTGCGCGTGTGAAATCCTCGGTCGCACTGATTTGATGGGGATTGACAGCGTTTTACCGTCAAAGTCATCCATCCAGCAGGGGAATAAGGGTGGGAGGGACGTGCAGCTTGATTTTGATTTTTTTTTTTTTTTTTTTTGCTTTCAGGACTGATATAACGCCAAAGAAGACGTTTTGTTCTGGGCGCCTGAAATCGAGGCGAAGCGGCTCCTTTCACAGCTCCGTTGGTGGACTTTGTGCAGGTTTTTTTTCTTTTTTAGTAAAATGTTGACAGATGATGTTTGATTGACGGCAGAGCCTCACACAGTCTCGCTATCTATTTATCTGTCTTAAAAACGAGAGTGCCTCAGGAAAGAAGTTAGCGTTTTTTGCGTCCACCCTTCCCTCATCCTGAAGGCTGTGAAGTTTTTTTTTATCAGGTGTTTGGTTAAATGCCTGAAATAAGAACTGTGGTTGCAAAGAGCTAAAGATGTCACCGTTTACTAAGACATTTAGTAAAATACCTCATGAATTTCAAAGTGTCTCTGCTAACAAGTGGCTAAATGAGCCCACAGAGGAGACATTAAAGTCATCACGCCGAGCACGGAGACTCGTCTACTCAGTGGTCCGTCATTACAGGTGAGCTTAAATTGTGAATTATTCAAAATTAAACTTTACAACGCGTAGATTTATCAACAACAATCATCAGTGTACAGTGTGAAGTTTTTGCAGTATCACGTAGTTCGTTTGTAGCCCAACATTCGCTTTTTTACTTCTAGAAACTGCTATTTTGCTTCAAAAATGATCAAAGTGCTGTTCATTTGTGAGGATTATCTAATTAAACTTGCCACAGAGTTGATTTTCTTCAATAATCCAAAGTCTAATAATCCCACAGGCTTTTTGACGAGCAAACTGGGGCAATGCCTATAAAAGTACGTCATCCCTGCCGCCTTCTTTTTTTTTTTTTAAAGATTTTTTGTGGCATAGACACCTTTGTTAGCAGTAGACAGAGGAAACATGCGCTGCACGTCGGCTGCGTTTTATGGCATGCGCTCTAACCACTCGACCACGTGCGCGCCAACCCCTCCCTGCCGCCTTCTATCTTCAGAAGCACAACGTAAGTATTTTATGATGTAGAGCTGAATTGATGGTGCAGAGTGAGAGACAATATTCATTTCTTGTCATCCTGGTGCCCTACATTATCCACAATGCAACCACCTGACCACCAACAATTCAGATGGAGATTCGTGTTTGTTATGCTCATAGCGGCTAATGTAGCCTTTAGCTGCTAGCGGGCTAAAGGTCTCGTAAGATCGCGTCCTTCTAACTCCAAACCAACAGAACAAAACTATATGTCAGACTCAAGGAAGGTCTGGAGCCACAAAAGGTTTAGACAACTTATTCTTATACGCAATATTTGTTTAATAATGTGTGTTATGGTCAATAAATATTAATACAGCGTTTGGGACCAACTGAATCATCCCTTGAACGTCAGCTGAATCCATCAAAGATCAACAAAATATGTTTGCTCCAAGGTAAGATGCTAACTAACGTTAGCATTTCTTTTGCTTGTTTAACAAATTGCAAAAGCAGGATAATTTACTTGTTCTGGCTACAATAAATATTGGATAATGAAGGCTAAAGGGAATTATAGCTAAATGTTAGCTGTAAAGAAAACAATATATTGCCCTTAACTGGTATGCAAGAACATTTTTGTTCCTGTATTTTTGTCCTGCACACAATTTGTTAAGAAGTTCGTTACCTGTTGCTTTCATTAGTTGAGCTTTTCCTTGTTGTTCACAACCCCTACAATCTGATTGGCCACCCCAGATGCCACACCAACAATTCTGCCACGTCATTGGCTTCCACCTTGTTCTGCGGCGGGTGTTCGGCCTGCATGTTTTAATTTCCCCCACGTAGGTCTGCTCTGTCCTGCGTTGCCTTCCAGGGTCGAGTTGTTTTCCTCGCTTCAAAAACAGAGAATCCCGTCCACAGATGATGTCAGATTCAGGTTCAGCTCTCCTTCTTTCCTTCCTGCCCTGAAGTTGTAATGAGACAGTCGCGTAAACAGCGATTCTTCAGTCCCTCTGGTCCACTAAACTCGGTCCTGCTGTAGCCACATAATGCATCAGTTAGTATTTTCATAAACTCAAAGTTCAATTCTCCCCTAAAGACATGAAATATTATGGCTGCTCTCACTGCCGGGTCTGTTTTGTATCACTACAGCTGGACTCTGTCGCCCTCTCCCCCAATTAATTATTATTTACTGATATTATTTCTTTCTACCGCCCTCCTCTCACTGTCGGCAAATTCAGGATTATGATTATTCAAGGTGCCACCTGTTTAATCCGGTTAAGAGATACATGAACACCTACACAGATTTAGAAGCAGGTCAGAGATTAGTTTCTATAATAAAGCTCAGGAACCTGATGATACTAATACACATTTTTTTGCTTTGTCCAAAAATCACATCCACACAAACTGCATAATGACTAATGTTACGTATTAGTCACTTTATTCTACTCTCCTCAGATTAAAACGAGCCTGTAATTGGTGTTTACTGGCCGTGAACATGGTCAGAAGCAGTTTTTTATTCTTTATCCAAAATACAAACAGGTTAATTTTCTTATTGTATGAGTATATGGTATAATGTATGGTGTACTCTTTAAGGCAGATTTATTCTTTTGAATGTGTTTGTAGGATAATAGAACCCAGTGGTTGCATAATGCATTTTTGTTTAGTGGTTTGATTGTTGACTTTTAATAATCTCAACCTCTGTAAATGAGCTGAGAAGTAAATCCTATTTATTCAACCCAATCGCCAGAATAAATGTGTTTTTCTGAGAACCACACATATGTTGCAACTTTTACATTTCTTTCCGTTCAATTTTCAATGTATTGTTGTGACAGTGCTGTGCTTATGATATGGTTAGGTTAAGGCACAATAACAAAAGGTCAGGCTTTGAAATTCCTCCCTACATCTCATTAAATATACTCAGTTTCGTCCCAAAGTCTTGATAATATCCAAACGTTGATCTCGAGCAGCGATCTCTGGCTTGGCAGGACTTCCTGGATTTCCGCCTACTTCCAGTCAGAAAATCCAGAATCCGCCGCTCCCTCTTGAGACTTCAGAGGTGCAGAGTCAGACCTTCCTGGAGGACTAAACATCCAAAGTCACATCAGATTCAGCTCCGACTGAGTGCTGTTTACTGACATGAGGAGAACTCAGATCACTTTTAAACATTCAAGATTAAAAAAAGTGGATTCATCCTCACTCCCATTTACCAACCTGGCTGCAGCAGTGATTCGCGGAGGTGACCTCCATTGTCGGGTGTTTACATAGCATAATGTTGACCGCTGACAGGAGCCGGAGGGGAAAAGTCCAGACTTTTTGAAGGACAGAGGCGAAAAGAAAAAAAAAGGCACATACAGCGCATTATCGCCACTGACGAGGGCACTTTAGCGTGCGTTTTTGCCACCGAAGAGGGCAGTTTATCGTGTTTTAACCAGCCAAGTTTAGTGTGTTTTGCCAACCAAGAGGGCACTTTAGCGCGCATTTTGGCTTCCAGGAGGGCACTTTAGTGTGCGTTTTTGCCACCCAAGGGGGCAGTTAATCATGTTTTAACCAGCCAATGGGACAGTTTAGTGTGTTTTGCCAACCAACAGGTGAACTTTAGCTTGTGTATTTTGCCAACCAAGAGGGCACTTAAGCACATTTTTGGCTCCCAAGAGGGCACTTTAGTGTGCGTTTTTGCCACCCAAGGGGGCAGTTTATCATGTTTTAACCAGCCAAGGAGGCAGTTTAGTGTGTTTTGCCAACCAAGGAGGCAGTTCAATGTGTTTTGCCAACCAAGAGGGTATTTTAGCGCGCATTTTTCAGCAATTGGTCCATGAAGGGGGGCAACCGCCCTTGCCCCCCCCTGTGCACACCACTGGTAAAGTTACAGAGAAGACGAGGAACCGGAGTCTCTGGTGAGTGCTGAGCTGTCAGAATATCTGTGCATGAACACAATCAGGAGATTGGATGGAAACTGCATGTCTGGACCATCACTCTTCTTACAGTAAGTACTCAAAGTCAGACTATCTCAGTCTCTGCCTCGCTCAGATTTAAACATCCTGTTGTTAATCTTTGCCTCGCGAGGGCTCAACCCATAATTCATCGGAGCAAACCCTTTTTAGCCGGGCTAAACGGCTCCTATCACGGTTCTGATGGTGGACTTTCCGCCGGGCTTCAGTAAGCGCTAACGGGTGACGTTTGATTGACACCGCAGCCTCTGTCAGTCAGCTCAGTTTGAGCAACAAAGCCAACATGGCCTCCCTGGTAGAAAGCTATAAATCTCAAATAAGTACACAGTGGAGAGATGTCATGCATGACTGATGACAACGAGTCCCATCCTCACCTCCTGTCTCTCTCTTCCTCCCTTACACACACACACACACACACACACACACACACATAAATAGTGCTGCCAGGCTATGTTTATGCTAATAGCGGTATGCTAATCAGGGTACTTCCAGGTGCAGAAATAGACGCAGAACATTTAGAGTAAATTTAGCTTTAATAACCTGGCTAATCACACCATTAATGTTACATCCAGGCCGATGCACACATACACACCGCGTAGCGTCGCTGTTATTCTAACAGAGGGTTTCCACCTGACTGCGGCTTGCTGAGGGATGCTGGGAGGCAGGAACAAGGACTTGGACAAACTCGGTGCATCTCCAGCTCCCCGCTCCATGTATGAGAGTGTGTGAATGTGAGAGCCGCAGCCCTTCAGACTTCACGCCGTTTTGTTGTGTTTGTTTTATTTTGTCTCTTCTATAAATGATGAAGCTCCAGGCGGGTGAGAGAGAGAGAAAGGCACTCAGCCCTCCCCGGGGGGGAAGAGAGCTCGCCGCTGGGCTTTGTCCCCCTCTGCATCACCCACCTCCCCCCCAACCGCAGCGCCCCATGATGGATAAACAAGGACAGCCTGCGAACATGTGTGGCTAAAATAAATGATACATGTGACGGCGTGTTGCTCCAGAGGCTTCGTTGCTGTCTTTGTTTTTGGTGCAGTTTTTTTTTCTTTTATTCAGAGTATAGAGCTTGGCACCCATTAAAAGGTAATATATTAGTCATTACTCAGTGTACATCAATTTTAAATCTTGTCGCTTTACTCATTACGTCCTGGAAACAGTCATTCGTCAGAGCCCTGCCTCTAAATTAGCAGCACCTGAATCTCTTCAAACGCTCCTGTTTCCAGCATTACCGACCCTGTGAGTGATCGCCGTGACCGTCAACAATAATGTTTCGTGTTCTTGTCATCTGCTGGCAGAGTGAAAAAAATCAGACGATGTGAGAATAATTTGCAGCCCGGTGAAGGTAAATCTCTCTGTCACTTCTCATCTGAGTTTGCCCGACGAGAGAAGATGAGGGCGAAAAGATTTAGTTCGGTTTATTTTACATTAAATTACCCACGAGGACAAAAATGTCAGTCAAGCGCAGGACGTGTTTCCTTTGCTGTCCCTCGACGCAAAGATGAAGATGCCGAAGTCCCAACGACCTGCTGACGTCATACGACCAGCTAACCAACACAATAAATAACTTTATCGTCGTCGTTAAGGAGAAAATGACTCCAGTCAGTAATCAGTAATAATTTAAATTAATATTAATAAAGAAAATACAGCTGATGATGAGCTCAGGCTTCAGAGTCTCCCATCGCTATTTTGACCCTGGAAACTTGTGTTAACGTTGTTTTGCATCACAAGTTTAAATATGCAAATGAGCAACATGAACCACTTTGCATCCATTTCCAAGCAGAAATCTGAACTTTGGATGCATCTTCAAAATCTGTGTGTCACTTTGTTGACACTTTGGAGTCAAAGGTTTTTACAGTTTTAATCATCTATTAAATTACATCAACGGTTATTAAGAAAAACACGATTTTCGCCATGTTTCTAGGAAGAAAATGTTAAATATAAACTAGGGTATGAATGATATATAAACAAACCCCTCTGTGAAAACCATTACAATGTAGACAATAATAAAACTGTGAAGTTTGTTGTATGGGAGCGTTACTGACTGAGAGTTTGAGAGAAAAACTGAATTGCACAAAATATATATATATAAGAAACGTACTCACTCTCATGGTTTTGTTTTTTGATGTAGTTAGTGTCCCTGTTTTATTTTGCAAAGTTCGTCCTCGTGTGTCACGTTGTGTTACTTCCTGTCTTTCTCCTGTCTTCCCTCCTTTGTGATTGGCCTGATTAATTTCACCTGTCCCTCATCAGCCTCCCGTGTTTTTAACACTGCACCTTTCCCTCGTCTCTTTATCAGCTGCATTTGTTCCTGGTGTTTTTGGATGTGTTCCCTGAGCTTCTGGTTTGTGCCTCTTTAGTTTTTTTGTATTTCTTCAATTATGTCTATTTTGTGATTTTGGACGACAGCTTCATAATTGAAGCTCTCTTTTTGTGTTCAACCTGCCTGCTGCCTTTGTGCTTCTTGCGGTTGGCTCTTCACGTTTTGAGTGAAATGAGTCATTGTCTAATTTGCGTAAATGTCACAAACAGAAATCTGGTGGTGGAGTTACAGGCAAGAAGTGACAGCTGTTCCAGACTGTGTTTCAACACTTCTATGCTCGACACCGCTGGATATTTCTAAGGAGACCTCGATACAGTTTCCAGCTATATACATGGCAACAAAACAGGTATTTTAAGCCAAAACATGATGTTTTCCCCATCCACTGCCTTAACCTATCCCGGAAGTAAAGCGTTGTCACACGACAAAACTGAACCAAAGTTGCGTCTTCAAAAAATTTAAAGTTTCAACAAACGAACATTTATTCTGCCGACTGGCAGGACAGAGAAATCAGAAACCACACGGCACCTCGCTGTGTTTCCTTGAAGTTAAAATAATAAAATTGAGTTGGCAATTTGTTAAAGTACTCGTCAGTGTCGAACATGTTTTCCAGTTGAGTAAACCGACCCCTCAGCACTGTTGCCTGAGGCCATAATCCGTCTAGTTGTAACCACACAGATGTTTAAAAATTGAGTCATCTATGCAGTCGAGGTGAACCCTGCTGCTTTGACTTACTTTTCTCCGAGCGTGACATGAACAGGAAAAGCCCGTAAGTCCACGATATAAGACGAATCCTTGTACACACTTGTACTGAATTATGTTCACATCGGGAGTAAAAGCCAAACCGGAGACTCAACAGGAGGCGCAGAGCATGAAGTATTTCTCTATTCTTAAAAGGAGGCTTATCTCTGGGCCTGATGCATGTTCCCCACCGGCTCCATACGCTGGATATGAGTTCACGCTTCAATTCTTCCGACTGTGAAAACAATATGCATCCTTTGACATTTTCACCCAGTCTTTGTCATGCATATATGAAAAGTACAGCGTGACAGTTTAGTGCTTAGAGGTCAGACACAAGTCAACAGATTGTTTGACTTTAGGTCACAGGCTGAATCCCAATTCAGGGGCTGCATCCTTCGAAGGACACGGCCTTTGTAGCCTTTGAAGTCTGCGTCACCGGTTGCTAAATGGGACAGTGTTTGGAGCATTTCCTGGTTGCGTCACCAACTTGTTCCCGCCCTTACCCTTATGTCACGATTTCTGCCGCCCAGGCCTGCGAAAGTGACGATCTACGCCACGCGATGTCACCATTTTCTTTCTTTCTTTCTTCTTTTTCGGCCATGCAAGGAATCTTGGGATATGTGAGGCTGCAAAAGTTAGTAGTGGTGCATCCTCTAAAAAGAAGGCCGCGTTTGAGGGGTGCATTTGGAGGAGCTTTCGAACTGGGACAGCCTTCACGCGTCGTCGTGACGTAATTGGCCTTCAAATGCGGCCTCCGAAGGACGCAGCCCCTGAATTGGGACGCAGCCTCTGTGTAGAGGACGGCTCAGAGGTTGTGATGTGTCTCTGTCCTTGGTGCTGATTGTGGACGCGTCAGCAGCACGGGAGCTGTCGAAGGTGTTTGAAGAGCTTCATGCTGACTGTAATGTCTGCTGCCAGTGGGAAGTACTCAGCTGGTGTCAGATGGCTCTTACTTCATCACTGAGACATCATTTGTGTCTGTGCGCCGGGATACACAAACTGTGGGAGCTTCACTCCACGCTGGGACTTAGACCGCGGATGAAACATGATCCCGTTACGTGCGCGCTGATCTGTGCTGCTCCTGTGACATCTTTCTTTTGTCACGGCATCGTTTTAGTATAAGTTTTGCGCTGCCTGGTTTAGTTTATTATCTTCTTGGCAACAAATGAAAAGGGCTTGTAAAACTTTCTGACCCCTATCAATCCTCTCTCCGTCCTCCAGCCCTCG
The DNA here is from genome assembly GCF_900880675.1 of Sparus aurata. NCBI lineage: Eukaryota > Metazoa > Chordata > Actinopteri > Spariformes > Sparidae > Sparus > Sparus aurata. The sequence goes on from NC_044187.1 coordinate 10,753,014, forward strand.
CCAGGGAGGCTGTTCATCAGGCGATGCAGCAGGTTTGGCCGTTAATCACAGGGATGGTGATTAAAGCGCAAGATCCTGCTGTCCACATGTCAGAGGAACTTTGACTGAGACTGAAACTCAAGTTGCTCTCAATGTGTGGGTGTAGGAAACAAGATACGCCAGAAGGAACACACACGTTGTTTTTTACACTAAAAGCAGTTTCCAGATTCCTCATGTGGGTTTCATGACTGTGTGTACAACATTTCCCGGCAATCCTTCCAAATCAAATCAAATCAATTTTATTCATATAGCCCAAAATCACAATCACATTGCCTCAATGGGCTTTACAATCTGTACAGTGAACAACATCCTTAGACTCTCGATTCGAGTCCAACAGTTGTGGAGATATTTCACTATAAAAAAAAACATGAGTAGCTATCTCATGGTTGCACTAAAAGAAAAGCCGTCTAGTCTCCTAATCGGTCTCCTTTTCCAGCCACTAACGCCTCCCTCACAAGTTAGTTGACTCAAGAGTTTGAGACCACCCTCGTAATCCACATTAGATTCAAAGACAGCGCACATTTCTGCCCGGCTTTTTACGGGTCAGGTAGAACGTGACCGCGCTTTCAAGGCTCAGCGAGTCAAATACTCTACAAGAAATGCAGTGTTTTGTTTGCTCATCTGCTGTCTAGGAACACCAACGCCGTGATCGCTTGCAGGAGTGCTGTGTGACTTCATGCTGTACCAACAAAAAAGGGAACAAAGGAGCTATCTGAATAACTGCGCCGCGGCGGTCCAGAGCACAGCGACGTTTCTTCGACCGTTGAATACATTTGCCCAGGGGTTGGCTAAAAGCATAAAGAGGCTGGCGACATGTGGGTTGTAAGACCACATGGAGGAGTTGATTATGTTTGCCATTTGGGTTGACACCTGGCTCAGTGGGACACCTGTAGCTGTGAGGAAAATGAGGAACCCCCGGCAGCAGAGAGGCCGATGCAAATCAGGGACCTTTGAGCGGTCGAGGGGAGGCTGTGAATTGTCTGACCACATCAACTTCATCAAATGTGAAAGCGCTATTGACATCCTACATCTGACCTGTCATTTAAATGCTTGGCATTTACTTCCATTGACCGCAGCCAGTGGAGGCCTTTACATAAACAGGGCCTCAGTCATTATCATTTTCAAGAGACGGCTGGAAAACAATGTTTAAAAGCTGCTTTGGGTGTTTTAGAGATGCCTTAAACTGTTTTTTATTCTCACTGAGGAAGAAATACAGATTTAACAAAGACATTTTAAGTGATCCCTCTGTGGCCTCATCCCACTATTACAAAAACGCTTATTTTGTGTGAATTTGTTCATTTTTTATTGGAGCCAAAGTTCACTTAATTCAGCAGGCTTCATTTAACAGGTATCATGAATGTCTGGGCTGTAACTCCTCTAATGTACCTAATCCAGTTTCCCACATTGTGAGTTCCTTTAGTCCTTGGCTTGAAACATTTCTATGCTCAGTAATAAGCTACAAGGCCAAGTCAATGTACTCTCTAACAATGACTTCTTTTCAAACCGTCCTGGAACATGGTTTTGAGGACCTGCGCCCACTGGATGACTCAGGATTCACTGATCAGCAGGTCATTACGGAGCTTTGCCGCTCTTGCACACTCCGTTCCTTCAGTGTGAGCGATCAAACAAAGCAGAGCCGTCACTCGGGCCAAGATCAGGACATAAACTTGCTGCGTAATGTGAGATGTCCGGACCGTGCCTAACGGACGCCTGGCAGCCAATCAGAAACACCTTTGGTAGGAAATAATTTAAAGCCCAATTACTTCACATCATCTCGTATAAAAGATGAATAAAACCAACAGAAGATGTGACGCAACACTTTGTTTACAACATGCACATTTTCTCCTCTTCACATCTGTTCCCTTTGTCGCTCTCACGCACATGTTTGCCTCTTCTCACTCTCTTTATCGCTCTTCATGGCCTTGGTGTGTAACAATACCCACAATGCAGTGCCCCACAAAGGCTCAGTGCCCACGGCAACGGGCAGAGCCAGCTGAACTCTGGAGGCATCATCTGTGTGTGTGTGTGTGTGTGTTCGTGTGCGTCAGGGAGAGTGAGAGGATCCACTGCCGTCTTCTGCTGGTGTATTGCTCTTATCAAGAGTTGTTCAACTGCACTCTCTCACTCTCACACACACACACACACACACACTCACATTCACGCACAAAGAGCGACATACAGCACACGCAGACAGCCATGCATGAAACATAGTTTGCATTAAATACTTGATGAGGTGTGTGAGGCTGTCAGGCGCCGCTCTGCAGCGCAGTGAGAGTAGTTGTCGCATCCAATGAACAATTTTGTCTTGTGTAACATCTCCTGAGCCTCGATGCCAGAATTCAGCTCTGAGCAACGAAGTCCCAACAACCCGCTTCTATACTGTACTGTGCACACACACACACGTTACAGCCCACCGCGGCGCCAAATGTTCTATACTGTTTAAAACATGAACACATAGAATACATCGTAACCCCCTGACACCGCTTCTTCTTCTATAGCTTTAATGTTACTCACCCCTCCTCCCCCCGGTCTGACAGGATCTTACTGTACCTAAACAACTGACTGAGTCACTAACAAAAATAAACACAGCACGTCATCGTTCCCAGACCAACGTGATCTTCGCAGCTCACCAGCGTCAGGTATGCAAGCTTCATCACACGCCGGCTGTTTGGTTAGGTTCAGGAGAACATCTTGGTTTGGGTAAAAGATTTACACCACTGCATCTTCAGTTTCTAATGTTCCGACGTTACATACAAAGCTTTAGGCTACATCATGTACGTGTGGAACTTCTATACATTAGTAGGTTGATGCCGGTTCTCAGTCATCCAGGTCACTGTAATTCTGAGGGTGAAGACGTTTCTTCTTGAAGACGTTTCAGCTCTCATCCAAGGGGCTTCTTCAGCTCTAACTAAGTGGAGGGGTTGACATGCTCTCAAGCTCTGAGTGTCCTTACAGAGTTGTTAGGGCCACTTGTGGGTCGTTGACTTAACCGGCCCTCATGTGGGCTCTAGGACTAGGTGAGCCCAGGTGTGAACGGTCGTTAAGCCGTCTGGGGAGAGAACTCAGCCCTGCATCGTAGGTGGATGATAAGTAATGTCTCAGGCCACCTCCTCTGATAGACACAGATGGATTCTTTTACTCCTCTTTCAAACCATCTGTCTTCTCTGGCAAGGATGTTCACATTGTTGTCCTCAGAGGAATTATCTTTCTCCTCCAGATGTAAGTGGACAGTCTCGACCTGAGGAGTGTGTGCCATTGTGTCCTGTGTTGTGTCACTCGTTTATGGAGAGGTTGTTTTGTCTCTCCAGTGTACAAACCTGCGCAGTCCTGGCTGCATTGAACAGCATCAACTACTTTACTCTGCTGATGCCTGAGTGTTTTGTCCTTAGGATGGACAGGTTTCTGCCTCAGCGTGTTGGTAGGTTTAAAGTGAACCAGAATACCTACTACCTACGTTAGTAAGTTGAAATAACCTACAGGTTAAGATACCTGGCTGTAAATCCTGTGCTTGTTTGATGCGACTCCATCCCACATCTCCTCCCAGGTTGACTGTCTCTGTCTTTATATTACTTCTCCTGCCTTCCTCCTTCACTGCTGTAATGACTAGTACAGTCACAAGAGGTCACTGCCCAACAAGAACCGTCAATAAAGATCATCATAAGTTATTTTAACAGTCGACCTATTTGTCATTGTACTGATGAGGACGGGCTGACTGTGCTTTGACTCTGTCTCAACATATTCCTTAACTAGAAAAAGGTTAAAATACAGTTTATTTTCATACACAGCTCCACATTACCATGTTAAAGCAAAAATCTCACCAAAAAGCAACTGAGGCTTTTTTTTGTGAATGTATATGAGTCAAACCTTTATGTAAAAACATAATTACGACGAAAGAGGCACTTTTAAGATTTACCATATTTTTGTTTTCGGGTCAAACTCACTTTCAATGGGAGTGCTACGGGCACTTTAGCGATAGCTTCAAAATCGCTATTTCTAAAACACTAAGAAGGCTCGACACAACATGAAACTTTGCTCGTAGTGTCACCAGGGTCTCTACACATGAACACGAGCATTGAGAACATTGTTTGTGTACGCAGAGTTTACTGAATAGAAAGTTTTTGAACAACTCACCTTAACAGTAGCTTGTTCCGCTTGCCGCCTTCCTGCCAGCTGAGAAGTATTGATTTCCGAATGCGACGTAACATGGAGGAGAGTTTCGTACACAGGGTTAGGGGTAGACTCGGATACATTCACAACAGAAGTGCGTGTGAATGTGGGATGCCTTCAGAAATGGTTGAACACAGCTCATCATAATCCAAAGCTGGGAGAGTGTGTGGAAGGTGATGTGGTTACCAAATACCGGATAAGGCTATGTGATACATTTTCACCATCAACCAATCATCAGCTCCATCACCAAAGGTCACGTTATATTGATGCCCCAAATCTTAATGACACATCACATGGGCTAAATAGGACCAGCACCGCCATGTTTGTTATTGTCAAGCTTATCTGACAGTAACTGAGGGGGGCGGCAGGGGCGGTTCTAGGGGGGGGGGCAACAGGGGCCAGTGCCCCCGTAACTCTGAGTCTGGACCCCCCTGTGGCCCCCCTGACAGGGAGTCTGTATTAATAATACAATGACAGATTTCTTGCAATAATTTTGTTCTGAAGAGAAAGGCAGAAATAAAGTGTCTCAGCAGTTTACTACCCAATCAAAATTGCTGAAATTGTAAACACTGCTTTGTCTGAATGAGGGATTTATCCTTTTTTCCGGGTTGTAGGTGCCCCCTAACAAAAAAGCCGGCCCAACCTGGCCCCCCTATTAAAACTGGTCTAGAACCGCCACTGGGGGGCGGGACTCATGACGGGTCGAAACTTACCCAGATACCTCACTTACCCTTCTGCTCCAGCTTCCTAACAGAGCTGGGCTCTGCAGCTTTTAGCTAAAGTTGCCCAGGCAGGAGTACATTTTGTGTTGGCTTGATACTAATTTCACTGGCGGATGAATACACAATTGTTGCTCTCGGATTTAAATGAAGCGACAGAGCTGATGTTCATGGCGATCAAGCAAATATCATGTGTCATTCCAGAGGAACGTTTGGGCTCATTTTGGATGACGTCGTGTTGCAGAGGAACAGGCTGTGAGCAATTTCGCCGCACATGCAGTACTTGTGAGGTGAACAAAACGTCTTTGTTGGTCGGGGTCTTTTAACAGGATTTGCTGACAATAATAGGAGGAATATGGCAGCCTCATCCTTTAGATAATTACGCTGCTGCTCCGACTGTGTAAGCATCACTTCCTGTTTCATTTGATTCACTGAGCACCATATTAAATAATAAGATAATAATAATAATAATCATCTAATGCATATTTAATTACACATATTTGAGGTCTACAAAAACAGACACACTGCACAAGTCTCACACACACACACACACACACACACACACTGCAGGTCTCTGGAGCTGCACCTTCAGGCCACATTAGTTTGAGTGACTCAGAGGCAACTCTCCTGCTGTGTAATTGAACACTACTACTGTAGCCTACCCTCTCAGTTCACACACTTAAAAGACACACACACACACACACACACAGGGACACGCTTACATGCGCCGTGGTTACTGTTTTAAATCCGACATTGTGATGACTTTTTTGGAAGCAAAAGTGTGTGAAAGAGAAGCGAAGAAGGAATATTAAAGTGAGAAATAAAACAGGGGAGACGAGCAAATGAGAGCGCGGAGAGATGCAAGACAGAGGGGGTACGAAAGAGCGAATAAAAGCAGGGGAGCCTTCTCTTTCCTTAAATACTCCTGCTGCGATGCTGCTCCGCTGATCAAACGGCGAGAGAAAAGAGGTGAGGGGGCGCGCGTAGGAGGAGGAGAGAGAAGGAAAGATATAGAGAGTGCGGAAGAAAAGAGACAGAGAAGCTGCCGAACAAGAGAGAGAATGAAGAGAAGGCAGGAGAAAATCAGAGGGACGGTGAACGGTGGCAGCCGTCAAATTAGGACTGTAAGAGGTGTGACGGCGCGGACAAAGGCTTGACTTCTACAAGATACTCGTGCCCCCTCTGCCCTCCAGCTGTCCGACTCCTTCTTTCCGAACCTGTCAGGTTGCGTTTCATCACGGAGAAGTTTGTCACGTACCTGTAACGGCAGCAGAAACACCGTCATCGGCCGACTGGCACTTTGCTGACGTCAGTGACAGTGATGACCGCCATTTTAGCGGTCCGCAGCGGGGACACGGAGAGGGAGACACTGCTGGAGAGTGTTCGGTACCTGCAGAGAGAGTGTGTGTGTGTGCGTGTGTTTGTGCATATGACAGCTCTTTAAAAAAAGCCTAATAGTGTGTACCCCAGTGGAGTCAGCGTCAGCATCCTACACACACACACACACACACACACACACACACATCGTACAGACTGGCCTGAGGTTCAGGCTTTAACTTAAGCTGACAGTTGCACCGCACACTTGTCACACACTAAAAGTAACATCAGGTGATATCACTGTGAAAACACACACACAGACACACTTTTAAAATTTTGTCATGAAAGCAGATTTTTGGAACACGAGGAAGTGTGGTGCAGGTGTTTTTTTTTGTGGTAGCACTTATTAAAAGTGTACATAACTTATCATCAGTAATTAATGAATAAATAAATTCATGAGTCAGCATGTATTACAGCTCTTTTGCTCGACTGAGTTCACTCAGCACCACACCAGTCTATGTGGTCTAAACTGTGAATCATTTTTGCTTTGACACACAAAGTGTTCGCTGACCAGATCTTTTAAAATTCATGAACTCCTTTCTCACCAAATGTGGCTGCAGTTTTTTTTTTGTGATCATTACTTTTATCCTTCCATCCATTTTCTTCCTCTTATCTTGGGTTCGGGTCTCAGTGACAGGAGGCTGAGCAGGGTATTCCTGACCTCCCTCTCCCCTACGTTTCCTCCTGGGGAATCCGAGATATATAATTCCTCCGGTGAGTTCTCGATCTACCCCTCGGGGTCTCATTCCAAGTTGGACGTGCCCAGAAAACCTCAAAAGGAAGGCGCCCACGAGGCATCCTGATCAGATGCCTGAACCATCTAGTCTGGCTCCTTTTGATGAGAAGAAGCAGCGGCCCTACTCTGAGCTCCCTCTGGGTGCCTTAGCTCCTCACGTTATCTCTCAAGACAGAATTATACTCTCCGCGAGCGTGCGAGAGTCTTCCAGAGCCTAACATTTCTGTCATCGGAGTGTGAAGGCACAGGTGTGGACAAACCTGAACCCCCAATTTGTTGTGACTGCGACTTCTTCAACTCCTTCGCCTAAAAGTCCTCTGACCTCCGACCTGTACTCAGCTGAAGTGCTTCAGTGAATGTATTTGCCGTTTCCTTTTGTCAAGACTCTCAGTCCTGCTTTGTGTTTAGCTCTTCTAGCTGAGCTCCAAACACACCACAGGACGCTCCAGCTGCTAAGCTAAATTCACTAACCCTCCTCCTGCTGATATTAAATGCAGATTGGCCCTCTTGGTTTAATCATTGCTTGATATCTGTGAGTTCCTGCCAGTTTGTCTGTGTTTGAGAACGGTTCGGTGGGATTATTTCAGAATCTTAATATTATTCTCAGGTCTCGCTCCGAGGAATTGTGCCAGTGATTGTAGCCTCAAATACGGATGCTGAGAGAGAAACAACTGCGGCAACAGTGCGAGAAGTCGTCCATTATATTCAGTTCAACTCTTTATATACTAAGCAAAAGTGTGTTCGCCTTGAGCACACTGGCTCCTCTTTGAAGAGACCACCAATCAAACTATTTCAAACAAATGTTGACCAATAACAAGCGGTGGCTGATCAATCGGAGCACCCTTAAATACAATTCAGGGTTTCTTTATCTTGCAATTCTTTATATAGTTGAAACAAAATTGTTCTGGATTTTCAGAATGATGTTCAGCCACTATCTCCAGTAGAGAGGTTCACATCTCTTGGTTGCCTGCCGATGCTCTTTAAATGATACGACTCATTCTCTGTTTTTTACTCACAAAAAACCTTTTGATGTTTAAGTCTACATCTTTATACCCTCTGACTTCTTGCCCTCTCTGTGGCGTTCAGCTCCCCCCAGCAAATTGGTTCCTACTGAAGTTGTAAATGTTTAAAAAAAAAAAAGAAAAAAACAGCTCATTAAAACAAAAAGCTCGGTAATTTCCGACAACCGACGGGCACTGTAGTTTCCAGCAAACGTTACTCAAACTGGAGTAAATTGTGCGTTTTTCTCACGAGCAGTCTTCTCCTGCCGGTTACGACACATTTGTGGCGCGATGTGTGCAACAGCAGGATGACGTCTGCGGTGGTAAATATGTGATGCGCTATGTGTGGGGTAGGGGCTCTGTGGTTTCAAGGTTTCCATGAGTGCACGTGTGCCCACAGACTACTAACTCTGATTGATATCATTTGACATACTGTAAATAAAATATAACAAAGTGAGACAACCAAGTGCTCTGACAGTAAGACGGCCGCAAAGTCTAAAAACTACAGCTGACGATGATGAAATCTTTCTTCAGGTGCAGTCACCTGCTTATTTGGGCCAAATTTAGAATGGTGCTGTCACCACTAATGGAGGGAAAAGTACATTTATTGAATAATGTATTCACTGTGATATACCATCGGGGAGATTTTGGATTGGATTCGGATCAACGTATGTTTGTCCAGTATTGGTAGCTGCCATTCGTCCGGAAGAGGAGGATAAGGAGGAGAAGGAGGAGGAGGAGGAGGGAGCTTGGTCTAAATGGACATCACAACGCACTAGCAAGGAAAGATGGGAGATGGGGAGAGCGCTGAACTGCTGAATATTTCATCCCCCTCTACTATTCTTGCAAAGTTAAGCGTCCCCTGATGACGGAGAAGAGCGGAGGCCCGTGTGCCGGGGCAGCTCCCCGGACCGCCCCGGCACAATCTCGCCCATTGATGTTCGTATGATGAACGTATCGAACCACCGTGTCCGTGTTTATCGTCATGAAGGAACCCAGTCGCCCACGTAATGGTGTTTATCACTGATGTGTTTTTAATAGAATAATTTTTTTTTTAAATCAATGGAACTCAACAAGCTCATTTTCAGGTTCAACAACCTTGTAGCCAAATTAGCTTCGCCGATGTTTGTGCAACCACGACCGCGCCGGAGGCGGTTACTGTGTCGTTGTGACATCACAATCTTGCGGATGTCCTGACGGCTCGTTGGAAGAAACAATTTCTGAATACGAGGTGCGTGCACTCAAAAAAGAACCAACATTGGGATCATTTTTTATAAAGCAACTAACCCGCGTTATAATCAAATAAGACAAGAAATGTCCCTCTATACGACATGTCATAACATTCAAGGGGAAAGTAAAAATATACTTTTTGGCAGTGAAACAAAAACAAAAAAATCACAAGTGACGCTACAACTGAATTACATCAGTGTGTATCCATTACACACACCCATAGAAATTACATTTGTCAAGAAAAAATACCAAAAGTTTGAATAAACCAGCCTCGTTTGTGACGTTTCTCTGTTGAATGATATTTGATCTGACGACTGTGTGTGTGAATTCAGGCTCTTGTCGCCACATTCTTTAATTTCCAAGAACCTCAAAACTAAATTAACTAATAATGAAAATCATTATTTGCAACCCTATTATCAGACTGTAGTGAGTTGTTTGGACAGCTGTAATTTCTTTCTCCACTGCAGATCCAGAGAGTAGTTTGACGGGAGAAGGCGGAGGAGAGTGTGTGTGAGATGACTTAAAAAGAAGCGCTGTGGTCTCAGAGGAGATCCAGGCTGCTGTAATTGATGTACATGTCCGAATCAATCGCTGCGCGGTTAAGTCAGACTGGAATAACGAATACGAGGACTTAAAATTCAACCAAATATGTGACTTATAACCTCACAAGTCATGAAGTAACGCCGAGGGCTCGTTTGACCCGACAGGTTAATGGATGTGTCAGTTGCACGTGTTAGTTAATAATCTGAAGTTAGATTTTTGTGCCAAATACGATTCCACTCCTTAATTAGCATGGACCTCTCTTGAGCTCATACGTCATGAATTTATTCATACATTAATGCTGAGTCTTGCACTTAATAATGCATGAGTTACGGATAAGTCACGTACACTTACATTAAAGTGGCACATCACTTTATGGCACACTTTCTGGAGAGCGTGAAAGTCCCTCCGTCAGTGTGTCTTTGGAAGGTGCGACGGGCTTTGAGGTCAGAAACATTAGCTATAAATAAGGAGATCATCACTATAATGCCACATTGTGAGACTCACTTACGTATTCTGAATTCATAATTCGGGCTGCGGCGCGGCACAAAAGCCTTTGTATAACCATTAGAGGAGAACCCCGCTGAGTAATTAAAGGTGGGCTCCCACCAACACGGCACGGAGCACGGGTTCAGGCTTTGTTTCAGAACTTATCTGAAAGCTTTTCAGCACAGAACTGATTGTAAACAAGGTCATTAAATATGTATAAACCAGAGCCTGACAGATACTAGATGTTTGGGGCCGTTGTCAATACCAATATTAATATTTTGTTTTTTATGCACTTTTAACATACTATGCTGCTTTTTGTTCTGTTTTTCTGTTGTGTTTTTAATTTTTAAGATATTTACTGATGTCTTCTTCTGTCTTACTGCTGTTGGCTGGGAGTAGGACACAAAGAAATGACAAAAACCTAAAATTGAATCTTGAAGCAAAACATTCTGATATTGACATATCGGCTGACACACGCATTATTTATGGAACGATCCCTTAAAATATGTTTGGCAAACTCTTGTGACAGTATATCGCTATGGAGGAAGGATCTTTTAAAGTTTAACAATTAACTACACTGTCTAAAATAATCATCGTGGTATAAACTTAATCGGACATTAAAAATCATAAAGGATCTCTCTCAAGGCATTTTATTCTGCATTGTATTCTCTAGAAAACCTTTAACATCTGTGCATATCAGATGTTTTGATTCATTTCCTGTTTTATTTTGTAGATTCATCCTCACTTGTCATGTTTTCCTTTCCACTTCCTGTTCTCCTGTGCCTGATTTTCCATCCACACCTGTCTCACGTCAGCCTCATCAGCCCTGTTCTCTGTTCCCTGTGGTTTTCCAATCTTATCAGCTCCTTACCTGCTCTCGTTTCTCCCTCACCTGTGTTCCTCCGCCTCTCTCCACCTGCACCTCGTCCCCTCGTTAGTTTAGTTTGCATTTAAGTCCAGTCGTTAGCTCGGTCACTCAAGAGACATCTGTTGTGTTTGCTTGTTCTGGCCTTCATCCTGTCTGTCGTTACATTTGGGTCGCCCTTTTTCTCCTCTCAGTGTGACAAGGCAACGTTTTACATTTACTTTTAATTTAGGATTACCACAAAGAAGACTGACTTGGTTGGGTAGATTACTGAGTTAGATAATCAAGAAATCCTCATCATGTAGCTGTGAGGTTAATCTCCATGCAGCCACCCATCCACTTTCTTGACATTTATCCTGGTCGGAGTTGCCTGCGCGACTTCCTCCGAGCAACTTCCCCTGAAAACTTCCTCCAGCTCCTTGCAGATGCTCCTGTGGGATTCCTGGGTTTAGGATTGACTGGATGCCAGGCGAGCGAACGCTGCTTTCTCTCTCCCGCGGGGTTAAAGGACTGAAGGCTCATAGCTGTGACCCTTGCACCTCACGCTCCCGCAGCACCTCTGACAGGACCCCTCGGGGAAAACAGGGATAAGCCGTTATTAAATCCACAAAACACATTTACACGGGATTATCAAATTCCCTGAACTCGTCTGTTATCTGTGTGAGGAAAAGCTGTTGGTCCATGGCTCTGTGGTCAGAACAGATTCAACATGGTGTCTCCTGAGTCGACATGAAAAGACATGAAAAGCTCTTCAGGTGTTTGTACAGGAGGTTTTTTCCGCATCCCCTTATTTTGAAACTTTCCAAAACCACCACCGCATGCCGACAGCCACGGCTGCTTTCTGCAGTGATTATCCAGGTGTGCACAGGTATAAAAATAGACAGCCCTCAAAGTGCTTCACAAACTAATGTCTCCACACTTCAATCACAGTTCACACTATTAGACATAATAAATCTGTAGTGTGAATAGACTGGATAACTGCCTTTTCAATCAATTCTGAAGAGAGATTCACAAAGAAAAGGCTGCTGATCTAAAAAGAGGCTGAGTAGCTTCTCTCATGTGGTGGAAGACTACTGTATCAGCCTTCAGCAGTGTAAAACCTCAATATAGTTGGACTTCGGGCTCCTTTTTTCAAAACGGGGACCACCATCCACGTCTGACAGAGCGAAGAATATACTCCTGAAATCTGCTCAGCGTTGAAAAGAGCGTTGCCAGCTGTCCTATAATTATTGAATTTGTACAATAATTGTACGATCTATTGATGCCAAAAGTTACACAATGTGCTATAATTGAACCTTTTTGTGATGCTAAGTAGTCGGTTTGAGTCTGGTTAGCATATGGATTCTGCATTTCACCTGAGCTCTTATTCCAGCAGCATGATTTTGCAAGCGCGGCTGTCGTTCTCTCTCAACACGCATCGAGCGACTCAAATATGGAGCTTGAGATTTACGTTTTGCTGTGTTTGATTCAGGCAATTTGAACGCACCAGTTATCCAAGTTATTTAAATTAATTAGCTTAATTTATGGCCTTAAAGCTGCTGCAAGCGTCGTAGTGTTAGCAAACTTCCCGTCCATTCTGTAGTTAGCAGTCCCCCCGCTCCTCTCTATGTCACCACAATCTAACAGCGTGTTTTCATGGAGAACATGATCAGGCTTCCAGTTGTGCTGTGTTGTCATTTCATTTTGGAATAATTAGCAATGAAAACAACTGTCAGACTGATGGACTTCACTTTGCATGCATCATTGCTGAACTGCTTTAAAAACCAACCAAAAAACGACGTGGGATGGAAGGCTGGAAGAATACGCAGTCTGCAAAATGACATAATAACACCTATTTGTAGAAAACTGTATTCCTCCTGTCTACACTCACCACTTAAATCAAGAGATCAGGTACAAAATCCACAGCCCTCATTCTTTATAATATTCAGCCATCTTGGATATCTTTGAAGTTAACAGTCTTTTGAATTTAACAGTAACTTTTGAGAGTGTTGTCCTTCTTCTCTTCCACTGGGAGTCACAGTCTCTTAACAGCCACGGAGAGGATGAATGATTACAGTGACCAGTATCTCTACATAAAGGTATATGAGTAGGTATAGGTTTGAAAAATTCATAACTTATCCTTTAAGCACAACAGCGTGTCAGGATCAATCCTGTCCTTCCCCCGCAGCCTCCACTTCCCACAGGTGTAATTTTATAAGGAGGCAAGGAGACTTGTCACGCCTAATATTTCATATAAATCATTTATCCCACTCAATTAACTCTATAGAGTGTCCGTGACAATCTCACCTCTCCTCAAACGTGTGAGAGAGAGAGAAACAGACAGACAGACACCGGTTCACACATGATGGTCGTTCACAGAGCAGACTGGTACGTTTCTGACAGAGTTTCACTTTACCATTCAGTGATCACTGCAGAAAGATAACTGTGGATCCCTGACAGTTAACGGTGAATGCCAAGGACGTTATATTAAAATGTGGATGCAGCGCCGGAGGTGGACTGCTGTGCATTTCTAAAGCCCTTTTCAAACAGAGACTCTGAATTGTCTCCGCAAAGAAGGCTCACCTTTACGGCGCCTTTGTTCGCTCACAGTGAATCAGGCAGCGCCGGCTTAAAGCCGCTCTAATGCGTCATTTCATACAGCATGCCAGTGTTACAGAACAAGAATAGGCATGACAGTACACATCACAACGTTGACATCCGTGTGGTTTAACGTGTTTCACCCGGTTTCCACCTGTTAATCTAAACATGCACCTGCCGACTGTTTATAGTCATATGGATGTTGTCATAAAGGGATAGTTCAGGTTTTTTGAAGTGGGGTCATATAAAGTACATACCTACCGTAATTGCCGATCAGCGCAGCCTCAGTTTAGAGAAGCAGAGAGCTGCTCCAGCCCAGACGCTCAGCTTTGTACTGCGGTAAACAGAGTCCAGATGCAAAGCGAATTGTAACCACCTAAAACAAGGTCCACCTAAAAAAATCTATAACAGTTCAAGTGTTGTTGTATACGTTGTATAGAGAAAATTCACACCGCTTTACATTGCCGTCAGACTGCCCTTTCTTTTGGCACTACATTTTCTCAACCTTAGAACCTCCGTATCCCTACGCATTGGCGCAACTGGGCCTCACATTGTATTTAGCCACTCGCAGATAATGCGTAGGGATACTGGACTCTGTTAACGGCAGTACAAAGCTGAGCGTCTGGGCTGGAGCGGCTCTCTGTTTCTCCAAACTGAGGCTGCGCTAATCGGCAATAACGGTAGGGAACAGACCAACTATAGATATGTATTTAATATTACCCCACTTCAAAAAACCTGAACCATCCCTTTAATGTGTTGTGACTGAGATCCTGACCCACCATGCATTCTGGAGAGTGACAACATTACGTTTTGTTCCCATCAGTAGACAGCAGACCCTGTCCGGCTCTCAGTGGCAGGGAGGGATGCTGTTTCCTGGGGGAAGTCTCGGTCAGGAGGGCTTTTCTTTTTTCTGTACAAGTTGCCAGAGACAGTAACTACAACAAAACAAGCTTTTTGCCCTGAATTGCATCACATAATCACATCCATTCTACTGCAGGAGCTGACTGGCTCTGCCGGCAGGGACAGATGCTGTTTTTCGGGCAGAAGTGTGAAAAGGAGTCAGTAGGACAGACAGGATGACAGACACCTTTTCATGTATGGATGTAGTATTTTTTCCTCCTATAAGATGCTGAAGACAATACCTTAATGTTGTTAGGTCCTGTAACATTGCTTTGTGGGATAGTTGCTTTTAGATATCACAATGCAGAATTCTTACATATCATATCTGTAAAATGTAAAACATTTTACTCGGCTCAAAAGCAGACAGCAGAGCCGATCATCCTGTCAAACCTGTTGTGCTTGCTTTAGCCAACAGAGGGAGCTGCTGGTGGCTTCATATCCCTCTTCTTCTGCTGCTGACAAGTGACTTCAACAAATTTAAGGGAAAACTGCCGGTGAAAACTCAGCTAGCGAGGGTCAAGTTAATCCACAGCATCAGCACAAATATCTTTTCAAGAGACCAGAAAGGAAAGGAAGGAGGGAAGACTGGACAGAACGAGGATGAAGGAGACGGAGGCGGAAAGGTAACGATAAGATAACAGAGCCTGTGAAGTCATTATCCCAAACAGTGTTTTATGAAATACAAACACGAGGCGAGAAATATCTGTTACAATTCAAACTGGAATAATCCACTTTTTTAATCTAATAAATAATAACATTGGACATTGTAGTGTTACGCCGACAGCTGATGTCGCAGGTTTTCATTCCCAAAACATCGTCATATATTTAATTTTTTTTCCTCACTTGGCCTGTCTTTCGACTCTATTTCTATTCCCTTATCAATTCCTGAGAAAAAACATCTGGCTCCATAGCTGCTAAATGCTCGGGTATGTTTACCAGCTAGTCGCTAACGGTTTGTGTTTGTTGCAGGACAGGTAGAGTACAACTGAGGAGAGGCAAAAAAAAAAAAACAACTGAGGAGAGACAGATTAGCAACGAGCTGAAAAGACACATCAATACGAGAAACCCGCTTTACATTGTCAGTGACGCATGGTTAGTAGAAAAAGTATTGATTATAGCTGCTTTAACAATTCTTCTTTCCAAGGACGGCTCAAAGAAAGCAGTTTTCTTAAGGAATACTTTAACGGTACAGGATGTATAGATCTGCTCTCTTTACCATTTGGATGAAAAGATCAACGTAAGTACGGAGCTGGAGTGATGACGAGGTTAGCCAAGCTTCTGTCCAAAGCACAACAAACTGTACTGTATCTCACCTTTTTTAACCTGTACGCAACGGAAAAAACGTTCCAAATCCTTGTAACTCCTCCGTGAGTCAACAGAGAACAACAGCTTTGTCTTATCTCCTGTTTAATTAAGGAGATTTATTTTTCTTCATTGAGTGTGGCACGTATTCCCACATGTCCACTGCTGCTGTGTTAGTCGGAATTTCAATTAACATTCCCCTCAGTCCGAGTTCACCGCTCAGGTCAGTATGTCACGTTAAGTGCCAGACGTGGAGTATAAGCAGTATATTACGCACATGAATAGTATCCCATTAAGAGCACAGTGCTCTCATCGCCGAAGAATATAATTGTAGTGGCTCGAGCATTTCCCCGTAGAAATCTCCTCCGACGCTGAAATGAAAATTATGCCCTTTCCCACTAACAAGCTTTCTTACTGACCTCCGCTGAGGACACTGACTCAGACTCTCTCCAATATTCAAGTTCTACCTCCCAAATTATATGTCTAGCAGGTTTAGTGGTTCCTGAAAATCCTCCTCCCGCCTTCAGACAGTAATCTCGCGCTGGGTTCTTCTACCTGCTGGGCACCGGCAGGTCACTGATCTGCCTCCTCATCCTGAGTCACCAAAAGGATTTCCGGAATATTTTTTTTTATTTTGTAATTCTCTGGTGCTGTAAGGCTCCTTCTGCACTGGACCTTTTCTCAGCTCGAACCTCTCTGTTGAATTCTCTTCATCTCAAATAGGCTTAGAGTCTCAGCTGGACAGTCTCACTCAACATGTGGGATTTTTTTTTTCCTGGCCACTCAGGGACAGCAAAAAAATCCAAAAACGCAGACGTATACCTGAACAACTGAATAGGTCGATTGGCAGTGACTCCCGAAATAACATATTTCTGTGGTTGTACGCTTGCAGTTTGGTTAGGTTTAGGAAAACATCGTCGTTTGGGTTAAAATAATCATGTTCAGTCCCAAACGTACCTCTGCTACATACCTAACTTAAATTACGTACGTGACGTAGCTTCATTACGTCAGTGACTTGAAAGAACTCACCGCTGACTTTTTGTTTCACGCTGTACTCGGACAGTATGAACGTCCCGTACTTCAAACCACACAGACCTCCATTTAGTTCTTCAAACGACTTCCCTTCACTTCCTCCTTTGCTGTCGTAAGAACTACTACAACCATTAGATGTCGCCGCCTAATCACAAAAGCACCTGCAAAAACACAACACTGAAATATCAGCAACGTATAAAGTTTCTGGCAAAAGAGGGAACAGAAAACTGCAGAAACTGAGCAACATTAGGGCGTCGGCGTGCTTCAGCTGAAGAGCTCGTTGGATGGTCCGACTTGAGGTTGCTATTCTTTCTCAAATCCAACAATCTAACCCACCTCACGCAGCGATTGGACGAGAGTTTGTGTAAATATGTTTGAGGAAAGATTGTGCAGAAGTGTTTTGGCTTATGCCTGTTGTTTTGCTCCCTTCTCCATGAAAGCAGGAATTTCCTAAATTTGACATTTAAGTGCTTCATTACTTTAGTGCGTTCTGACATCTTTAGCTTCGAGTCATGTTTCTGGTGACCTGATGAATGTTAAAGCAGAAATAGCCTTTTCCAACATGGCCACCGCTAGCAACTAGGCTACTGTCCAATGCCAAAAAAAAAAAAAAAAAACAACCAGGGAAAATTTGACATTTAGACCTGGAAACCTTGGTTTGAGTGATATGAAAAGGCCTTAGTAGGCAGTTTTGTTATGTACTGATGTAGCAGAAAGAATGCTTTTGGTTTGGAAGTGTCTCAAGTCCCAGTGGTGAAGGAGGGAAACACATATCAGCGGGGGAACAGACTTTGACGCAACACCAGCACTCTCCATCAAGCGAATGCCTTACATTCTCCCTCTTCGCCTTCTTTGCCTTCTCCATCAACTGAGGTGACTTTAACTTTCCACAGTTATTACAGTTGTTTCACCATTACCAGGGGAAAACAATGCCTCTTCCTGTTTTGGTTGTGTAATGGCAGACGTGCATCTTGGCATACCTATCAGAAAAAAATCTACACGCGAACACATTTCAAATGAAATCCAATATTACATCCAGAGTTTGAGTGTTCAACAGCTTAATGCTCCTGTGTCTTCACCAATTAGTCTGCAAATGTGTTTGTTTGCTGTTTTGGTGCGTGTAGTGGTGTGAAGTTGTTTTTTAGAGCTGCAGGAAATGAGGTTGATGAGAGCAGTGAGAGCGAATCAGAATAATAAAAAGTCGCGGGCTTTAAAACCAAAACAATAAGCTGAAAGAGTCTAAAAGGCTGTAGAGCCTGAGGGGTGGGGATGTTTTCTTAGCATCACTGCTAGAGGCAACACCTCTCACAATGCATGTAGCAGCTTTACATTTATTGATTACTTGATTCTTTTTTTAAATCATTCCATCAATCAATGTAGAACAGAAAACTGTCCATCACTGGTTCCGGGAGCTCAAGAGAACGTCTTTGAACGGTCGGTCCCCTAAATCTACAGTGATATAAAACGACAGGTCCTGGCGGTCTCGGGGCGCTGACCATTAGGTACAACGCCTTCAGCTTCCCATCTCTCTCCTCCCACATTTCCTGCCATCCGTCGACTGTTGGCTATCCGGCATGGGCGAAAAAACATGCCAAAAATGATAAAAGGAAGGCAATGACATTAAACTAAGAGAAGTAGCAAATCCTCGCATATGACAAGCCAAAAATTAAGCAAGTTTTATTCTGATTTAAAAGCACATAGGACATTACAAAGTCACAATAACTAAACAAAAGACACCAGGCTTACCGTGCAGCTAAAAGCCCGTAAAGACATTTGAGCAGAATAGTGTTTTTGTTAAATGACTTCCATGATTAATCCATTAGCCGAATGTTGACCATTTGTCAGGAGCACTCACCAATCATCGGCACATCTCCATGTCCTTGACTTCCAGGAGAGAAAAAGAAAAAGCACAACAAGGTGACGATTTAAAACTACTGGGGCTGAAAGCAATGTTTTCTGTTTTGCAGGCTCAGTTTTTCAGGCTAATAGCGAGTCCGGTGAGGGCCCGAGTTTGAGCGATCGACCCACAGAGGTACTGTACGGGTCGGACGGCTGTCGAAGGCTAATGGCTCACAGAGTCACACCAGGTAAAGCCTCCTGAAAAATTTAAAATGTACCAAAACGAAATATCACTTCAAGCGCAGAATATTGTAAAAGTGGAGCTGTGCTGAAGAGAGGGCAAGTGGGACTGTGAGTGTGTGTGTGAGGGCACGAGCGTAGGTGTGTATGAGTGAGTGAACACGTAGAGGAGCTGATCCTATCAGACTCTTGTCAGGTCCTGTTGGGTTTTTCTATATAAACCTGTGAGCAAGGAGACTTGTGCTGCACGTACACTTTTTTTTTGTTTGCCTCCCCTTCCTGTCTATATGTCTCTCGCTCTCACACACACACACACACTCTCTCTCTCTGTCAGTCTCTTCCTGTTTTTCTTCTGTCTTTCTACATTTCCCCCTTTTCTCACATCATTAGTCTCTCCATGTCTCTCCTTGCTCTCTCCCAGGAGCTCACTGAGGATTTAGGCCTCCTCTCCTCCTAGACTCACCTACATCCTTTCATCCTGTTCCCTCCTCTCATCCTCCTCCTCCTCCTCCTCACTCCCCTCTCCCTCCTTTTCTTCTCGCTCTCCTCTCTCTCTCTCCCCCCCTCCTCCTTGCTTAACCTGCTTCCTGAGCCCAAAAAATAAACCCACACAAGCAAACACACACACACACACACACACACTGACACATTACACACTGTGCACACGCATACAGAATCAAGCCCAAACCCATCTGCAGCCAGCAGCACAACATCTAATCCTCATGCTTGGGGAGGAGGGGGACCTCGCAATCATTCCTGCTCCCTTTCTGCCCCACCATTCATTTTTTTTTCTTTTTCTCTTCTTCAGTCATTTTTTTTTCTCCATCCTTTAACGCGCGCCCCAGCACCCAACTGGTAGGTGTTTGCTTGCGAGGACGGGACCGCTTCATCTCTGTGTGGACCTTTTTTTTTCTTGTCAAGTCGAGTGGTTGTCACTCATGTGC
Source organism: Sparus aurata (assembly GCF_900880675.1). Lineage (NCBI taxonomy): Eukaryota > Metazoa > Chordata > Actinopteri > Spariformes > Sparidae > Sparus > Sparus aurata. The sequence continues at coordinate 10,773,011 of NC_044187.1, forward strand.
CTTTACGGGGACGCTCGCAGACCGACGCTCGAAACCACGAAAGCCAATTTCACTCATCGGCACCCCTTCTGATAAAAAAAAGTGAAATAAGCTGGTGTAGTGTTTGGTTGGGGTGAAAACCTGACGCCTGTAAGCCGTGCGCGGCACATGACCGAGAGCCACTGGTCCTGAAGCGACGATGGCTCTGCGATGCTGCCGCCCCGCTGCGCTGGACGCTGCTGCCGCCCTGTGGCCGCACGAATGAACCGCAACCCCCCCCCCCCCCCCCCCCCCCTCTCCTATAATGACCGTTTGATTTCTGGAGGAGTTGCATCACGACCCCCCCTCACACACACACACACACACACCATCACCACCACCTCTACCTCCCCTCTCCATCCCACCCTGCACCACCAGCACCAGCACCACAACCCCTCCTCTCTGGGTTGGATAAATATTGCTGGAAGATATATAACGTGTTGCTATGGTGATCAGCTCGTGGGTTTTTTTTTTTTCATGGCATTTGTGGAAGACAGGGACATGCTGGTGCGCAGGGAGCTCTGAAGATCTGGTGTGTGTCTGTGCGAGTGTGTCTAAGCATGTTTGTGTTTGCGAGGAGAGGAGGAGAGGAGGGGAGGGAGGGGATGGGGGCGCCTTTTTGAAGAAGAGGAACATTCACAAAAACACAGCAGAACCAAAAATAGGAGACAATCCCTCTCAGACCCTCGCGTTTTTCAATGCACGCCACGCGCCGCTCACCTACCGTAGCCTACGTGCACAAAAACTAAGAGCCCTGACTAGCAGCCGTCTCCGGGGAGTGTTTAACCTCTCTTTCCCGCCCCCCCCCCCTCCTCTCCTCCTTCCACCCGTCTCCTCCACCACCACCTCTCCATCTCCCTGCTCTCCGGCTGCTCCATCTCTCTGGGGACGCGTTCTCAGTCTGCCTGATTGGCTTCTGTTTATGTGCATGTGCTAATGTGTTAATGTGGCCCTGTGTGTGTGTGTGTGTGTGTGTGTGTGTGTGTGGTAGTGAGTGTATAAGCATGCTGTCCTCTATCAATTAACGCAACCTGGCGCGGCAATTAACACTACCCATTGTGTGTACGCCGCGTACGTCGGCGCGCGTCCGCACATGCACACGGGGGACGACTAGTGCATCATTGATCGCCAGCTGTCTGCCACTGAAGTCTCCCTAATGGTCAAGCCCACACAGGCACACAATTGCTATGACGGAACGGACGTTTGGTGTGTGTGTGTGTGTGTGTGCGTGTGTGTGTGTGTGTCCGTAATGGTTCACAAAACACACCACCAACTCTCTCTTTCAGACCAGACGGCATCCGAGGAGACACCTTTATGTGTGTGTTTATGAGTGTGTGTGTGTGAGCTGATACCAGCGCAGCCCAGATGGCCATCTTCGAGGGGTTTTCTGGAACATTCAGACACTTGTTGCTTCTCGTCATCTCTCTCTCTCTCTCTCTCTCTCTCTCTCTCTCTCTCTCTCTCTCTCTCTCTCTCTCCCCCTCACACACACACACACACACACACACACATGCACAGTGCTTCTTTTTGAAGTGTGAAACAGCTTGCGGTCAGCTCTGCTCCTCTTCTATGGTTCCATCAAATCGCAGCCTTTAGAGCCTTCAGATACATGATGAAACAAAAACAACCGTGCAGTGTTAGCTGAGGGAAGAAGGAAAAAAAAAAAAGAAAAAGAAAAAAGGAGCAGATATTCTCGCTGGATGTGACAGTACAGTTCTTCTATCTTCTAATGTGGTGATGCACCAGTGTAGTCAGGAGATCAAACGGTGGGCGTTCACTTGGGGGGGGGGAGGGGAGCCCGGGAAAAAGTTCAGCCAGAAAGTACTGTTGACCCGGTAGCTTTTCCTGCAGCACATCAAAGGCTGTGGCGCCTCCTTTACAGCCGGACCGTCTTTATGTGCGGTGGATCTTCTGCAGTGATTTAGTGGAGGTAGACAGCAGTGCTTAGCTTCCAGGAGCTGTGTGTGTGTGTGTGTGTGTGTGTGTGTGTGTGTGCCGGCACCGAGGTCAAACCGGCTGTCAGATTAGAGAGAGACGCGGAACCAAACGCCCGCAAAGACTTTCTGCCGTGCGAGGGGAAACACCGTTTTTTCGCTTATTTTAGGGACCGGATGAAAGTTAATTGGGGGCGAGGAGGGGTCAGGAAAGGGAACGGGTGTTATAATTTTTTCTTCTTGCTGAAGGGAAGGTTGTCATAATTTATTTTTTTTTCTCGCAAAGAGCAGGAGAGGGTCTTCACTTTATTTCTCATCCAGGATTTATATTTCATTTCTATGCACCGCGCTCACTTCATTTTTCAGCCCACTTCTCAATTTCACGTCTGCCGTACACAACGGTGAATTACTGCTCCATTAAGTCAGTGAGGTCTAAAGTTTCGTGTAACATTTTAAATTCGTTGTGCTTTGCCTCTTTTTTGTTATATTTAGCTGTCACATTATTTTGAGATACTGAGGAGAGTCTTGTTCAGCCGTCCCTCCCCATCCGAGTCATTTTGATACAGTCCCTTAATAAATCACACATTTGCTTTCCATCAAAGACCATAAAATCAGAAAGCGATGTCTCATAGACGTCTCATACATTTACCCAGACTGCACCATGTTATACATTTGTTATTTTAGGAAGAAGAAAAGAAAAACAGATTGGGATCAGACAGACAAGCTGCTTGTTTTTTTGTTTTTTTGTACACTTCCTCAACTCAAAGGATGAAGTTTTGCAAAATCTGTATCACGTCAGACTCGTGACTGCTAAATAAAGGACAGTGAAAAAGATCGCGTTGCTGTTGTGCACCATTAACGACAAGTGTCATCAGAGGTGGGATGAGCGCACATCACCTCACTTCGAACACTTCCGCCAGAGAAACCGAAAACTTGGCAGCGAACAGAGAACAGAGAACTGTTCAGATTAATCACCTTTTTACAGAGTGATCCTGGAGGCTCTCTGGACCAAATTTGGTAAAGATTGGATGAAATTCGTAGGAGTTAGCAAAAAGAAGTGTGAGAATATCTGTGTAGGTGGAAATGGTTGTGGCCTATTTGGACAGAGAGGTGTGGAGAGAGAAAAATGATTTTGCTTCAAGGTCTTGTAGCTGGATCTGGGGTGTTTTTTTGGTGCCACACTTATGCAAAACTCCCTCCTGGGCTCATGATCTTGATCTCCAGCGAATGATATTGAAGTCTGATTGTTGTTGACATATCCTTTTAACTTAAACGCAGCCTTCTTAGCAGAGGTCATGAGCCTTTAAAGCTGTCTGATATCCTCGCCACAGCAGGTCTGTCCTTATTATATGAACTGTTTTTAGCTTTAAAAGGTGTCGCTGCCTGGGTGAAGTACATAACTACCTCTAATTACTCATCAGTGTGACAACAACTGCTCACTAATGCAGTGAGTCATCTCAAATGACATCTGAAATGCTACAATCTGAATAATTTTGTCATAATGGCCGGTGCATCTTAGTATTCCTCACTGTTTGCGAGCAGCTCTCTTTAACCTCTCTGATATTCTGTTTCCTGATTTTGCACTTGAGCTAAACTCCCCGTGAAGAAGTAATCCTTTGAATGGTCTGTTTGGAAGCGAAACTCTAGTCGGGGGGAAAAGTTTACAGCTAACTGTTCACAGATCTTAAACATTGTTTGAATGTTCAGTATTTTTATATCCGTTAGTTAACATGCCGGTGCAGGTTGCTGTCAGTTTGTTTCGCATCACAGGCTTCCTTTTGAGATGTAAAAGAGAAGGCAGGACAGAGTAGTCTGTGTCGCCCCCATGTGTCGACAAGCTGAACTGCGCAATGGCCTCAAAAGTTTGTTGACATCCTTCTCTCGCAGAACTCTGCTGTACAGGAGAATAACAAAGTTAGAAATAGAGCGGCTCCAGTCGTTCCTTTATGGTCGGAGCCATGGTGATTGATGGCAGAGTGACTGCACGTCTCGCTCCTTCATGCTTGAGATGATTAATAGCATGTTAACCGAGCCAGCTCTGAAATTGATAATATAGCTGAAAGTCTCAGTTTTTTCCCACTTCATTGCACCCTTTATCCTTCCTTTCTTGAAGCTCGCCGGCGGCAGTTCATAGAAATATTACGTTTGAGAGTTGAGAAATAAGACCACGTCAAGCAGGCGAAGCAAACGAGTGCAGAAAACATCAAACAACGGGGAGGAAAAACGCAGAGAGAACTTGGATAAACGCTTGTATTTTCTTTAATGTCAGAATTGTACATGGACATCCCGATGGATTTGCACTTCTTTTTACAATATGTACCACATATAACAGCACCTACATGTTATTTACACACATTACACAAGATTGTATCACAAAGCAGTGTGAAATTTTGCAAAACAAGAGCCCCGCAGCCTCGCTGAACCATCACGTCCATCATTGAGTTGGCTAAACAAAATAAAATATCACAGCCCATCTTCTCGATCACAGACCACCTCCCCCCCCCCCCTTCTCATTTTCAAGGTTTAAAGCTGGAATCATAAGTGTTGTAACTCTTTCAATACAAGAGACTAAGAGATGACGATGCAACACTTTATGTTCTTGTCAATGGGGCAAATGTAAACATTAATTAGGTAAAATGCAAGCTCTGAAACACTGTGACTGCTTTTTAAGCAAAAAAAATGCAAGAACCAGTACTCAGCCAGTCGTGAAGCTGAGAGGGAAACAGTGTCTGGATTAACTGTAATCACGACAATACTATGGGTTACAACGTGATTAGAAAATGGCAAATAACGCAGGGTAAGGTTACTTAGGAAAAGAGATCTTTGTCGAAAATACAGCTTGCTTTACCATCTTTTGTTACCCCACCGCCACTCACAGTGTCGACGCGTGGCATCTGTGGACACTGACAGACCTGCTTTGTGATAAAACCCTGGTTTAGGCTGCAAGGAGCAACTAAAGAAAACAAAGGATGAATTGAAGTAAAACAGGAAAATAACTTGTTCAAGTGGGTGCTAGATTTGCCAGAACCCTGCATCCACATCCACAAACACACACGCACACACACACACATTCACTCAATCACTCACCGTTGCACAAAAACCAGAGATACTGTAGCAGCTTTCTCAAAGGCAAAGACAAGTACAACACAGTAAGTGGCAGTTCTGCTGTCAGAAACGCAAACACACAGAGCAGCAGCAGAATGAGAAACACACGCTGACAAGCGTTTTGAGTCAAGCCACACGGCAGGGAGGTGGTTCAAACTCCTGAAGAGTGCAGGTTTCAGTCCAGTCTGGTTTGGCCAGCACTCCACAGAGGGAGGAGGGGGAGAAAGTACGCTCGACAGTGAGGGGAGGAGAACTGCAAACAGTAAGCAACAGCCCGATTCGTCTGATTAGCGGATGTGAAGCACGAAGGCGCCCGGCCAAATAAACAATGTCTAAACGCAACATTCTGCAATATAAGGGTTTCAAGTGTCACGTGTGCTCACTTAGGTATCAGATCTACTGAGGGCAACTAAACAGGAAAGAACATTTTTCTGGAAAAAGAACAGAACACTTCTCTGGAGCGGATAAGTGAGACAACAGAGGGGGATGAAAGAAAAATAAAAAGGGGAAAAAATGTGTCAGGTTGGTAATAGTTAAGTTCCTTTATTTGTAGCATTGCAACTAAGATGAAAAGGAGGAAGATTTCAATGGTTGGCCAAGGCATCAGTCCTCATCAGCTGTCCAGTCGGCCACCGAGGAGAGGACAGAGGAGGGATTAGTGGCGTAGGAAAAGTTCAGAGCATCCTGTTACGTTTATGAGTAGGCGAGTCTGTGATGACGTCACTACAGGGGGCAGGGCCTCGTTTACGATTGGCTGTGGAATCCAAGTGAAGTGCCATCTCCTCCGCGATGAAGGTGTTGAGGTCCACATCGTGAAGACCATTCCTGCGTCGACTGAGGGACTGGGCAGGGTGAGTCGGGGAACCAGGAGGACCCGAACGCACAGAAATGCTTGCCATGGCACCACTAAGGCCTGGAGAGAAAAAAGGAAAATGTTAGGACGTGTCCACTCAAACAAAATCTAGCATCTTACACAATGCAACACCTTGTTGCTGAATACGCCATTTTGACCTACCGTGCAGCGCTATGGCCTCCCTGAAAGGCTGCAGGTCAGTCTCCACTGAGCTGCCGGTCTCTGGGGCTGGTGGCCGGCTTGCGGACACCATGGCGACTCTGGGTGGGGCACGAGCTGTCCGTGGAGGTGGTACTTTGCCACACAGGAAGCTGATGAGGTCCTCGCGCCTGATGGTTCTTCTGCGTTTCTTAACCCATGCAATCACATCCTTATTCCTACGCTGGTAACCCAAGTGGATGCCCAGGTCATAGCTCCGTTGGTGAGCCTCCATACTCTCTGAAAACAAAAAAGGACAAATGTTTTCTTTTTAGAAACCAAAGTTCATCTGCAACAACCTCATTTACAAACAGACATACAAAACAAAGTCTAAACGGAGAGTCAGTTACAAGATGAGCAATACTCAAGGAGACGTAATACTTGCCTTTGTACAGGTTAGTTACAGCTGTGGCAGCATTCTGGAAGGGCACCCAGAGAGAAAGGCCCTGCTGCTGACATACTCGATCTGAAAAATTAAATTCAAGAAGTTAGTCGGGTTGTGATGATAACTTCACAATGTCATTGTTGCTGCGAAATCCCGCACTCCCCTTCAGAGGCTCGTATTTCTTCACAAAAGTTGGAAATGGGCTTTCGTGCGTAGACAAAAATAACTGGCGGGTGGTGTTATTAGAGGCAATCACTTTCAAACTCCTTTCACAGCCACACAGCATCAAATATAATTGAAGTGGTCTGTGTGAGTACAGTAACGCGACAGAAGAGAGATGTGAGGGGGGAAAAAGCAGCTTAAACAAAGAATCGGTTAAGTCCAGCTAACGCGTCTGTTTGATAACATAAAAGTACAAGTAGAAAAGCTCAGTGCCTCACCAGCGCTCCACCACCAATCATCCTCACACACATTTGATTATACCGCAAATCCTTACATCTAATCTACAGAGGCTGGCCATATGGTTTCCTGTCCATATGGCCTCCTCGACTGGTGTTGAATTTTACTTTATGAGGATGCAGCTGTTGGTACAGTCTGAACACACAGTGGAGGGAGCCTGGGTGCAGGATTTCTCAGCTAAGGGAGAAATAATGACTGTGCTTGAAAAGTAGTTGCAAAATTAGTACAGCTTTAATATGAAACACGGTCTGTCTGGCAAAACGAACAAAGCCAACTTAAACAAAGTGTTCCTCCCCTTAAATGACGTACTGATCACATTAATCAACCATGATGCCACTATTTAAAACAAAGACTTATTAAAACGGGGCCCAGGCTTATTTCCAGTTTGGGTGTGTGCTAATAGCAAATGCTGACAGGCGAAGATTTCACTTCTATACTTTTTTTTTTTTAATCCTTTCGCCATTTTGTCATGGACAATTACAACAATGCAGTCAACATGAGAAGCCCCCTCTGTTTGTGTGTAGGAATAAAACAAATGTAAGGTTACTTATTAAAAGCCAAACCACCACTGCGACGTTTAAGTATCACCGCGTATGACCGTCAACAAACGAGTTGTTTTCAGTCGGCAAACTCCTCCCTGTGTATCGCCATTTTGACGAGCTAGGTAACTGTTAACGGTGGACAAAAACATTTTTTAGTGCGAGCCATGTTGTGTGCAAACAGGGAGAATAAATGTGCTGGAAAGAGTGAAAGAAACACACGCCACCGGGTCAGCCGGAGCTTTGTGGGCCAGTTGGCTCGGCCACTGATCAATCCGTTTAGCCCCGAAGGACCTCTGACAACTCAGGCCACTGGGCCAGATTCAGCTCTGTTGTCCCACATACTGACACTGTGACCGGCTGTTAGCTGCCGCTAGCGTTGTCAGCAGCTTCACGTTAGCTTTCGTCGTCAGCTAGCTACAAAACAGGGTCACGATATCGAGAAGAGATCCACGGAATCCCCGATTTGATGCACGATTTGAAAAAAATACACATTTTGGTGTCTTCCTACACGACCGTTGAAACACACACACCGCTAATTACGCTGTGAAGGCAAAGCTGCGACTGGCTAACCTAGCCAAGCTAACCTAGCCAGTGCCCTTTGTGTCTCTCTCCGCCCAGTGATAACGTTAGCTAGCAGGATTAGCTTTCGTTAGCATCGGCTAGGACAGCTAGCTAGCTTGACTTCAACTTCGGTGTCGTTAGTACGAACCTTTGTAGAGCTGTGCTACCGCGGTAGCGGAGTTCTGAAAGAGGTGCCACAGTTGCTGTTGACTTTGTTCCGTCTCCTCCTCGGTTGGATCACGCTGTTCGGCCTCTGCTAAGCACTGCCGTTCCCACTTGGAGAACCAGTGTTCGGGGCCGTGCTCCTGGATCTCCGCTTCTCTCTCCTCCTTCCTCTCCTCCATAGCTAACCTTAGGCGTTAGCTATTAGCTTTTAAGCTAGACTTCGTGTGAAATGCCGGATTGTTTGGTTTCCCGAGGTACTTCGCTGCCTTTCTCCTGTATTCTATACGAGAAATACGTTCCACGACCCTAACACTCTATAGAAAAGGAAAAAACACCATTCCCGTTAGAGCCGCATTGTGAACATTTTGAATTCCGCCCACACGCCCAGTGTAAAGCACACCAAACTAAAGAACGCGATGACAACACCTTGGAATTTCTGGAACTGGCCACTCCCATTTTTTCGATATGCTGAAAGGCGGTTGGCTGCGACGACTTTCTAGGCGGTTCTCGGTGCTGAACACGAAGCCTGATTGGACGACGGCAAAACGAGAAAAAGGTCAGAGAATAACAACGTTGATCCCGCCCAGGAGGCTCGACCGCATTCTGCCCAGCAGGGGGCAGCCGCGCCTCGGACACACGAACCACTACAACATGGTGTCAAGACCCAGCGTCACTCTGCAGGCTGTCTGTGCAGAGTTCTTCTAGTCCTATAGTTTTCCAAAGTTAGCTGCCATAGCCTTCATAATAGAATAGATTATTGTATTATCCTTTATTGTCACTAAACACATTTATAATTAAACTGTGAGTGGCTTTCTCCTCAGGTCAGTACAAATAGATGGTAAAAATGGTAAAAATATGGTAAAAATTATACACATATATACAGAAAAACGATATAAAGATATACGAGTTAGCAGCTTTAACACTGTAGATAGATAGATAGATAGATAGATAGATAGATAGATACTTTATTCATCCCGAGAGAAATTTTAGACATCCAGTAGCTTATACATACACGCATATTTCACCCACATGAAAAAAACTGATCACTCACAGAAATATAAAAAGAATGTGAAGAAGACAGTGCAGGGATATAATCAGTGCAAACTCTGCTTAATGTTAGAAATGGATATGAAATAACAAGAATGTGCAGATAATATAAGATAATTTTTAGAACAAAAATAAGGACAATAGAACAACAAAAAGTTAAGTTAAAATACAGAGGTAGAAATTGTAAATGCCAACGGGGGTAAATGTCCATGTAAAGGCCACAGTCCAGAATATAGCTTGTAAACTATTAGTAAATGTGCATAAATGACTGGTCCCATCAGTTGAAATAAGGCTGTAGACAGTTTTATTGCTTATCAAATAATCCTTTAATTTGCAAGAAAAAAAGTGAATTTTATTATTCTGTCAAATATTTTTTATGTTTTGATATAATGAATAATAATAAACTTTATTGATATGGCATCTTTTTAAAAAAAGAGTTCAAAAAAGTGATTTGACGAACAAGTAAAAAGCAGGAAGACAATCTTACAGACCTCCAAACACAAGGAAGTCTAAGGTGAGCTTGAACAAGACGGCACAACAGTGATGTAAAACTACGAAAAGTCAATATGAGTCAATTCAAGTTAAAGATATAACTGCGACCAAACAGGCAAAATCACAGAAAAAAAGACAGCAATGTAAAAACAGAAATAAATGAAAGAATAGAACCGGTGAAAAATGATAAGAATCCTACAACATATGTGCTTTGAAATGTGTGACAATAGTTTTTTTTAAAGGCCACTTGCTGTTTCAAACTTGAGACACTCCACAGGTCTTGAATATTATCATCAGACCTCACCTGTGGCCTCGAATGGAAGCAAATCTCTTCAGCCAGGTTCTAAAATCGTCAAGTAGTCCATCATGAGGTGGATTTCCCTGGATTCATCTGGGTCTACCACAAAAGGACAATCCCCTGCCTTTTACTCCGGCTTCCCCAATGACCCCGACTACAGACCGACAGGTATTGATAGTGAAAGAATGGATGGATCACACCTGCTCTGTATAAACATTATCATATGTCATCATGCAGTATTATCACATAGCTCGTGTTGCTCCTTGGATGCAGTTAACTGCTGCAGTTGATACTTTGTGGGTAGAAGGTCAATGTCACACTATCTTCAAGAACAAACACTGTTTTACAGCTAAGCATGAAGGAGTCCAAAGATCATGTGAGGTAATTACAGATGGTATGATCGCTGATTAAACAGTCACTCACCTGTCTCTCCCTGTCAGATTGCACGCGTCCCTTTGTCAGATTGTACCTGTGTGTCTCTTCTCTCTTCACTCTCTGACTTAACTTCTATCCTCTCGCTGGTAACTCTGCTCCCTCTGAAGATGTCTAAGACGGAGCAGGTTGGTCGTGACGTCGAGGAGTATTTCCAGGAGCGAGGGCCGACTGTCACCTTCAGCAAATTGCGCTATAGCGTTCAGGAGAGGAGGCTCTGCTGCAAGAGAGGTCCCGAAAAGTACATCCTCAAAGATGTGAGGTAGGATATGATATTCATCCATACCATTATATCTAGTTAACAGCATTACTATCGGGTTGTCGCTGTCTGACAGCCTGATAAAACCACCTGTAGGATGTGACGCTCCTGGTGCTTCTTCACGGCTGTTCTCTGTTTTTATACAAATATTAAAAGTTATTAGATCACCTGTTGTTACACTTGGGGCCCATTTTTTCAGACATGTGCAAGTAGTTTTCACTTTAAAGGGTTAAACTCAATTTAGTTGTGTTTTTTGTTTCAATGAGAAGCCGAGAAGTAAACAGAATACCTGGAAAAAAGACAACAAGCAACCCCATCCTGAGCCAGAGGGAAAGCATTTGCAGTATAAATAGCAGTTTTTCCATCACAGCGTTATCTGAGCTTTCGGGATAAGTCAAGTAATCAAAGTATGCATGACACTCAGAACACACCGAATTTTTAATAAAACATGTCAAATTCCATTTCAGCGCTACTTTTTTCCATGCAGCGGTACTTCGTGTTGTACAGTTATAGTCAAAATATAGAAATTAGGACATTTTAGGTGAAATTAGGTCCTCAAGACATTTGTTTTCCAGAGATAATGAGTCATGAATTATTATCTAAACCTGGATTATCATACATGCACACTATGGTAATGCTTGAGTAGAAATATTACTGAAATATTAGACAAAAAATCAATTCATTAAAGTTGAAGTAGACAGTTCTAGAGAGAGATTGGTGACTGACGCTTTGAAATGGCCGGCATCGCATCATGAAACCCAAAGAGTCAGTATTGATGACCTGGGAATGAGGTTCAATAATGAATTATCTTTCGCTACAAGTGTCTTCTTCAGTTTTGATTCAATTCTGTCAATGTTCAAATATAACCTGCGATGATTTTATGAGTGTATAACTTTAGAACGTAGACATGAGAATGTTGCAGCTCACATTTTAAAGGTTTATCTTTAGGCTTTAACGCTCCAGCACGCCATGGACATAACTTGTTGTGTGTTGAGTGTTTTATTACTTAAAAGATATAATATGTAATGTTTCCATATTAAAATGTCTAAAATTGAATTCTTATTTTTGTATATTTTGTTGAGTTATGCAGAGAAAAATCCACAACTTTAGTCAAGTTTTTATTTGGTCGCCTGTTGCTAAAACGTCCGCTTAGATATCAGATGATGCCAAGTCACCGAAGGAAGTTGCCGAATGACCCCAACATAATGGAAATAAAACTTTAGTATCAACTCGCCTGTAAACATTTCTTTCTGACTCACATCAGGTAGTTTTTTTCATCAGAAATGGTGGCTGTTTAACAGTGAACACAACAATTCACGCACATTTCCACATTGTGGGGATAAAGAATTATCTTATCTTATCTTATCTTATTTCACAACATCAGTTAACTACGCCTTTTGCTTTTATTGGTTTGATTGAGAGAGTCCTAGCAGCAGAAACGTCTAACTCTACTGTAGTGTGCATTTACGGTGTCCTCCGGAACTAGAGGAACTAAAAAAAAAAGTAGATCACATCACTCCAGTTCTTAGATCTTTACACTGGCTTCCTGTCTATCAAAGAATAGATTTCAAAATCCTGTTGTTGGTTTATAAAGCATTGAATGGTTTCGGGCCAAAATACATTTCTGATCTGCTGCCACGTTACGAACCATCCAGACCCCTGAGATCGTCAGGTACCGGTCTGCTTTCAGTCCCCAGAGTCAGAAGTAAACATGGAGAAGCAGGTTTCAGTTACTGTGTGCCACATATTTGGAACAAACTCCCCTAAAATTGTAGGTCTGCTCCAACACTCACCTCTTTTAAATCAAGACTTAAAGCATTTCTCTTTGCTACTGCTTTTAACTGAAGCAATTCAAGTCTTTGAACTGCATTGTGACTTTTATTCTACAGTCTTGTTTCTTTCAAAGCTTTTCTATTTCAGTCTTCTTGTTTTGATGTTTGTTTCTTAATGTTTTTACTTGTTTTAAAATGCTATTTTTAATGTTTTTTAAATGAAATTTTTATGTCTTTTAATGTCATTTGTGTGTGCCTGTAAAGCACTTTGAGTTGCCTTGTGTCTGAATTGTGCTATACAAATAAACTTGCCTTGCCTTGCCTAGACTGACTTCACTGTTCTGATTGGTTGTTGCAGCGGCATCATGAGACCTGGGATGAACGCCATCATGGGCGCCACTGGGAGCGGTAAAACATCGTAAGGAACTTGACCATGTCCATGCAAACACAGAGGCACGGTCTCACACGCCCGTCAGTATTGTTCATGTTATTTCTCTTCCTGCCAGCCTCCTGGACGTCATCGCTGGCAGAAAAGACCCCGCTGGACTGCAGCATGGAAAAGTCCTGGTTGATGGCAGAGTCGTCACGTCCGAGCTCAGACTCACCTCTGCCTACGTGGTTCAGGTACACGAATGCAAACATGCGCACACATCCTTTGACAGTATTATACTCCCTGCGCCTAAGAGACTCCCCCGTGTGCTTCCAGGACGATATCCTGATGGGCACTCTGTCTGTGAGGGAGAATCTTCTGTTCAGTGCCAACCTGCGTCTCAACCCCAAGCATCACTCCTCGGAAGATAAAAACAGCAGAGTCAATACCATCATACAGGACCTGGGCCTTACCGACTGTGCAGACACTAAGGTACGTTGGTCAAACACCGGCTGCATATCGCTGACGTTACAGCAGCATCTGATGTCTAGTGTTGAAGATTGCAAACAACCAAACCTCCCACGACTCATCCTTCCTCACGGCGGCCACTAAAAAGTGACTGAATTTCCACTTTTGGGTGAACATAGCCTTTAAAGTAGGCCCAAAACATGTTCCTTAGTTAGTTTTCACCCTCGCTGTCAGCTGAGCGGCAGTGTTTTTTGTGTATTCATGTGTGCAGATAGGGACGGAGTTTCTGCGAGGCGTGTCCGGAGGGGAGAGGAAGAGGTGCAGCATCGGGATGGAGCTCATCACCTCTCCGTCTCTGCTGTTTCTGGACGAACCCACCACCGGTCTGGATTCGAACACGGCGAACTGCATCGTCAATCTGCTGCACAAGTAAAAACACGGTTACTGATTAATCTCACATCAGGGGAACACGTATTCACACAACACAAGATGCAAATGGCAACTGAAGCGTACAACGCCGCTGAAGACGGAGGGTTCAAACTGTGGGCAAAGCACTGTTCGCTGTCAGTTTTAATTAACATTAGCTTAGCTCAGAGCAGCCATTATTAATGCCCCATAAATCAGCAGCATCTTCACCATCTACTGCTGTCTTTGTGTTTTTTTCTGGAACAATGTGGATGTTAACCAACGTGCCTCTGTGCGCCCAGTCTGTCCAGGAGAGGTAAGACTGTGATCTTCTCCATCCACCAGCCACGCTACTCCATCTTCAGGCAGTTTGACCATCTGACCCTGATGCACAAAGGGGAGATGGTGTACGCAGGAGGGGCACAGCATGCACTGGAGTACTTCACAAACCTCGGTATGTGTGTGTGTGTTTCCTATAAAAAGTTTTGGCCTTTGACCAGGAATGTGTTATAATATAAAATGATGAATCCTTATTGAGAATAAGTCCTGATGCATGACAGACATTTACCTTAATGTAGCTGCTGTTCTATAGTTTGATATGCATGTATGATATTATACTAGCTACTATTAATAACTTTACCTTCATGGAGGCCCTTTGTTGTTTGGATTTCTTTGCATTTGTTCGTGTCTGTTATTACACAGGCTACCAAATTGAGCCCTTCGACAATCCTGCTGATTTCTTTATGGACATCACTAACGGAGAGGCCAAATCCACATCAGAAGCTCCCGCTGCAGGTACGCCCACACAGGAGTTTAGAGTACAGGACACCAAGCACGGTTTTAGGTGATTTGTTTTCCTTAGAATGAGTTTATACATCTGCAGAGGAAGCGTGTCGTCTTCCACAGAGGTCCATGTTTCTACGGAGGCCCTGAACAGACAAACTAGTCACTGGATCTAGGGAGGGGCGTTCCCAATTTCAATGTTTTTACCAATCTGTCAGGAGACAAGTGTTGTTCAGCTCAATCTCCCAAATCACCCACACTGGACCTTAAAACCTTTACATTGCTTTTTGGATCCTTTATTAAGATGCAGTACTTTATTAAGGCCTTACAACCTCATAACTAACTCTCATTACAAGGAGCTTAATGTAAAGTGTTGATCTCACGTCCGTCCAATGAGAAATGAAGGTAGAGTGGGCAGGCTATTAGCTTAGCTTAGCTAACACCTGGAGGGAGGATTGTTGTGTATGTTCCCTGGGGATAGTTACTAATGACAATACTAACAGGGAGTCATTTAATCTGCATTTCGTTTTCTCAACATGTCAAACTTTTTCATTTTTGCCAGACTTTTTATCTCAAGAGTTACAGACTGTTAGAACAAGTTTATTGTACAGTTCTTATTTCCTAAAAGGTGATATATAACGGCATCTGCGTCTTTTCCACAGTAGATGGTAAAAACACGTTGGCGACCACGTACTGCCAGTCCCATCTGCACAAAAAGGTGCTGGAAGAGCTGGACCATGTGGACAAAAGCATTGCTGAAGGGGCTGAAGGCCAAAACAAGCCGGCAGAGTACGCCACATCTTTCCTCTACCAGGTCAGCCAACCCCATCATTCAAAAAGTGGTCTCTTATAATAAAATAAATGATCTCTTATTTGAAATTAAACGCTAAGTCTTAAACTAAGGTGAGTTTATGATGTTGTCACAGCCAGCTGTGGTGCCAGCCAGCTATAAACCCAGTGTACTTGGCTGCCCGCTGCATGAACCCTGTTCTTATCTGTCATCATGCCTATAAAGAATATTTCCCTCTGTCTGTCTGTGTGTCTGTCTGTGTGTGTGTGTGTGTGTGTGTGTGTGTGTCTGTCTGTGTGTGTGTGTGTGTGTGTGTGTGTGTGTGTCTGTCTGTGTGTGTGTGTGTGTCTGTCTGTGTGTGTGTGTGTCTGTCTGTGTGTGTGTGAGACAGATGCGTGTGGTGTGTGGCAGGACGGTGCGGAACACACTCAGGAACCCTCAGACCTCTTATGCCCAGTTGGCTCTCAACGTCTTTTTCGCCATTCTGGTGGGACTCATTTATTACCAGATGCCTCTCACGCTGACGGAGGGCTTACAGAACAGGTACCGTCTCCTCAGTGTACCTACTGTAAACGCGTCATCCTTCCTCAAGGCCATATTACGACAGTATCACGTAATGAATAAAGGAGTTATCAGTTTCAAGGTTTTCATATTACATTATTGCATGTGGTGAGACATTTCTGAATGGGCTGCGGGAATAATGACGGGTTCGGCTTTCAGGTTAAGAGTGGAAAAAAAGGTCAAACACAAGATTTACTATTTTAAAAGAGGTCAGGTGATGATGGTTGAATTCAGTTAGATTTACAGTAAATGAGTGAGACGAGAAGACGGGATGTTAAGACGTTGAAACAACTGTGATGATGTCATCATACTAGGGACAAAACTCAGGTCAGGGTGACATTTTTTTGCCTGACTCTCTCCCCCTCTCTCTCCCTCTCTCCCTCTCTCCCTCTCCCCCTCTCCCCTCTCTCTCTCTCTCTGTGCGGCAGGAGCGGGGCGTTCTTCTTCCTTATCATCAACATGGTGTTTGGGAATCTCTCCGCCGTCGAGCTCTTTATCAACGAGAGGGCGATCTTCATGTGAGTGAAAGATAACAGCTTGTCAGTGCGTGTTAAAGTGCACATGTACGCAGGGAGTGCATGACTATGAAAACGTATGTCATCACATTTCCTTTTTTTTAATGTGACTTAACCAGTAAGGCTGGTGTCATCCTGTGTTTTTATAAAATCCTGCAAAAAGACCAAAACCAACGACGCATTTCTCAAGGCTGTCTCAACACTTTCGGTACAATCTGTCTAATTGATTCTACAGAAGCTTTAATGAATCTATAAAATAGGTCATATAATATTTGTTTTTTACTAAGAAAGGAAACATGATTTCCTGAAACAGCTGAATACTCAGAAAACATTACTCTGGAGTGAATAGTGCATTTGTTTGGGACTATTTTTAGCTGCGGAATAATACATATTTGATGCTTTAGTGAGTATAAAAACACACACGAGACGGCGTTCATGTGAACAACCTCACACACAGGAGTAATCAGGTCTTGGCTAAATAGATGATACTTGTTCAAACAATCAATAAATTGGTGTTATTTTTCCATGCAGTTTTGTTGACAAATAGAACATATTGAGGATTATAAGCTTGATACTTTAATACAACAGTGGCTCAAACGTGACTGTTTGTATTCATGTGTGTCTTAACAGTATTTTATTTTTTCATGTCTGTTGCAGTCACGAGAACTCGAGTGGCTATTACCGAACATCCGTCTACTTCTTGTCGAAGATCTTTGGTGACCTCGTCCCCAACCGCATCATCCCCATCTTTCTATTTTCAGCCATCGCCTACTACATGATGGGTAATTCTCACGCATTGCTGGACGTAACACAAGAACACAACCAGTTTTCTGTAATGCAAAGACGGCCTTAATGCAGGCGGTTGCCTAGTGGAGAGAGGAAGAAGTTGCCGGTCTGTTCATGTTGTTAAAGCGACTATTTCACCTGACCAAATCCAGAGAGTGCCTTTTGTCATGGAACAGTCCATAATCATCATAATCATGCCCCCCTTAGTTACTGTTGCCAGGGTTGGACAAGCTTGACAGTGAGGAACATGGCGATGGTGTTTAATAGATAGATAGATAGATAGATAGATAGATAGATAGATAGATAGATAGATAGATTTTACAGGAAACTGGGACGTTTACGGAAGTTTATCTGGGTACCAAGCTTCCTCAACTGCTATTGGAGCACAGAACGATTGTGGGCGGGACTTAAGAGGGGTCAATTCTTCGGCATAGGCTTGGCTTTTTTTGATAAATAAAATCTTGACGGCTGGGAGCTTCTTAATTCCAGTCATATCAGTCCTGCTGCCGTGTCTGACTCCACCTTGTAAAAGCGAACTCCAAATTTATATTAAGATGCTCTTTCTTGTTTCATGAGGTTTCTGTCTTTCTTGTTTTCATATCCGCCACTCTTTCAGGGTTGAAGCCGGCCTTCACAGCGTTCCTGTGTTTCGCCCTGACCATGTCTCTGGTCAGCCTGGCCGGAGTCGGCCTGGCCTTCCTCGTCTCAGCGAGTGTGTCTTCATTTGCCATGGCCAACATCCTCATCGCCCTGCCCTTCGTCTTCATGATGGTGAGACGCCGAGACACTCGCAGAACACACGTGGCCGAGATCATAATACTGCATATACTCTTGTGGCTCTACTATATATTTCCAGGGCTGTACCGTTCCCTTTCTTCCTCCCATTTTCAGGTCTTTGGTGGTTTTCTCGTTGATCTCAATGGCATGCTGAGCTGGCTCTCCTGGCTGAAGTGGATCAGCATCTTCAGATATGGATTGAACGTAAGATATTAAAGCGGAAGGGCGCGGCCGTGGGAACGAGATCGCCGGGGTTGAATTTGATCTGTCTTTATCTGTAGCGAGGAAATGGTTCAGCCCCGTCTCTTTGTCTCTCTCTCTCAGGCTGCATACATCAACGAGTTGACGGGACAGTTCTTCTACAGCAACAACACTGTGTGAGTGTGATAACGGAGCCACTCCTTCAACCCAATGACCCTCACACACACACACACACACACACACACACACACACACACACACACACACACACTGAGCCTCTCTTGTCTGTGCTGCAGTATCCCAGGGGAGGTGTTCCTGGAATCCCAGCACATCGACTACTCCACGTGGGGCTTCTGGCAGAACCAGGTGGCTCTGCTGGGAATCGTATTGGTCTGCATGATCCTGGCCTACATACAGCTGCGACGAATCAACCGCTGGAAATGATGCCGGGGCCATCTGTTCATGTGTCTTCATCTTATTTATTTAACGAGCCTCGAATGAAACGCGTCATTTGTGGAGAAGAAAAACAAAACAAACATAATAATTCAAAGTAGTTCTGCTCCATTCTACACGTGTGCTTCCTGATGTGTTTACTTGAATTGTTATCTAGCATCAAAATAGTTGCTGAACACGTGGAATGTCTCTCTCTGTCACGCTCTCACACATAAACAAACACACACACACACACACGTGTTGTAACATTTGACTCCCAGGCGGATAAGCTGCCGCTAAAGCACACTCGGTCTGTGCACGAGGGAACGAAAGGCAGCAGCCCGAGCCAACGTCTAAATCCTCAGAAAGCTACTTAGAGCGAGAGGGAGACAACAACAATAGTCAGTGTATGGTGGTGTTTCCCTTTTTTTTCCCGTGACAGAATTTACCTTTTTTGTTCTGATGAAATACAACATAAAGTTTGGGTGTAAACTCAATCGCATGCTGTAGTCAAAGGTGACATAAAAGCTTTCAAAAATGATTCCCCAACAATTTTATTGTACTCACCTTAAGGAAAATCATCTGACGCCACTCTGTCTGACAGTAACACGTACACTATATCTTCTTTTATTGGAGAATTATTATGTTTATATCAAGTGAAATATTCAAGACTCTTATAGCTGCAGTATGTTTTTTGTGTATCATTTTACACAAACCTCCCCAAAATCTGGATATTTAAATCGTTAGAATGAAAGCTGACAGTCTAAAGACGCACACACCATCCAAAGGTTAGTCATTTTTTAGAGTTTGTGTGTGTAGGAGCACTTCCTGGACCCAAATTGAGTTTGTTAGAGGTGCTCTTTGGACAGGGAAACACGTAGGTGTAAAACAATCACAAGAGAAACTTCAAGGCACCATTAAAGCTATTAGAAAGCCTTCGTTGTCATGGCTTCATGCTAAAAAGCAGAGGTTTTTTTTATGCTGAGACAATGAAGGCATTTTAATAGTTTAGTGCTTTAGAGTTTGTCTTATGATTTACTGAAGTTTGTTGCCTTTAAGCGTCGGCTCCTGTAAACTTCGCACTGTGTTCGCGAAGCTCAGTTTTGAATGATGTAAGATGTGTAGCACAAGTATCAAATTATTGTTGTAAATTTTATCAGTGACCATTTTTAGAATTGTAATAAAGCGTCATTTTTGACTTGCTACTCATATTGTTGTTTGTATAGACCTGCCGCTGCAGGAGTCCCGCCCGGCGTCTAATCCTGCACTCTCACCTCGCCCTGCAGCACAGTCAGCGAGGAGCTCTCTCAGTGGATTACATGTAATCAGTTTAACCTCTCTGCACACATTGGACGCTCATAAAATAGTGAAACTACAGATCAGCAAATCTTATCAACATGCGGTTTCACAGGTCGCTGTGCCGGACACAGCGGCAGTTCTAGACCAGTTTTTTAATAGGGGGGCCAGGTTGGGGCCGGCTTTTTTGTTAGGGGGCACATACAACCCAGGAAAAAAAGACTAATCCCTCATTCAAACAAGGGATAACAATGTTTACAGTTTCAACAATTTTGATTGGGTAGTAAACTGCTTAGACACTTTATTTTCACCTATCCCTTCAGTACAAAATCAATGCAAGAAATCTTTCATTGTATTATTGATGCCGACTCCCTGTCGAGGGGCGCCACAGGGGGGGCCAGACTCAGAGTTACGGGGGCAATAGCCCCTGTTGGCCCCCCCCCTAGAACCACCCCTGGCCGGACACCTCTTTCAGTTTACCTCTTGAGTGAAATAAGTAACTCAAAATGTTCTGCCAATAACACAAGAAGTTGTGATGCGCAAGATTAAAACAAATTTTCAAGTGTGATCATTTGCCTCAGTATAGTTTGTCAAAGGTAGCGTTCACCCCCGAATCAAAAAAACATAGCCTATTTTTGTGGCTATTTCGCAATTGAAAACAATTATGCAACTGTCATGGTCAGTTTTTTTTAAATGTTTCATTTGTAAAACTTTCCTCAAGCCGAGGACAGGGATTAAAAAAATCTGTTACGTCATCACGATTCAAAGTCTACTGGGCTGCATAACCAGGAAGCAAACACGGAAGATAAAAAAACTTTTTTTTTGGCGCCGGGGGAGCAATCCTCAATGGACTCCGCCATCTTTGCATCCCCAATCTCGTCCTTTTATATAAATCTATGGCTGTGATGTTAGCTAAACTCTCGTCCATGAGTAGATGCACGCTTTCTTCGGCGCAGTGATTCGGTTGGCGCGTGTCGCTAGGTAGAAAGAAAGTAGTTCCTTCATAAAATCGCTCACAATAAAATCCGCGGGGGGGGAAATGTACTATCTTGTTTCGCTGTAGCCACGACAAGCAGACGTCTGCACGGACAATATCTCAGTAACACCAAAACACTTTAGATGGATGACTAGCATTGCAGATGAGAGGAAAAATATGTATTTTTTATTTTGGGGATGAACCCCACGTAAAGTTTTACTTCCCCTCTGACTTGGAGAAGAAGAAGGTCAAACACAACATACGGAAGTTTAGCTGCACTTGCCAAACTTCTCATAAAGAGTTCAACATCATGGCAGTGGATGAACACCTGAGCTGTAAAACAATGCAGTTTTCTTACTGATCCTAGAAACAAACACAAGAGAAACACAAAGCAGCAGTAACACGAGCACATCCTCAAACAAGCAGCTAGCCGACACAGAAACAAACAACTTCAGTTCGCGCTCAGGTTGGAAGGTGACGCCTCAGTCGAGCAGCACTTCTTATTTTGCCCCTCAGAAAGTTTTCACGCCGCTCGCGCTCTTCCTCAGGCTGTTTCCCACAGTCACTGGTGTGTTCTCCAGCCCACGCAGCCACTCTGTGCACTTCAGCACCACGCGCTCATCCACACCAAAGTCCTCCTCTTCCTCATACTCCACATCATCGTACTTGTGCTGCTCGTTCAGCAGTGAGATCTTCACTATGGAGCTTAAGTCACAGAGTTCAGCCTCGCTGCTGTTTATAGCAGCGACTCTGCCGCCGCTTGAACCGCTGTGTCTCTGCGTTGCTGTTTGATGCCTTTTCGAGACGTTTTCCCTCCTGCGTCTGGACTCTGAGGCGCCTCCAGGAACACCGCCTCTGCTTCCGGCGTTTCTGGACGCCGAGTGCTGACGTCTCTCGCTGTTCCTCCGCTGCAGCAGCAGAACAGCCTCAGGTGTGAGAGTCAGCGTGAAGCGGGCCTCCTCCTCATGCCTGGAACTCGTCTTCACCTCTTGTTCGCTTCTCGCAGAGCTCTGCTGCTCATGTTTGTGCTGCTCTGCCTTAGACAGAGACTCGCCCGAGCTGGAGGCGGGGAAGCTGTCCGTTTGGGATGAGGGCAACAATCTGTCCCTTCTCTTGACGTGCAGCTCGGCCCCCGACACTCCTTTGGCAGTTGGCAGGTGACTCCTGGGTTGGCTTTTCTTCCCCAGCTGCTTGAGGTTCAAGGCCAGTCGCTCCTTCACAGAGCTGCCTTTGTCGTCTCTTTGGGCCTTCGTCTTGGTCGCAGTCGTCGTGGACGAACTGTTGTTGATGGGTCTCTCCTTCCCGGTCAGACCTGATACAGAGCGTGCGATGGACACAGGCGGGATGAACGGCATCTTGGCAACGCACAGGACCAAATAGGAGAGGAGCTCGGTTTTGCGTTTGAAGTGCTGGAAGAAGAAAGACGAGGACACTAAGGCGGAAACTGACCGACCGAGGAGATGCCTTGATGCATCCTTGGCCATGCAGGGGTCAGCAGCGTCGTTCGATGTTCCCGGGATCCACCAGTTTTCGTCTAACGTAGAAGAGCAGACGACCTGACAGCGTCTTATACCTGAGCAGCAGGAGGGCGTGGCATGACGGGGTTTTGCCGCAACTCAAATGCTCATTACTCCACAGCTCAAAGATCTAAAATAGACCCACACTTCTAATCCTGCGCCGTCATCAGCGACGGCACGTTTACTACACACACGCAGGCCTAATCCACACAGGCTCACTTAACGACCAGAGGGAAAGTGAAAGGGATCTGTGGCGATGGGAAAATCTGCAGAAACCAAGTCTGAATACATTCACGACCTTCAGCGTAGTGCTTTGACTAATCAATAAGTAAATAAGTAATCCACACAAGGTCCACTTACTAGCTTTTCGCCACAGCATTCAGCTGCATCTCATGGTCTTCATCAGCAGATGGACAAAGCATCAGTCTATGGAGCCATTTCTAGATGCATGTCATCATCGATCATGGAGGCTAAAGCTTGTTTCGAGCTATGACATAAAACCACTGAGTGTTATTTCACAGCCAGCCTATGCAGAAAAAAGAAAAAAAAGGAGTTTCAAGAAAATGTAAACAGTCCTTTTGGGGAAAATCTAAAATTAAAATATGTTTTTTATTAAAGACCAAAAAAAAAAGAAAAAAAACAAAACTGCACAGAATCCAAATTTGGCTGCATGTTTATTCATTCAGGGGAAACAATATTTCTTGTTATTCATTTGACAACTGTGAACATTCTTCAACTAGTATTTACGTGTACGCAAATCATCCTCAGGGTTTATTGTATGTTCAAGACAAATTACAACTCAATCCAGTGAAAAATAAGCAACTGATGAAGCTTAAAATACCAAGAAAAAGAATCAGAGTGCCAAACTTCAAATATGTAGAACTAAGAAAGTCTTCAGATCACAGCTATAGCATCTTTGCAAGGAGCCATGAATGTAATACAAGTTTTTTCTCGATCTGTTTGTGCCGACTTGAGAGAAACTAAACCTTCAGCCTGCATCTGAAACTATGCGTGTAAAACTATAGATTCTCCCCCTGAGATGCCCCTCACTTCACTTCATGGCCGCTGCAGGTCATTAAATGTACAATTATTAGTTTGGAACCAAATAAACAAATCAATCTACTCATATCCAAGCTTTGCATTTGTTCCTGTTGGGTGCTCTTCTTTCACAAGACAGAGACCGTGAGACCGAAACTGCCACAACAAACATTTATTC
This sequence comes from Sparus aurata, assembly GCF_900880675.1. NCBI lineage: Eukaryota > Metazoa > Chordata > Actinopteri > Spariformes > Sparidae > Sparus > Sparus aurata. The sequence goes on from NC_044187.1 coordinate 10,796,624, forward strand.
GATATGATTTTGTTACAAAACACGTTTAAAATATAGTTAAAATTCTCTAAATTCCACACGACATGTCTTCTCCTTAAATATATTACACATTAACATCTATATATCTTTAGTTATCCTGACCAACTCTGAGACAGTAATACATTTTACTGCAAGAGTCAGTTTACAGTTTAGTTGGTGATTAATCTGTTGGTGCTTCGAGCTTGTGCGTGTTCATCTGCAGCACGTCTTCCTGTGTATGTGGAGGACCCGGTGACAGCGAGGACACGAGTGATGGGCGTCCTTGAAATGTTTCACGAAGAACGGAATCAGGCAGCATCCAAGCAGCAACCTGCGAGACGGAAATGACACATCAGTATTTGCCTTTTTTTTTTTTAAAACTAGGATTGACGTTGAAGTTTTAGCCATTTGAATCTCACCCGCATAACACAAACACAAAACACATGAGCCAGGCGTAAGCCCCGACCCTGTGGGTGACCTGCGTGGTGACCTGAGTCTGACAGGCCGGGCATGATGTCAGAGCTGGAGAGCGATACAGCTGCGATTCATAGCTCACAAACTTCAGCCTGGGAGTGGGTGGAGGGGCAGCAGACACTGGGGGAGGGGACATGGAGGATGAACAGGAAGGCTTACTTCAAAATCTGACATCACAGTGTTACAATCCTCTCTCACAGCATCAACACTAAGAGTCTCCCTAAGTTTTGAACAATCCAACACCATGAATTAACAGACAATGAACAAAGAAAACGTGACATTCAGGTGGACAGGTTCAAAATGGAGGCAGACGTTCAGTGAGCGCGTACCTGACAGAGGCGATGGAACTTGGGTGGAGCAGCCAACTCCAGGAGAGAAGGAGAAGGAAGGAGGTGGTGGTAGAGGGCTGAAAGGTGAGTGAACATGGTGGAGCCTCACATCTCGTTCTGTTTGACCTTCATCTGAAGAAGCAAACACACACACACACACACACACGTTTCTTTTACCTGTGAACGCCGGCTCTGTGAACCCAGCAGGTTTGAGAGGGGACTTTACCTGGTAGGAAGTACGGCGGAGGTGTAGGAAACACCTCACCAGCTTTTGGTGTCGACTCCATTTGATTTTTTATTTCGATGCACCACACAACAACTGAGTGAGGACCTGAGTATGTTTTGGTGTTTGCAGCCGGCAGCAGGTCACCTGTAGGTCCACCAGGTGTGACCGAGGGTCGCTAATTGAAACCCTCTCTGATTGGTCAATCGCCCACAAGTCACAGGCAGGATGATCTCTTTAAAATGGGGCAGCAGTCATTTAAAGGTCGTTTTTGAAAAAGCTGCACTACCTTCCTAATGTTTACTGTGAAACTAATAGAGATTGTGTGCATGTAATTTTTAAGCATTTTTATTGACGTCTTTGGAAAAGTTACCGTGATGACAAAAAAACACTTATTTTCAGTTTTTGCAGCACCAGCAAATGATATACACTTTAAAGGGCAACTCCACCAATTTCACATTAAATTGTCTTTACAGGTCTTTGGGAGACCGACTGCATATACAGAAGAAGAAGTATGAAGAATTGTGGAAGCTGCATGTAATCTGTTAAATTGCCTCCATTGATTTCAAGGTGCATTGTGGATAACCATAGGCACCAGTTTTGTCCTGTGACAGCAGCAGTCCAATGATCTAGTGTTGCACACGGAATCGATAAATCAGAACTAGAGATATCGTCTTATTTCCTGGTGCCTGACATTGCCCACAATGCAAATTGACTTCTGAGTCACATGACTATAGGCAGTTTATCAGATTATCGAGCCATGAAAGTTCTTACTTGACATTAGACTTTAAAATACTTTTTTTCTGTAAAAACACTTTAATGTGGATAATTGGTGGAGTTACCCTTTAAGCTGATGAGCCAGAGGAGCCTGGTCCCTGGGGGCATGAAGGAACCGGGCACAACTAATCCCCTGTTCATCCCGCCATCTGTGCATTGTGTACAATATTCCAACAATGAAATGTGACATAATTTCTAAATGTTCTGTGTCAATAGCTTTTTGCACCACTTTATCAGTATATTAAAAATAGATTTTGACACAAGGGGAGAAGATCAGATAGCTTAGATAGGTTCATATTTACATGTTTGCAAACAAAATTCAAATCAATCAAATGACCATGACCAACTGTAACGTGTTGCGTTCAGTCGCACCTGGGAATCTAAAGCGGTGGTCCGCTTGCCTGTTTAAAGCAATGCAGCCTGGGTTATTACTTATTTTCCTGATCTCATTTCAAACAAGACAGACCTACTATATTTTAAACAGTTTTCTCCAGGCTATGCACTAGATGGTAGTATTTTCAAACCGGTTAGGCCACTTTCAATATTTCTATTTGAGCCACTAGAGGAGCTCTTTCGTGCTCGTCGTACTTTGGATGTGACACTTGGCTGTGAACGACGGTTTTCAGTTGAATGTAACAGCTAGCGTGATGATGCTAAGCTAGCTGTCAGCCAGGCATCCACGGGTTTTGCTGCCGACTTAGCTACCGGATGCTCCCGGTCGTATCCTACTGGCCGTCTTGACATTCCCTCAACATTCCTGGACGAATTCGTGTCGACTGACCAGAGTCCGCGAATTCAGGTCCATTCCTGATCTAACCTTTCCCCGCTAGCGTAACTTAGCTCGCCGGCTAACGAGAGTGCACACTCGGAGAACCGGACCGACGAGGTAGGTTAGCATGAAGGCTAGCGGAATGTACGGCTAATGCTGTATCCATCATTGGGACTAAAGGCATCTCCTCCAAGGAAAAACCGGGGTCTGGTGTGGAAAAGGGAGGCCTTGGGGTAAACGTGTGGATAGCAACACGTCTTTATATTTTCAAAATGACCAGCCTTGTCTGCCAGGCCTGTCTTACACCGGTGGACAGTTAGCGTTAGCTAGCAGTTCAATTAACCTGCTAGTAGCGTTGGTGTGATTTACTAGTGATAACGATTCACCGAGAGAGGCAACTACTAACCCAGCCGTGGTAATATTATAGTCGCTAGCTTATCAAGCCAGCTTCACGTCATTAAAGTGAATATACGATGTCAGAGGGATCGAGACTGTGGCGAAATAAGCTGGCTAACGTTAGCTTGGTAATATTGTGGCTTGTTTTAACAGTCTCACAATGTTTTGAATGGTTTGGCTTCGCTGATGTATCCATGCTAACACAGCTAGCTATCAGCTGGAATTCGGATATTTGTCCTATTAAATTAACAGTCAACAGGCTGGACCACTTGAGAAGTTACCAGACTTTTTTTTTATTTTTATATCGGCGGTCATTAGCGGAGTTGTAAAGCCCGAAAGAGGCAAAGTTCACTGTGGCTGCTGGCTCAGCGCTTGTTTGTCGCTAGTTGCTGAACTAAAGTTGAGCTGTGTGACTTCGCAGAGTTCCACTTAAGGACCACACCCAGACAAGATGTCCCTTCATCAGTTTCTGTTGGAACCCATCACCTGCCACGCGTGGAACCGTGATAGGACACGTAAGGCTCAAATGTTTCCTCCTTCATTTGAATACCACCGTCAGCTTGCACACTCACATATCAGATGACAACTTGAGTTATTGTTCTCAAATAAGGCCTTTTGAAAACAATGGAGAAAAAAAAATGAAAACAAAAATGTTACTGTCCCACAGTTTGTGTTGAGGATGTGTGATCTGACTGAGTATTTCAGCTTGTTGTTTGAATCCTACCTGAAACTGGTCCAGCTTGTTTGTTATCTGCACTTCCATCCTGTCAACCTGCTGCTTTGTTTTCTTTGTTTTTCCTTTGCAGAAATTGCCATCAGTCCTAATAACCATGAAGTCCATATCTACAAGAAGAGTGGCAACCAGTGGGTTAAGACCCACGAGCTGAAGGAGCACAATGGACACATAACAGGTATCTTCTTATTAATAAATGTTATATCATATAAATGGTACAAGTGTGTTTCTTTATGTTCTCGCTTTGTCAGAGTGGGTGGCAGTGATGCATCTAAACGCTTGTTGCCACCCACCACAAAACAGACAAATATATTAAACGTAATTGTTCTCAGTTATGTTGACAGATTCTCTCTCCACCTCCCTACACTTGTATTTTGAGTGTTATTCATTATCTTAAGAGGGACTAAAGAGACAAAACACACAATAAACAAAATTAAAGATGAATTTGACAGAGCTGATTATTTTTTTCTATATTTCTGCATATATCGCGATGATGTTGTTTACATGAAATCCTTCCTTCCTGCTGCTGTCAGACTCTACAACCAGCACTGCTCCCAGTAGCATACATCTGCATACTATCTTTATGAATACTCACATCTATTATTATTCGTAAATTCACTGTCACGCTGTTTTTTTGTCATTTGTACACTAAATATGTTCATATGTATACAGGAGTTTATTCTTTCTATTCTATTTATTACCTTTCTAATTATTTTGTTTATTTTTTAACTGTTATTGTTTTTTTTGCTGCTGTGGCAAAAAAATGTCCCCGTTTGTGGGACAATAAAGGTATACTGATTCTGATTAGGCTCTGATAATTGTTTGGTGATCATCTTAAAATCTTTCTTAACACATCTAAACATTTTAAACTAATGATTTTTCGGTAGATAATGTGATATCTCGCTCCTCGTCTGCAAATTCCCATGAGTGACCCACAAACATGTGTCTGGAATGGTCTTAAACCAGAGTTGACACAATGATCCATCTTCATAAACGGCTTATTCAGCTCTAGAGTGTGACATCATAATTCACTTAATGATTACTGCACAAGTGAGTCAGCACTACACAGTCTCTCTTTGTTGTGTTGCAGGTATTGACTGGGCTCCCAAAAGTGACCGCATAGTGACATGCGGAGCAGACCGTAATGCCTACGTGTGGTCCCAGAAGGAGGGGGTATGGAAGCCCACACTGGTCATCCTCAGGATCAACCGAGCCGCCACCTTCGTCAAGTGGTCTCCACTGGAGAACAAGTTTGCAGTTGGTAGTGGTGCTCGCCTCATCTCTGTCTGCTACTTTGAGTCCGAGAACGACTGGTGAGACTGTTTGTACGATCATGACCTTTCTGCAAATGTGTCTGGTAAAACTGAATACTTAATGTCTAAATGTAGGGATTGAGAGTATTAAGTTATTTTTCACTTGAATAAATGGTGTCATGTCACCTTTTTAAGAGTATTTTGACATTAAATCATGTCTCTTTGTAAAAGTCACATTAACCACTGATTTATTACTCTGGGACACAGCAACATCTAAAAAGGGATATGAGGCACTTTGTCTGTAACTGTTGTCACTTGGTTTGAAACCACAATACTGTATTTCCAAATGACAGAAACAAATCCACTCCAACACTCTAAAGATTGTCTTTTCCAGAGCTGTGCATATCTCTTCAATTATTAATTTTTCCCGTGTGCAAGAAGCTCTTCTATCAAACCAAGGCAGCATTATTTTTGTTTAGGATGAACTGTGTTAATTTGGGAGCAGTTAATAAATCAAACAAACTCTCAATTGTTATTGTCTCCCATTTGAAACATAACATTGGTATATAAGAGTATTTGCTCCTTGAATTTTATCCCTTTTTTTCACATTTTATAGAGAATATTTCTGCACTTTTTCAAACGCTTCAGGTGGGTGAGCAAGCACATCAAGAAGCCAATCCGCTCGACCATCCTCAGTCTGGACTGGCATCCCAACAACATCCTGCTGGCTGCTGGATCCTGTGACTTCAAATGCAGGTGAATGTTGTCAGCGGTGAACGATGACGATCAAGAATTAAGATTAAATGATGAAAAACCCTGCCAGCGTCGTCTCTCCCTCTTATGCTTTCTGTTCTGTTTTCTTTCTTTCTTTGCTTTTCCTCTCCCGACCTCTCCCTCTGCGGCCTCCAGGGTGTTCTCAGCCTACATTAAGGAGGTGGAAGAGAAACCAGGTCCCACACCCTGGGGCAGCAAGATGCCATTTGGGGCTGTGCTAGCAGAATTTGGAGGAGCGGGTCTGTATCTGTGTTTTTGTATGTGAGAGTAAAAACCCTCTGAATTGTAGTAACCCTTTGAACTGAACCAGATCTGCCTTTTTATGCTCTTTGTGTGTATTAGGTGGAGGGGGTTGGGTCCACTCTGTCTCCTTCTCAGCCTCTGGTAACCGTCTGGCCTGGGTCAGCCATGACAGTACTGTCACTGTGGTGGACAGCTCCAAGACTGCCAGGTACAATCATTTCTGCACATAGAGGAATTGTGTTTATGGCTGTAACAAGCAGGTTTCGCATATGAAATGTGCCCAGAGGCGTTTTCCTGTAAGCAAACAAATGCTGTGTTTACATTCATTGTTAATCACCACAACACCTTGTGTGTCTCGTTGCAGTTCAGCAAAAGTATTGAGTGAATTTTCTTTGTAAAGCCAGTTTTGGAAGTTTTCTAAATTCTCTGCTGTTAGCATCTTTGTTTACCAGCATGCAGTTTTACTCTACACTGGCCTTAATTGGCACATGGCTTCATTCCTTGGCATCTTACCACCAACTGTAGATCGGTTAATTAGTGTAGAACAATTGGCAGAAATGTGGATCATGCTGCGAACGGGCGTGCGCTTCCTCGTGTGTGACAGACATAAACAAAACAGGGAGCGACTCATGAAAACTGGCTTTTCATGCTACTAGAGGTCAGAAACGCCACAGAATATCTGGAAAGAACTCAACTGAGCATTTGGTGAAGAATAAAAAAAAAATGGAAACATAAGTCGGATATTAAAAAGTTCCTATACTACAAATTAAGGATAAGTTGGCATGTTAATATTGCAATCACTCGCTGTGATTAGACTGCCAGTTTCAGCTGTGCGAAGGTGATTGCTGTGAAAATTTCTGTTATGAATACAAGAGAAAGAGGATGGCTTAGAGCTGGTATGTTTTGTTTTCACTCAACTAAAATTAGAAAAAGAGACACAGTTTTTATCCTCTCAACCAAACAGGGAGACGGGATGGAGAGAATGAACAGATGAGTAAAGATAAGACAGCTCACTGCATCCCAAGCGGCTTAATAATGTCCAAAACAGGAGTAACCCCTTTTATAAAATTAAAATGTTAAAAAAAGGAGTCCATTATATTAAAAATCTTTTCACTGCATGAGAATGCATTTTGGTGTGTTCTCTGTTACCGGACACTGCTGACAAATCCATGATTTGTAATCTGATCATCTTCTCACATTGTTGATAAAGTGTGAAACCAGGTGAACCAGATCTCCAATTACATAATGATACGCTGTCGTCAACAAATTGCAGGCGACATGAATTGAGTGGGCGGTCTTTGAGACAAGTTCTGACGGGAAAACTGCCACCCAGCTGTAATCCAAGCACAGTTCCCTTTTTTGTTTTAGGTCACAAAACTGTCGAGAGTTGAAATTGTTTTGTAGTATAATGCCTGTCACAGTAAAACCAGATGAATGTCAAGATTTTAACTAGTATGTGTTTGTGTGTTCAGTCCTTCACAGCTGAAGACGGAGTTCCTTCCTCTCCTCAGTGTCATTTTTGTTTCAGAGAACAGTCTAGTAGCTGCGGTAAGAACAGAACACACACACTCTGACATATTTCAGCTCACAGATTTACATTAAGTAAGGAATGCTATTTTAAATCTATTGTCTGCGTCCTCAGGGCCACGACTGTTGCCCCATGCTGTTCCGGTGCGACGATGGTGGAACGCTGACATTTGTGTCAAAGCTCGACCTCCCCAAGCAGAGCATCCAGAGGAACATCTCCGCCATGGAGCGTTTCAGGAACATGGACAAGCGAGCCACCACCGAGGACCGCAACACTGCCCTGGACACGCTCCACCAGAACAGCATCACGTGAGTCGCAATGCAAGAGACACTGTCCCTGTGCTTTATACTTTGTGTCCATAGAATGTTTTTCAGCAATAACAAAAAAATAAGGAATGAATCTACTTTGTGGTCACTTTGGAAGCTGCACTGAGAGGTGTTTTGTAATATTATCTTGCATATTAGAAACGTCTCTTAGCATAATTCAATACATCACCAGCACTTCAGCCTCCAACCCACAGCCTTTGAAAATGACCGTTAAGTTGAATCAAAGCATTTCTACGACAGTTTCAGTAAAACCTGAAGGTTTTCACTGCAGGACTGTTGAATTCGGCTGAATTAATTTTAGCTTGGCGCAGCTTGTAAACTGGCAGCTGATGGTACTTTAACCCCTAGAATAGAATGTTGTGTTATGTAACAAAAGGATTGGCTGGAATAGATGATATCAGAAGCTCAGTGGAGTTCTACGAACAGTAAATTTACTATATTATTATTATTATTCCTTGTGTTCTGTAATTAAGAAAAATAAGATAAGGCTCTGCAAAGAATAAGGCGAATCTCAGCGTGTATCAGAGTACTTTTTATAAACTATACAGCCTGTGTTTAAAAGACGATTTGCCTGTTTTATCTGAACTGTTATACTATGAACAGTTGGTTTAACAGTTCTCAACATACCTGCCCGTCAGTCAGTTGTGGGCTCATTTGAATTCAAGCACCGAAGAGATCAGATCTGTCCAGCTTGGCATGATTTCAAATAAGGAGCGATCCTGTATCGGTCAAAAGTTTTGTCCGTGGCAGTTTTCTTTATATTCATATAATTGTTTTTGTTTGTTTGTCTTAGGGACTGTGTGTTTAGCTCTTTCTTTAGAAGAAGTTAGACCTTTTTCTAAACAAGCTCATTAGCTTTCTTGCCAAGAGCTGCCAGCATGTTAGTTTAGCACAAAGACAAGAGCAAACAGCTATCCAAAGGTAATAAACTCTACCTACAAGCACTTCTAAAGCTCAATTTATTTCTCTCTTGTTTAAGCTGCTGACGTTTCTGCTCCACTAGGAAGCGCTTTATCCGAAATGTCTTTGCCATGCAGCATCACAAAGTTGTCTTTACAGTCACACTCTCACACTGCAAGATTTCCATTTGATAACTTCTTCACCGCCTTTTAAAACTGTCTCTGTGTATCTACATGTCTCGTCTTCAGCCAAGTGTCTATCTACGAGGGAGACAAAAGGGATTGTCGCAAGTTCTGCACCACAGGCATCGATGGAGCAATGACCATTTGGGATTTCAAGGTAAACACACACAAACATAAACAATCCTCTCCGGAGGTTTGATTTTCCTCCCAGCTCTAACTCCCTTCTGTGTTTGTTTTTCTACCTCCTCAGAGTCTAGAAGCTTCTATCCAGGGTCTCCGCATCATGTGAAGAAAATCTTGTGAATGAAGGAAGAGACGCTGCGGCCTCACTTCTCTCCCCCCCCCCCCCTCGCCCCGCCTCCCCTCCTCCCTCTCCACCTCACCCCCTCCGCTCCTGCGACGCAGCCAGTAACATTACATAACTGACCACCTTATCGAGTGTCTGCTGAAGCACTGATCAGACCATAACACACTCTTGTGGGTGTGTGCAAACACTCTCACACAAAAACACACACACACACTAAAGTACTCACACACACTACACACACACACTGAGCTGACGTGTGACATCACTGTTGATTTTTTTTGTTTGTTTGTTTGTTTTTAAATGAAGGTTAACCAGGTGTCAAAGTGGGAAGGTCCTCTGACACGTATTAAAACGTGAAGTGAAATGTGTGTTTTTATGTTCTCTAACCTCCTGTACCAAAAGTTGAACACTAAAAGGTGCATTTTATCCAAAAATCAGACTGTATTTCACCACAGATCAACCTGGACATGATCTCTGAACATCGATGTTTTAGTAGATCGGAGGACGTGATGTTTTACTTCCTGGAGTGTAGTAAATACACTCCAGCAGGTGAAGTCATTGTTTAGATTTGGACCCGGGTTATTGATATTCTTAGGTCATGTTGCTGTTTGGCTGTGGAGAGCTGTACAGGATCTGATGGTGGAGAAGGAAAGCAGCTGTCTAAGCTCTGTGCAGAGTCACGGCTGTCCAGCACTAGGCTCTGTAGCTACCACACTAAAACCACACAAGATGGAGGATTTCTATGTAACTGATCATGAGGTAGACATGAAATAAAGAAGAAATACATTTACAGTACACAAGTCACCCGACTGGTCTCTTCCTTTGTCTTTGCCTCTCACATACGATGGGTAGATAGCAGCTTGAGGAGGTGTGCTAGTTTTGTTTAGTGCTGTTTTTTTATTGTCTGTGTGCTTAATAACAGTCTTTTAAGCAGGGTGTAGTTAGAGTATGTTGACTCCAGAAGGTGAGCTGTTAATGTCTAACAGCAGTATTTACACGCGTCCAGCAAACTGACTCTTAATTCTTTTTATTTCAGACCCATGGTCAGGGCTGTACGTTCTACCTTTTACAAAAAAAGATCAAGGAGTCAAAGAGAGGAGACTAAAATATTCCACTGAATACTCCTCTCTCCCTGCTAGTGGGGGATGAAGAAGGGGCATGGCAGGTTAACAAGGGGATGGCCGCCCCCCGTTCACATCGCCTGCTGTTTGACTTCAACATTCAGAGTCTCTGCAAGGAAAGGTTTCGTCTCTGAAACCCGGCTGTGCTCCGAGGGCACTTAAAGTATCAACCTTGTGTTGCTGTTGTTGTTTTTTTCATCGACCTAATTGTGCATTTATTACAGAATGGCTTGAATTACACGGTCATGTAACTGGAGAAGAAACCTTTCCAACTTAAGGAGTGCTTCAGGTGTGTTTTTTGCTTTGACTTCACCGTCAAAATGCGGATGTTCAGCAGGCGCAGTGTTTACTATCCTTGCGTAATGTCCTGGCTAACTAACATTTGCTAAATAGCAGTAAACATAAAGTACAGCTGAGGATAATGTTTGTTGGGCTCACAGCTTTCGGAAAATGACATTTCATTAAGAGTCGACAGGCACATTAGAACCATGAAGTTTTACTGCTGACAAACTCACGAGGACAACGTTAAGCAGAAGTTTTGCCTGAGTGTTCACCTTGTTCGCCATCTTAGTTTGGCATCTTACCACGCCAACATTTGAGCCCTTCAGCTGTTAGTTTCATTAGTTTAACCTCAAGATGGCCGAGATTAAACGTCAGGAGGCTCAACAACGGTCATTGTGATTCTTCCTCTGAGGAACATGAACGTGTACAAAGATTCACACCAAACCATCTAGTCGTTGTTGTGATATTACAGGTTGGACCAAAGTCGTCGACCAGCCAGGCAACGTTTTCCATCCTGAAATCATGCTGCTGGAACACTTTAAAACAACGAATAAATAGATAAAGTGACAGAGCTGACTGTGTCACCAGGACATAGGTTAGTAGATGCTGAAATACGGCTGGATGTATTTAATTTTAAAGGTCACGTTCCAAGAATTCTGGTATTTGGATCATGAGGCCTCTGTCTGCTAATGAAAACACCAACAGATTAACATGTCTAATTATTAGTGAGATTTGACTTTACGGATGTCCACGACAAAGGTAGGAAACAATAAATAAGATGCAATGAGGTGTTGTTGATGGAAGGCCTTTGATTTCAGTTGCAGGTCCTTAAAGTCCCCAATCGGATGAACAAATGATAGAAATGTTGGCTAAAGTCTTCCTCAAAACCCTAAAAGGATTTAATTTCATGTAAAAACTGGGTCAAACTTGAGCGCTATAACTCAAAATACATGAACAACTGTAGAAAATGCATTGTTTAGTCTCCAGTCTGAAGTTTCTCTCTCCTGACGCCACCCTGTCCTCCCCTCTTCTGCAGTTCACTTTTCTTCCCCTCCCCTTCTCCTTGTTCCTCTTTCTTTATGCAGAAACACGTCCCTCCCCCTTCTTTTCAGTGTCTTTCATGCTTTTCACGTTTTTCTTTTTTTGTGTGTGTGCCTCCCCCTCAGTTTCTACCTCCTCCTTCTCGCCGAACATTGTACTCACGCCCCTCCCTCACTTCCTTGTTTCACTTCGAGCAAAAAAACCTCTAACTCTTCCCCCTTCTGTCTGTTAAAGATTAAAAGTTTGCTCCCCATTCTTGCACATTTTTCCAAACGCTCCGCCCGTGATCTTTTTGTGCCTTGATGCCGCGAGCTTCCTGCTTGTCTCCCCCTCTGAGCTTCACTGTGCCCTCCTCCACTTCCCCCCTCCTCTCTGACCTCCCCTCCCTCTCTACAGCTCAGCGTCTCTCTTCCTGAGCTCACTCTGACGTTGGCGTTCGCGTTGACTGGCCAGAGTCCGCGAGCTGAACACCCTCATCTTTATTTGATCCGCCGCCTTCCTCTGTCTCTCCCCGTTCCTCTCTCCTTCCCTCCCTCTTCTCTCCATCTCTGCAGCTACTCACCCATTCATTTCTGTCCGGCCCTGAGGGTAAGTAGCCTAGAAAATATTTAACAGTTGACTGAGTTTGCTTTGACATGTCAGCACTGACGCACACACACACACACACACACACACACTTAGGAAGTGTAATGCATTTTCAGGAAGCAGCTAAAAGTGTGCAACAGGCACTCGAACCCACACACACACACACACACACTCAGAAACGTGGCTGTTATTAAGTAAAATGAGTGCTTGTGAAATAACCGCCTGTGATTGGGGATGTTGGTCTTTATTTCCTGGGCGTGTGTGTGTGTGTGTGTGTGTGCTCGAGCTGAGGAGTTTGTTTGAGGCGTGTGTGTGTGTGTGCCACCCCTTGACCTGCATCATTCCTCTCATACCTCTGAAAGTCTGGATTTCATTAGCACAACCTGAGCGAGATAAGCCAAGAGTGTTTCTCTGTGCAGACGGTTATAAATCAGCTGGTGGTGTGTTTTTTCTCCTCAAAGTACCTCAGATAGTCTGGACCGACTCTGATAAGACACTTCTGTCAGTTGAATTATAGTTTGTGTCGTTATCTGTCTTTTCTTTCCTCCTTTTTTCTTCTTCTTTGTAACACAAATCTTGTAACTTCTGTTTTTTTGTTTTTTTTTTCCAGACCTGCTATCAACTGTTAGCCCACCAGCTTCTGGTTCCTCACACCACTTCCTGGTCTTGTCCCTCACGTCTGATTGGCCATGGCGTACCATAGCTTCCTGCTGGAACCAATTAGCTGCCACGCCTGGAATAAAGATCGCACCCGTGAGTCTGGCCGCCGTCTCCCGATTGGTCACTCGAGGCCTCTCGCCTCATCTCCTAAACCGCACACTCACATCATGGAACATCTTGCTTCATGTGGAGTCTGCGCCAAAGAACAAACAGTGTAGCGGGCGGAGGTTTGTGATTGGCTCCCAGGTGGGAGAAGGTATTTCCTGTTTCCTGTTACAGTGAGGGTGGCGTCTGGGGGCCTTACTGAGAGGCTCTTGTGCTCCGTTAGCTTCGGGGAAACTAATGCCATATTTGGCTGTTTTGATCAGGCCCTTCGGTTTCTGGGCAAAGCGGATGTGAGAGTCAGCCGTGGTTGAGTCGCAGAGTCACACAGTTGTAGTTTCACTCAACTTACAAGCCGAACACTTTTTTTGTTGGCTCAGCTCGCAGGCTGAAGGCTGACAAAAAAAAAAAAAAAAACGCACACTGAAGCACCCACACTGCTGCTCTGAGACAAACACTGCGTCTGACTCATCTGCTGACTAAAACATGTACAGGGTTTGCTACATTGAGGGAAGGAAGGTCGCAGTTCATGCACATTGTCTATTTAAAGATACAGTGTGTGTTAGTGTGTGTGTGTGTGTGTGTGTGCGTGCTGCCTGCAGGCACACACATACTGTATTTCTGTGTTTCTCTAGTTTTTCTCTCTTCTCATGCACCCAGTCAGCTGCTCTGTGTTCCACTTCGCCGATCACTCCCTTCATGAACTTCTCCTGTCGATCATTCTGTACTCTGTCCTCACATTGATGAACTTCCTGTTTGCGAATGTGAATGACTCGAACTGCTCTCTCGGCTGATGCGTGGTGCACTTAAATGTGTTTTTGGTGTGCCCCAGAGATCGCCCTGTGCCCCAACAACCACGAGGTCCACATCTACAAGAAAGACGGCGCCAAGTGGAGCAAGATCCACGAGCTGAAGGAGCACAACGGGCAGGTGACAGGTGAGCGAGGCAGACACTCACACAGGTGGATTTATGGTGATGCACTTCCTGTTGCTAAATAGATACACGTCCTTTAACATCCCAGCTGTCTTGTCCAGAGGTACCAGATAAACAAAGTAAAAGATTTAAAGAAACCGTTCAGCATTTTGGGAACTACTCCCCGAGTTAGATGAGAAGAATTTAGGTGAAACTGATTTTTACAGCGAGCCTGGCTCAGTCCAACGGTAACAAAGTCCACCTACCAGGGTGTCTAACTTGTTTTTCACAAAAACCAAAGTGTAAAATGACACATTTTAGCATTTCCCCCTGTTTCCATGCTAAAGGAACAACAGCACTCCACATTATCTCTCTAACACAACTTTTATTTTGGAGGGGTGTACTTCCAGTTTTCGATGACATTTAGCTCTCGTTCCTTTCGAGCCTGAATGAATTTACTTCAAATCTCTTGGGACAAAAGAGATTAATGAAATGTCATGTAAAGAGTTCTTCACAATCTTCACAAGCATATTAAAAAAAAAAAATTTTTGTAGTGTTCCTTTAAATATATTATCATAAACACATATTGTTTCAGAACTTCACTGAGAATCACTGAGTTTCTTTCTGTCGCAGGCATCGACTGGGCTCCAGACAGTAACCGCATCGTGACCTGTGGAGCCGACCGTAACGCCTACGTGTGGACCCTCAAGGAGGGCGCATGGAAGCCCACCCTGGTCATCCTCAGGATCAACCGCGCCGCTCGCTGTGTGAGGTGGTCGCCACGAGAGAACAAGTTCGCTGTAGGCAGCGGCTCACGCCTCATCTCCATCTGCTACTTCGAGCAGGAAAATGACTGGTGAGGTTTTGGAGGAAAACACTTGCTGATTCTAAATTATACAGAAGAATATTTAATATCAGATTTTTTTTCATGTCTTTTAAGATCGTACTGCTCAAGGTGGTGACTTTCACTTTTACCAGAGTGAGACTTTAACACGATATCTACTCAAGTATGACTTTTTACCTACAGGTGGGTGTGTAAACACATCAAGAAGCCGATCCGCTCCACCATCCTCAGTCTGGACTGGCATCCCAACAACGTCCTGCTGGCTGCTGGATCCTGTGACTTCAAATGCAGGTACACAGATGTGTAACTTCACTTGTGAGGACATTTTAATGACTATACTTAACACCTACAAGCACCTACAACCTGCTGGGACTTCTGTCTACTCTGTACGGGTGGCACCAGTTTATTTTTGTGTATGTGTGACAGCTGTTCCCTATTTGAACCGAGGCTCTAAGGATGGAAAAGGTTTCTACTTATGATCGAATGAATAAACTTAAATTCGCTCAGTTGAAGTCTTGTAGTCCACAAAACATTTGTGGAGCTTCACAGAAAGACAACGGCCTCGGGGCCTCCGGAGACTTGGATTGAACCGTAGCCATTTTGTTTTTGTTAATGTCTTTAAAACAAGTCCCCAGCTACTTCAGTTGTATAGGAGAATGCCATAACACTGTTTTGCTGTGAAGCTCCAGAAATGTTTGGTGTACCACGAAACTTCACCCGACTCTCCGTCTGCTTGAGAATGAGGAGAAAATGACCAAAATTTCATTTTTGGGTGAACTTTTCCTTCAACCCCTCTGAAGCTGTTATCCCACAAAACACTGTCATCCCTTCATACGCACTGAGCTGATGTTCACAAACAGGAACAGAAGAAGTGCACGACATGAAGACGGCATGTCATGAATTATGAATAGAAATTCATGCGGCTCTCCCAGTTCATAAATCAGCCATTGTTTCCAACCTCTTTGACTCGTCTTTGTGTCTTCTTCACACCCTGACCCCTCTCGCCCACAGGGTCTTCTCAGCCTACATCAAGGAGGTGGAGGAGAAGCCCGGCCCGACTCCCTGGGGCAGCAAGATGCCGTTCGGGGAGATGTTGTTTGAGTCCGGAGGCACCGGAACTGCTCAGGCCGAGGGTGGAGGCGGTGGATGGGTGCACAGCGTGTGCTTCTCGCACTCCGGCAACCGCCTGGCCTGGACCTCCCATGACTCCACCGTGTCCGTCGCAGAGGGAGGCAAGAGTGGCACGTAAGAGAGGGCTGGGCAGCGTACCTTTGCGTGTGTGTGTGTGTGTGTGTGTGTGCGCACACTCTGACCTTTGCTGTGACTCCACAGGGTGAACAGTCTGAGCTCTGAGACTCTCCCTCTGCTGTGTGTCACCTTCATCACTGAGAACAGCTTAGTGGCAGCTGTGAGTATCTGACATCTGTCCAGTATCTGTTTTTCTTTCTCACTTCAACATGTTGAAGACCAACATTAATAATAACTTTCCAGGACACTAATGGTGATATCAGAGACACCAGCACGCGTTACATCATCTCTCCCTTTAAAGCCACCATGTGTATAACTTTAACTTTTTATCTTTGGCGCCTCCTGGTGGTCGTCATTCATAAAGCTATTGTGACAGATTTGGACAATCAAAAACCAGCAAAATACTTTGAAAGATTTTACACATAGCAGTGTGGAACTTTCTGTCTATAACTCAAGATAACAACAGTCACAGGTGACAATCAAACCTCACGTCGCCGTACTGATGTTATCTCACGCGTTTGTGATCCTCCAGGGCCACGACTGTTACCCGGTGCTGTTCGTGTACGACAGCGCCAAAGGCAGCTTGACGTTTGGCGGCAAGCTGGACGTTCCTAAGCAGGCGGCCCAGAAGGGCATCAGTGCTAGGGAGCGCTTCCAGAACCTGGACCGTCGGGCCTCAGAGACCCAGAGCACCGAAAAGGACCTGAACACCCTGCACAAGAACAGCATAAGGTCAGGAGAGAAAATACAACTCATGAAATAATAATGAACAACTTGCACTCTGATTTTCACATATTTTAACAATGCGCAGCTTCATCGTCTCTGTTTAAAGAGGTTTGTTTTACTGCGACCTCCATGTGTGTGCACAGAGTTTGACTTGTCTCAAACTATATTTCAGTGAGATCTCAGTGCTGGAAGGAGGAAGAAGCCAGTGCACCAAGTTCTGCACCACCGGCATGGATGGAGGGATGGGCATCTGGGATGTCAAGGTAAGTAATAAACACAGACGTTTGTTTGCTGGGTATCCTGCTGACATGTTTTCCAGGACGTGATTTTGAAAATCTTTTGAAATCTTTAAACACTGTTTTTCAGTCTCTGGAGTCTGCGATGAAGAACCTGAAGATCGTCTGAGCTGAAGTTTACATTACCCCGCACAAACTATATCAGCTCCTGGAGATATGAAGAAAACTGCTGCCTTATTACACAAAGCTTCTCGGCCTTATCTTAATCAGGTATTTTTTTTTATAAACGAGTTAAACGATCAGACTCAGGTCAAACAGTGTTTGTAATCTCTCTGAGGCTCCTTTGTGAGCCTGTTAAACTCGACGCTGTATACAGAGTTGACTGACCACCCGTCTGTAAACGGTACTTAATGAGTTAGATTAGTGTGATCGCAGAGAGCTCGGTCTGAGCTGAACGCTTAAAGCTGGAGTTTTATATAAATCATGATGAAGGGCTACAGTGTTTGTTAAAGCTTATGCTGGTCATAATATGCATTTAATAAATGATTGCTGTTACAGTATCCGATAGTGCTTTGTTCTTTGTTCTCTGTGTGTGTGTGTGTGTGTGTGTGTGTGTGTGTGTGTGTGTGCAAATGTGGAGGTTTGACAACAAGATTAAGTTCATTTTTGCCATTAAAAACAGCAGTTAAAGGATAAATTCACCCAAAAATGTTATTCCAGTCAGTATCTCTTCAACCGCATGCCGATTTGAACTATGCAAAGTTTGCAGTCCACAAAAACAGAATGGCTCTGTTGAGCTCATCCGGTGTAATCTGAGTCTCCAGAAGCCATGAGAACCAAAACAGGAGATTTAAAACGCGTCGCTTTGATCAGGAAGATGTCACTATTATAACGAGAACATGGGTCACCATTTAGTATAGCACTGAACATTGGGATGTTATGTTTCTGATATGGTATCGAAATGTATGTTGTGTATAGTTAAACTGAAGGCTCCCTTTTCACAGGGAAAAGCACAGTTCTGTATTCACAACATTAGCGTTGCACTCAGATTTCTACATGTGGATTCTCAGTGTTGCTTTAAGTCCAAGCTTCACAAGTCAGACCTTGTCACTTCACTTATGTTCAAATCTGGCCCGCCTTTAAAACAAAAGATATATAGTTGAATGGGCCTGACCTGCAGCTTATTGTATAGTTTGAACTGATTTTTGAAATATTTATTTCGAACATGTACATTTCTTGTTTAAAGAAAAAGACCATGAACAAACAAACCAACAAAAGAATAGTGCATAAGAAAACAGTAAAGTCTAATCACATGTTCAAAGAGTGTGAAGAGGTGTGAATGTATCCAGTTCATTAACCTTTAGTTAATAACTCAGCATACGCTTACTTATGTAATCATAATTTATGAATACATAAATAAATACATTTGAAATATATGTATTTACATATATACAAACATATAAGTATATATGTATAAATATAAATAAATGTATATGTAATTTTTCAACTATTTATCTCATATAATATAACTTACATGTTGATTTATTTTGTTCTCTATAAACATGTAGTACTGCCCAAATTAATTATAGGTGTTATTATAATTTAAGTATTTTCCAGCCCCCACTTACCCTTCACCATGCATATCTACATATGCACATATACATACATACGTTCCTATCAGCAAATGATAAATAAATAAATGAACAACCAGTACAGTAACCATCATAACCACCTAGTGAATTTTACGATACAATATAATACGATACGATATGATACAAAACGATACTTTACGATATTCTTTATTGTCTGCATAGGAAATTTGTCCCGGTTTCAAATGCTGCGTAAATAAATGCCTCCAAGTTACAGTGAAATAAATCACATAAAAAAAACAGTAGCAGCTGTGTCAGTCACAGTTAAATTATAAATTGCACATCAGAAATATTTGCAGTGTCAAACCTTAGATTTAAGTTTAAATGTAAACACGTGAGAAATCATGTTTTTGTACGTGTGTTTACGCCGTGGACGCGCCTGCAGCTCCCCCCCGCGGTGGGAGCGGGGCACTGCAGGGCGCAGGAGCAGCTCGGCTCAGACTCCCACAGCCGTGAATCAGCCCGTCAGAACATGATGTGGCAGCCTTCAGTGGCGGAGCACAGCCCTCCTCTCCTCACCGAGTCGTGATGAGCTGAACCGGCGGCAGCAGAGAGAGAGACAGAGACAGAGACAGAGAGAGAGCACCACCACCACCATCAGCATCAGCAGCTCCACCATCAGCACCACCATCACCATCAGCACCGAGCAGGAGGAGAAAGCAGGCTGTCTCCCCTCAGAGACCATCTCTCTCTCTCCCCCCCCCCCTCTCCCTCCCACCCTCCTCTCCAGACGCCCACACTTCCGGACTGGAGCCTCTGGAGGCAGCTGGGTTTCGGGATGCATCCGTCTCCCCCCTGGTGCTGCCTGAGATGAGGATAAGACGACGACGCGCTCCCGGTTGACGTTTACATTAGACGCGTTACAATCCGAGCAGGAGTCACCAAAAAGAAAACAACCGCGGCGGCTCATCGCTCCAACACTCAGGAGAGAGAGAGAGAGAAAGAAGGAGAGAGAGAGAGAGAGAGAGAGAGAGAGAGAGGAGGTCCAGGGGCTTTGGCCACACTGTCTGTCTGCTGTCAACTGTTGCTGATCCCCCACTGTAAATGAATCTTGTAAGGTAGGTTGAGAGGAATTCGTGACATCCTTGTTCCAGCATGAGAAACGTGTGTGTGGTACAGGGATTGTAATGATGAGCATGATGAGGATGAGGATGATGATGATGAGGATGAGGAGGACAACATCTACATTTCAACATATCTCACAACTGATGATGTAATAATCTTGTAGCCCAGGGTTTAAAAGCTTGACAGGCATTATTATTATCACACACACACACACACACACACACACACACACACACACACACACACACCTGCCTCCTCCCTCCTCCTCCTGCTCATCATCATCACCATCATCATCATCATCATCACCATCATCATCATCATCATCATCATCACCATCAGCATCATCTTGCTGTCTCTTCTGTTTGTCTGTCTTGAAACCACACAGCAGGCCAACCACATCTCTTCTTCTTCCTCCTCCTCCTCCTTCTCCTCTTCCTCCACTCGCATGTGAACTAAGCTGTCTCTGAGTTCATGTGCTGATCGCTGATGTTGCCTCATGTCAGCAAATAGCACATGAGAGCTCAGGGAGACACCTTTCAACATGTCCTGTTTTATATTGATATTTAATTTACTCGGGTGTAAAGCAGAGAAAAGCAGGAGATCCTCATAATCTGCGAGGCTGGAAGCAGCAAATCGATCATCCAAATGATCCCAGCGTGTTTGATTTGTATTCTTCCTCACACATGAAATCACGTGGACTTCAGTGTGTCGTCATGCTGTAGGCCGAAGGGAAGAAGTTGTGGGCAGGGGACCAAATCAAAGTTTTACTGAGTGTCACGTGAGTTTGTCCCGCAGCTGTCATGTTTCAGTCGCTTCAAGGATGTTGGATCGTATTCAAAACTGTGACGACGTTTGCTTTTTTTGCCTTCGTTCTCGTATGCACATCGGAACTTAAACAATTAATCGATCAGCCGATGAAAGAAAATGAGTCATCAGCTTCAGCCAGAACATAAAGGCAAATCAGGACATCGTTCCGCCATGGTTTCCTTTTAGTCGTAAAGTTTATTGTTGAACTGTAACAGATTCCTCCATCTGTTACACATCTTTGTCACAAGTGTTTAAGAACCACATCTGAATGATCATTGCATAAAAATCAATGTATATCGACAGATATATTCTTTTTTTTTAACTTCCTAATGTACGCATCAGCCCAGAAATCATGTATCCTTTGGGCTCTAATTAATAGATAAGTCATAAAGCAAAACAACAAACAAAACAATAACACAATATGAATAGATTCACCACTAACCTGTTCATTTGTATACAGTCCTGCCACTATGACAGTAACAGATACAGAAAAGCAACTAAATCAATAAAGCTGTGATTGCTCCTCAACACTGACCGACCCCGATCATTGATTATGTTTGAGAACTGATTAATAGTGAAAGGCGTTCACACAAGATAAACAGTAAAAATTCTTCAGTTTAAGCTTTACAGATGTGAAGATTTGACGCATATTTTGGGGTTTATTGGTTTAATCCCTCCTCATTATTTAACGCTAAAATAGGAAAAAAATATGAAGAAGTCTTTGAGACGAGGTGGCAACAAGTGACGGATATTTCCTCAAGCGAGTTAAATTACAGCTCATATTGTTCCGTTTTCTTTTTCCGCTTATCCGTGAGGGTCGCGGGATGTTGCCGCTTTTTCCCCCCTAAGGGGTTGCGGGGCTTACTGGGGCCAAATCCAGTTTCACTCTATGGGCGTAGGCCAGGGTTCACCCTGGATGAGTTGCCAGTTCATCGCAGGACCCTTACTGATGGCAGTGGCTGCCTTCACACAAGGTGCCAACTGCACATCAGGAGCAACTTTGGGGTTCAGTATCTTGCTCAAGGATACATGTAGCTCAGTCCTGCCCTGGGGAGCCGAACCAGTGATCTTCTGATCACCAGTCAACCAACTCTACCCACTGAGCTACAGTCTCATATTGTCTGAAACCCAAATATATTTAATGTAAAGAGATACAACAGAGAAAAGAAACACATCACGGTACCAGAGAATATTTGGCATGTTGTGCTCGATGAATGATTTAAAAGATTAACTATTATAAAAATTGTTGCAGATTCATTTTCTGTCAATCGACTGATCGATTATCTAACTTTTTTTCTGCATTCTATTACTATATATATATATATATATATATATATATATATATATATATATATATATATATATATATACTTGTGTAAAGAGCAGGACTTGCTTGACCTTAAATAGGCTGTGGTATTAATTTAGTGTCCATCATTAACTGGACTGAGGTTTTTGGTCTTCATGGGTCAAGAAGACAAACACGGCGTGCCCTGCGTCCGTCCTGCTGTCGTACCAGAGGAGTCGTCCTGATGTTTCTGCGGCTCTGCTCCTCTCTGTCCAGTCAGTGTGTCTCTCTGCCTGCTGGCCTCTGGCCTGCTAATTATCAGCCAGCTTGATAAAGTCATTAATGACCCGGCCAAGCCTGCTGGGCCTGGCACTGACACACACACACACAGAGGGAGAGTCCGTCAGACAGTGCGAGGCCAGTGCTGGACGCAGGGCGAGGGAGCCTTTTTATTTGGGACAGGACGGTGTGTTTCTGGGCTGTGTCAGTTAGTATTAATAACTCTGGATGAGTGTCAGTCTAAAAACAGCTGCTTCAGGAACGGGGGAGCGTAATGTCGAAGAAAGAGGAAAGAGGGGATGTTAATCTAGAGATCTCTTCTCCATGATTGTCATTATTATGGGAGGTGGATTTTGAGCCTTCTATTGCCACTACTTCCGTTTTTGTCTCCCGTATCTTACGGAGAGATCAGGAGTGTCATGTTCATGATTTAAAGAGGTTTGAGCGGACGTGTGGGAGGAAAACATCATGTTCTACTGTTTCACACTGTTGCGCAACAACACAGAGAAATAAGATGGACAGGTAAGGGTGATACCACTCCGCTCGGACTGAAAAGTTTGTGAGATTCTGTCGTCAGTTTTATCTTCCTCCCTGAGGAGATGGCACATGAATGCACAGCCTCACGTTTGTGTTTCTGTGTGTGTGTGTGTGTGTGTGTGTGTGTGTGTGTGTGTGTGTGTGTGGATGGATGATGCTGCTCGTTTGATCTCTGCTGTCTCTACTTTCTGCTGAAGGTTTGGAATGAATGAAGTGATCGTCCTATTCTCAGAAATTCACATCAATGAATTTTTAATTCCAGTGGTATCCCCTTTGAAGGCTGCTGCTTTCTCATTCTGAGTCTTAGAACAATGTGTGTGCGTGTGTGTGTGTGTGTGTGTGTGTGTGTGTGTATGTGTGTGTGTGTGTGTGTGTGTATGTGTGTGAGAAAGAGACAACGCTAAATCTAGGTCTCTTATGAAATCGGGCTCTGCAAGATGCAGCATAAAAACAGGGAGGGGTTGTGGTTTGTGAGTGCATGTGTGTGTGTGTGTGTGTGTGCGTGTGTGTTTTGTGTGTCTGCACAGACGTCTTTGTCCATTTGCCTTCCTGCATGTTAATTTAATCATGGTGAAGCAGAGAGGAGACATGCTCAGGGAACAGGAGAGGGAGATGGAAGAGATGAGCAAGGAGAGATGAAAGAAACGAGGAGGTTTCTGGTGTCGAGAGAAGAAAAAAAAGACAATCCCTGCTCGGAGGTTTCCATGACAACAGTGACATCACTGACAGAGCTGTTTGTTTGGGTTTTGGTGAAGTCTTCAGAGATTACATCTGAGTATACATACATACGAGTGTGTGTGGTTTTTTTTAGTGTGTGTGAATATGCGGGCATACCTGGACACGTGAATTGTTTATGAAAGAAATCAGCGGGACAAACCTCCCCAGGTTCAGTCGGTCCGTGGTTACCCACTGTTGCCAGGCAACAGCAGTCATGGCAACAAGTTGAAGCATGATCTAGCGTTGCTAAGCCAGAGGAGAGGATGGGGTGAAATTTTATGAGCACCACCGAGATACAAATGGGTACAAATATTAAAGATGTTCCACATGGCTCGAGGACATTAAAGGGGTGTTTCACTGCCGGAGAGATGGTTTTCTCACGGAGCTGGGCTGTGTCTGCTGCAGAGAGAGGATGAAATAAATACACTGGTGTAACACGACCAGAGGAAACAGAGAAAAGGGGACTCTGATATACACTTTTTGCTCAAAAGGAAGGAAAAATTGAATAACATAACAGAACATCGACGCTTCCACTGGTACTGTGAGATTAGCGGCGCTTGGTTTTCACTCGTCGGGTTTGAAGCAGAAGAGATGACGACCCGGTCACAAACTTTCTCATGTCACAGCTAAACTGTAGTTTCTGAAAACAATATGGACAAGAAATGTACGCAGTGTCATGACAGATTCTTGGTTTATAGTTCATCAGCACTGCCTAGTTTGATTGAAGCGTTTAATTTGATGGGTTTGGTGAGCCGCCCCTCTCTTGATCCATCTGTCCATGAAGGCGGGCAAACAAAAAATTTGGCAGTAAACAACAGCTGACGTCAGATGATGTGTTTTACATCATCTAGTGGAAGTTTCTTTTATTAATTAAAAATGAATCCCTTATGATTCCTACACATGCTACTCTTAAAGGGTAACTCCCAAAAAAAGGGTTAATCTGATAAATTGCCTCGAGTGATGTCACTTAGAGGTTGCAAGTTGCATTGTGGGTAATGTAGCCGTCACACGTGTTGACTCATTAACGACAAATGATAAATAAAAACAAATGTTAAATATGGACGCAGCAAAGCCTTTTTTTAATTCCACGCATTCTTCTTTCTTTTTAAAACCTGGCGCCTACATTACCCACAATGCAATTTAGCCACAGAGTGACATCACTGGAAGCATTTCATCGTATTACATGCAGCTTCCTCTGGAGCCATAAAAAGGCTTTATACTACTTTTTCCACATATAAGCTCATGTGGAATTAGTGGAGTTACATTTCGAGACAGAAATCAGTTACATTGCTGTTTGTTTTTAATTATTTTTTGTATTATTTTCATCGTCTGTACACTGTGTCTCATCCATGTAACTAGATACCAAAGCTTTATTGAAATGTACAAAGTTAAATCTCTGCATTTGTGATGTTTCCAGGTTTATGAACAACCGCGTTCCTCCTAACAAGAGATACCAGCCCACAGAATATGAGCATGCTGCCAACTGTGCCACGCATGCGGTGAATGCACGCACACACACACACACACACACACACACACCACAGAAAGTGATGATTAACACGGACACACAGATGAAATGACACACTCGGTGAAACCATGAAATAAATCCAGCTGTATTACATAACAGACAAATGAGCGACACCTCCAGATTACACCTACATCCTGCACTAAATTTCAGTTTATCGTGCACGCTTCTCTGTTCTTATCTCCTGTTTCCTCTCTGTTATGAATTCATTTAGTTATGGATAATCCCCAGCCTGCTGGGCAGCTCCCTGTTGCACTTCCAGTCGGAGGACAAATGGGAGAAACTGTCGGCCTGGGTGTACGGGGCGGGGCTCAGCTCGCTCTTCATCATCTCCACCCTGTTTCACACCGTGGCCTGGAAGAAGAGCCACCTACGGTACACACTCACACTAGAACTCACACATTCCAAAAGCAGAATATGGACTAAATGGTTAAAGGATATAACAGGTGGTCCTGTTGTTCTGCAGCGATTGAGTTCTTTTTAAACGCTGTCCATCCCCTCACAGATTCACACTGGAACAAACGCACATCCCCACACTCCAGATTTGTTTTCACACTGATGCTGCGTATAAACAGTGTAACTCGGTTGTCATGAGGCTGTTTGGTCTCTCTCTTCAGGTCTGTGGAGCACTGTTTCCACATGTGTGACAGGATGGTGATCTATTTCTTCATCGCTGCCTCCTACGCCCCGTGGTAAACAAACTGACAAACTGTAAATGCAGTATATATCCGTGGAGAGTGTGTGTATACAGTGTCTGTAGTTATTTGTTCCTGTCTGTGCTTTCATCAGGCTGAACTTGCGGGAGCTGGGTCCCTGGGCGTGTCACATGCGCTGGTTGGTGTGGGTCATGGCCTCTTTCGGAACCACCTACGTCTTCTTCTTCCATGAGAGGTCAGTTCAGACGAGCATCGTTCTAAAAAGAGAACATAATCTGAGCTCAAAGGTCAATTAACTGTCTTTTTCTAATCTTGAAACTAAACTATAACACTGTTTGACTTATTGCTGGTGGTTTGAAATCGAATGATGAAAATCAATGCAGCAGAACTTGAGATGTCACCTTTTTTTTGTTTTTCCTTTTCAAAATCTGGCACCTACATTACCCACAATGTAATTTAGATTACATGCGGTTTCCTCTGGAACTGTAAAAAAGACTTTAATTTATGAAATTTGTGGCGTTCCCTTTAAAGGAATAATCTTCCATGCTTAAATCTCCCTTTCTACGTCAGGTATAAGCTCATGGAGTTGATCTGCTACACGGTGATGGGAGTGTTTCCTGCCTTGGTCATCCTCTCAATGGTGAGCGCTCTCATTTAGTCTCCCCTGTTGTCATTTAAGGTTATATTGTCTCCTTGTTGTGATGTCTTTAAAACTTCTTCTTCTTCTCCTTCTTTCTCTCCCCAGCCGGAACAGTCAGGGCTGTGTGAGCTGCTGGCGGGCGGAGCCTGCTACTGTCTGGGGATGGTCTTTTTTAAAAGCGATGGCATCGTCCCATTCGCTCATGCCATTTGGCACCTGTTTGTAGCGATGGGAGCCGCCATACACTACTACGCCATCTGGAAGTACCTCTACGCCCAGCCGCCCAATCAGGTCCAGACCTCCAGATGACATCACAGGAACTAGCTCGCGTGTTTGAGCAACTTCAAGGGGATGATGTGAGCTGCGTCCCAATTCAGGGGCTGCCTCCTTTGTAAAAACAAACACTGGACCTCCTCCACGTTTAGCCTCACAGTAACCAAAACTATGTTGCGTTCAGGTGATCCTCCTCAACTCGTAAAAGTCAAACACGTCCATGTTTATGACCAGGAAGTCGCAGTTGGCCAGCAAACACAACAGTTTTTAGTTCTTGGTGATTATACACTAATGAAAACATAGTTGTGGATATGATATTCCATTTCTGCTCATGGATCACTCCTCTAAATGCTACACACTGGACCTTTAGCATGCTGTGATGAGTTGTCATATGAGGGCGTTCAGTGGACCTTATGCCTGTCTGCCTT
The DNA here is from genome assembly GCF_900880675.1 of Sparus aurata. Lineage (NCBI taxonomy): Eukaryota > Metazoa > Chordata > Actinopteri > Spariformes > Sparidae > Sparus > Sparus aurata. The sequence goes on from NC_044187.1 coordinate 10,823,454, forward strand.
TAGTCACATCCTGCACTGGCTTTAGTGTGACATCCTGAAACATCCTGACCTCAAATACCTGATACATGATGTGATAGTTTCTGACTTTACGACTTGAGGAGGACCGCTGAATGCATTGATTGTAAAAAAAAAAAAATTTAAGTAGACACTCATAATAATAATGATAATAATAATAATAATACACCTGTTGTTTTTGTGTCAAAATGAAGTGTGGAGACTTTACATCGGGGCAACTTCTCAGCCTCTTGTATTTACTCTGGACTTTAAAGGGAGCAGCCTGTTAATTGGGATGCAGCTTTTTGTTTTTAACGGTCCGGTTTAGTTCAGTTTCCGGTTATTTTTTTCAGGAATTTTGGTTTCATTCCAATGATCAGGGGTTCAAATACTATTCTTGGAGATTTCTCCCTACGTGGTGCACATCCAGACTCAGTGTTCAGAAGCTGAATTGGAGGCATTGTCTTATTGTCACGAGGACGGCAATGTTTACAATCAGCTCACTTTACTATCATACTTAGTTTAAGGACATTATTTAAACTTTTATTATCATCATTAGCGAGTAGCTTCAGTGTTTTTTTAACATTTTTTTGTGTGTAAGTGATTAATGGGGACGACAATCTTTTAAACTCTGGTTGCAGCTGCACCAGATATCTTCACATCTCGCCGTACATGGATACAAATACTGTTTCTGAAAATGGAATCTGTGGGTTTGGCATCCGGCTGTTTCTGGTTAAATGAAAAAAAACGTCTTATTCTTTCACGAAAGGTCGACACGAACCCTTTCCATAATGACAACTAAAATGACAACCTGAGCCTGTCAGTGGCGAAAAACACTTCAAAGGAGCGATTCCTGAGCTTTGGCCAGAATTTGGGCTTACATCGTCCAAAATAGGAACTTACATTATCAACAGAAACATGTTTTACAATAGGCCCAACACAAGAGGAGATTCAGATAGCCCCTGTAGCTCCAGCTGGTCGATATCTGCCATCTGTTGTCATAATAAATGAAGAAAATGAACGAGATAAACGATAAAAGAAATGAAAAACTCAGGCTTAAAAATCTATTTTCCTTACTAAGGAAAAATCACCATCTAAAGAGCAGCACTTGTCAGGTACACTGGTGAAACGCTGCCCCCTGTGGTTTTGGCGATACAGCACCCTCGTATTCTGGCCACATTGTACAAATTATACCTTTACGTAGACATACAGTGGCGGTGCGCAATTGCTAGCAGGGATTATACCGCAGCCTGTTTCGTGTATCACCTATAACGTCCCGTTACAAAAAATGTTGTCCCCGTTAGTCACTTACACCCAAAAAACAGGGTCGAGCTTTAAAAGTACAGAAGTTACGCTTTAACACGCGGTGTCGTTTTGGCTTGATTATATTTAGGAGGTTGAAACATCAGTAATTTACTATTCCAATTCAGAGCGCTAGATAGTGTTATCACTGTTATTGTTATTAGTTGTGCTATCTACACTGTAGGACACTCTATGGTTTTAACAGCGGTCGTTCCAGTTGGTGATTTACTGTGATTTCCAAAATCGAGCATGACCGTAGAACCACCTTTTTACGTTGAACATATTCATGGTTTCAGTCTCGGGAGACTTTACCTGTGTGCTTCCACATTTTACCAGGCGCTACACAGTAGATTATCAAGTATAATTACTGAATTCTAATAGTTTACTGTCGTTGATTAGGTTTAGTAAGTGACGATGTCATCAGTACGATTTATACAGTATATATTTATCAATGACATGCGGTATGTGTTGACTTCATCTATATTTTCTTCTGATGTACTTATAGTGTCAGCTGATTATCTTCATCATCTTCAGCCTAACGCGTGGGACCCATTTGATAAGAGTTTATCAAAGCTACATGGTTGAACCTCAGAAGGGGGTAAAACCACGTTACGACTCAGCACTGCCAGACGACTGAATTACTGCCACAACCGATAGCACACTACTACCATAAACATCTCACACTTGAAAGGAAACTGAAGCTATAGTATTGTTGAACAATCCGGCCCAATATTAAGGCATCTCAGGTGTGTGTGTGCATGTGTGTGTATGCTTGTGTGAGTGTGTGTGTGTGTGTGTGTTTGTATGTATACTCTCTCTGACTCCCATGAATCCGAAGCCTCTTAATCGGCTGAGTCTATGTTTACACGTGAACGCATGTACCTTGAACACATCAGAAGTATATTTGAAATGTGTACGTACTCTTCGTGTTACGCTGTATGTGTCGGCACACGGTATATTGGACGGGCTTGTGTGATGTGATGAACGTGGCTAGAGGACCAAAAGGTCAAAGTATTCGTAGGTGTAAAAGAAAAAAAAAATCTGCTCCTGTTCGACATCTTCTCTCTGCTGCCTGTCTCTCAGGATTTGGATCATTCGGGCTTAAAGGCCCGTGAAGTTACATTCAAGGACCACTAAAGCAGCTCGGGGTTGTTTCGGCTGCAGCAACGAAAATCTGCATAAAGGATCAAATAGCTGTGAAGCTGCTTGTTCTTTAATGCTGGCACCGCTCCATACAGCTTCACTTGTTTACTCTCACCCCCCCTCCAAGTAGGGCAGCAAGTTTTTCTGCAAGCTGTATGTCTGGTTAATATTCCTAAAGTGACCAGACAGGAGAAAGATAGAAACTGACGCAGAAGCACGTCAGATGTTACAGCAGCGAATGTGTTCATAGGTTATAATGAGGAATTAGAAAGCATACCTTGGTTGTAAAATTAACAAAATCTGCATCAAAGCACACTGTGATGAACACTTGAATGTGCAGTAGTTCCAACAGTAGTACAGCAGTAGTACTTTCATCATGTAACATCCTCACAGTGTAGAAATAATTCTGTTTTTTTTCCAGTCAGAACTTCACAGACATACTAAGAATTCTAATTTTAAGGCAAATGATATCGCTGGTATGGGAAATGTAATGTGAAAGAAAAAAAAGAAGGTAAAAAGTTAGTGTATACAGTGATATTGAGGAGTAATAAAAGGCAGTATTGTCGTGATATATGTTGCACTTGATATTGTAAAAGCAGTATTGTAATTACTTCTTCACTGTTTAATAGCATTAATAGTACTGCTTTTACAATATCATGTGTAATATTACCTTTTATTACCTCACCATAAAGATTTATTGTTGTAGTTTTTCCCTAAAACTATCTGATTGTATTATTATTGTTATTGTATTAGGCACTGTTGTCACCTTCACCTAAATTTATTCCCTAAAGTATGTTTTTTTTTCATTTTCTCCTGTCGACCTTTCAAAATTCAAACGTGACAATCAGAAGAAGTTTTTAGCGGATTCACACCAAAAAATTGATCGTCATGTTCCTTAACTTCTGGCTGAATTTGACCTTTTTTTAAAATATATTCTGCTCACAAGCAGGCAAACAAAATTAGATCAAGCAAAGGTTTTTGGCAGGAGTGACAAATAATATCATCAAAGTGTTACAGAAGAAGTACGCACATGTTTAAAAAAACGGTCGGCTGTGCAGGAACCGTCTCCTTTTGCTGCCCCTGAACACATCCTCTGGTCTTTCACATTTCTAAACAACAAAAAGATTTTTGCAGTTACGACTTACCAACCAGCACATGAATGCATCATTACTCTGCAGGTTCAAAAAGAAAAGTCCTCCAGTGACAAAAAAAACACCATAATTTAACCAAATCCAATCATTATTTATTTAAAAAAATAATCTGGATTTAACAGAAACTGTGTTATTACCATTTAGTGTTTTATCCAACAGTAATTTAATGTCAGAACATTTATCATCACAGCAATCTGGAGATCCCGTTTGTCACATTTGGAATAAAACACTTCAGATACACTCTTTAAATTTATGAGTGAGTTTTAGTATTTGTTCTGTAAATGTTTACTTGAGCCTCTGAGAAACACCCAGTGATTGAGAATGTTTGGAGCACTCGGGGGTATTAACGACGGTGAAATGAAGTCTTTGAGGATTTGACGTGTGTCTGTCTTGTCTCGTTTCTTCTCTCTGTCTCATTCAGACATACAGTGCCCACCTGACTTTGTATGGAGTTTTATAAACTCTCCATGAAGCCTTCATGGACCCTCTGTACATTGTTTATAGACGCTCTGTGATTGTGGAGCTGCTGACTCTGTTCTCAGTGATTATATTATCTCATATTCTTTTTCTCTCTATATTTTTCATTCGGGTTTATTGTGTCCGTGGTGCTTTTGTGCTGTGATAAGCCTATATGATGCCAACAATGCTTTTATCTTTTCTATTTCTCTTGTAATAAAAAAAAGTTTTTCATGCAGTGTCTTCGTGGACTCCACATTTTTTAATATTTATTTGGGAGAAGAGACAGCTGAAGGTAAAACCGCAGCAGCGTTGTGCGAACTAGTCTGAAATATAAAGATATATTTGGATGCTGCAAAAACATTTTTATACGCATGTTGACAGAATGATCTGCAGATTAGATAAATTGTTAAATTCTTTCAACCAAATGTATTCAGAATAAATAAACCTTTTCAAGCCAATTTTAACTTAACCAAACTCTTGTGTTAAGTACACCGAGGTGAGTTGTAACTGATAAATTCAGGATCACATATCTAATTTAAGGTAGCATATAATTTACCATTTATTAAATATGATTATAAAGGTGCTTTGTGTGGATGTTTATTTATTTAAAATAATTAAATAGATTTAAAGTTCACTGTGTAGTTTGGGGGAAGAAATCTTTATTAGAGGAAAATTCAATCAGCCTAAACAAACTAAATAAACAAACTCTTTGTTTTCATGACCGAATAAACGAACTGACCTTAAAGGACAACACAGTTTCATATTCATTTACTTTGTTTATATGTGGCGGACCCTGCCACCTTTTTAGCATCGAACAGTGTTCTTGGCACCTCATTTTCCTCTGAGAACAGCTTGTTTATCCAGTTATGTAAGAAATACATATTTCTGAGTTTGTATTATTGATATGAAAATATGAATATGGAAATTCTGACTTTGAATTTTCTTCTCCATAACTAAGTAGTGTTCCTTTAACCAGTCTCATCCCTCAGGCAGATCTTTTAAATGAAAGCTTTTATTCTGTCATTGCAATTTTGAATCCAAGATGATTAAAACACGTCTGTCGTTTGGCACAAATCACATCTCATTACAGCTTGGAGAAGAAATTGTAATCAGAGGAGGAAGATCTTTATTGACTATTTCTTAAGCCTAAACAAACTAAATAAACAAACTGACTTATCAAAGTATTATCTGATTAGTGTATCTCAGTTTGTATTATTATTAATATAGTATTGTTTTACTTTAAAATGGGACCCTCAATATGCCGCCACCTCCATGTTGCGCTCGTACCGCCGGTGCCGCCAGGCGGCGCCCTCTCCGTGCACTCGGCTGCCAGAGCAGGTGCGCCGAGGTGAGGCAGCGCCGAACAGAGGCTCGGCTGTTTCCGCCGCGGCTCGGCAGTGAACCGCTGTGGATGTGGGAATGCGGTTGCCGGAGGCAGCGGGCATTGCTGGACACTCGGCGGAGATGTGCGCACAGACACCGGAGCCCTCAGCGGTTGGCTGTTGTCCAAGTTAGCGGGCTTGTTTTTGGGGGTGATGTGGCCGGGAGCCCCGGTGTCGCTCGGAACAGAGCAGCTGTGTGTGTGTTTTTTTAAAAATTCCACCCATTTTTTTCTGGGGATTTTTCTACCTTGTTGGGGGGGAGACGAAAATGAGAGAGAAGCCAGGAAGGATTCCCCAGCACCATGGAGCCACGCATTGCAGGCAGCGTGAGTACTAACGCAACAGACACCCAGAGGAAAGAGCCCCTCGGGGGGACTGGGCTCGCCACTGCCGGGTCGCACCTCAACTTTTTTTCCAGGACCTATTTTTTTATTGACGGGGGGCAAAGACGCGTCACAGCTTTCAACCTCCCTCGTAGTTTTAGAAAAAATCAAACGGCTAATGTAACGCGGTTGTTGTTGAGTGTTGCTCACGTGTGCGAACAGTGTTGACGCTAATTGATTGATAATTGTGAGTGTGAGTGTCCAGTGTGTGTGTGTGAGTGTGTGTGTCTCATTAGACACACCTGCTGGTCCTCAGAGGCCGGGGCTGCTCGCTGTTGCCGCCGCGCCTGACGACTCATCAGCGGATTAATTTCGGAGGATTTTCTCCTGCCTTTTGTTGCTACGGCGGTTGCTACTGACGACCGCGGAGCCCAGAGTCGTAAACAGACGGACGGGCAGTAAAAAAAATAAAATAATAAAGGGCAGAACCGCCACAAGTTCTGCTCAATGTTAAAAAAAAATATATAAAGCATGTCAAGTTTCCTCAACGCAGTGTTTGTTTCTGACCTTCTCGCAGTCTAGACAAGGACACGCAGCGAGTGGACAAGGTGCTGGAGAAGTTGTAGTGTGTGTGTCATGGTTGGGAAATGTAACACAACCTCCTCCCGGGTCACAAATGCAAAATTCAGGCCTCCCTCTCTCTCTGTTTTCTCCGTGTGTGTGTGTGTGTGTGGACGCCGGACGGGTTTGTTGGCCCCAGGATTGAGTTAACTGCGGCCAAGTAGCCAGATTACTGTGGATTAGCAGGCATTTAAAATAGTCACGTTATCCCACCAGAGCCCGCAGAGTCAGCTACGACAACACCTTTAAGGCTGCCTGCCAAAAATATTCGCTTTAAAAAAAAAAAAAAGGAAACCATACTCCTGTGTGAGTGGATAAACCCGCATGGAAGTTTGCAGTCAGCTGCTGACGGATGAGCTGGTGGAGGTCCTGATGTCACCTGCGGGAGAGGAGGAGGTGTCCGTCGGTCAGGAGAGCTCACCTGGAGCCAGGAGTGAAGCGTGACTCACCTTCTGCAGGGACATGAGCTAGAACCACACCTGATCAGATACATGACCTGGATGCTGGCAGACACAGAGCTATGGCAATTTACATTTAGGCTTTTTGAAAAATAAATGTTTTTAATAATTTGCATCAGCTTCAGTCCCAATTGAACACAATTTGAAGCTGCAAAAGATTAAAAATTAACCTATTAGAGCTCAATTAATACAAATAAAAGGTATTGCAATCAACAATCCAGGCACTCCAAACAAGGAGATGTATCAAATATAGGAAGTAAATATGAATAATAGAAGAAACCTTTATTATAGTGGCTAAATCATACAAAAAACCCCAACATATGCTAGAAATCAGACCTGTCTATTGAGATCAGATACATGACCTGGATGCAGGCAGACTTTATCATTTACAGTTTAGGATTTATTGAATCATTTACATCAAGTTCAAGCCAGGAAAAAACACACACAGTCAGTGAACAATTCAACCCAATTATAAGCGGAACAATGCAACAAATATCAAAACTATTAGAGCTCAATTGAATGAGTAATGATAACAATCCAGGCACTCCAAACAAGAAAACGTATTCAAGTTAGGAATTGAATATTACAAAATCTTCATTATGGTGGCTTAATCATAAAAAAAAAACACAGTCATTTGAAAAACAACATGGCTGGAATCAGACCTGTATATTGGGATCAATACGTGACCTGGATGTAGACAGACACAGAGCTTTATCATTTATAGTTTAGGATTTATTAAATAATTAACATAAAGTTCAAGCCAGGGAAAAAAAACACAGTCAGTAGTACACAATTTAACCCAATTAGAAGCTGTGCAATGCAAAACAAAAAAGAATTATTAGAGCTCAGTTAAATGAGCAATGATTCAAAAGATATTGCAGTTCATAAGGTAACAATCCACTGTAGTTGTATCTGGAAGAGACGACACGGTGATATAAAATTTTGATCACCCCCTAACATGTCATCCCCCCCAATATCAGTAATCAAACTGTGCTGTGTATGGATCATCAATATTTCTGTCTGTGGCGATGTAGTACGGACAGACCTTTCACTACAAATTATAGATTATAAACTAAATTATAGCCTTTATCCTCATAGAGCAGTGCCACCTTCATGATCAAAGTAAGAAGCCGTGATGTGTATTCGCTGGAGAGAAAAGGATCGTTGAGACACATTGCTGCCGGTAGTAGTCCTGTAGTGTTCCTTTAATATATCTATGATCAGTCAGTAGCATCTGTGCTTCTGAAAATTAACCCCCAGAACAAACCGCCTGTGTAACAAACTGGTTAAAGGGGTCAGGGGCCATCTCGCTGTTAAAGATGAACAAATCACCTCGTGTTTTCTTACATGTACGATCTTCAACGCTACAGTACGTCTTTATTGGGCTGTCACAAATTTTACCCTCCTTAAAATTGAAGCTTTATGTGATTTGGATATCTCACTAGGTCATGTTTTTGCTTTCAATAATATTTTGATTAATTATTCAGCCCTGTTAGTGATGATCACCCAACTCACAGCTCCTAGAAGATAACATGAGACGCCGGTTGAAAGAATCCAGTGAAGTCGACATCTGAAATCTGATATATCTGAAACCAACTGCAGTCACAACTTGACTTTTTAAAAGAGCAGCACAGTTCAGTTGCCTTCTGCGCAAAAAAAATCCTCCAGATTCTGCCAGCTTGAAGCTCGTACGCTGTCGAGGCCCAGAACTCTGCAGATGGTTCCCCAGGCAAAAAATATCTCTGGCAGGCGCTGAAGTGATATTGATTTGCAATTTTGACTCTGGTGTGAAAACAACTTAGTTCTGACAACAAATCATTAAAAAAGCTGAAAGCCACAGCAATGTTATCTGATTCCCCGAGGATCTGGAAACGAATCCGTCCTCGGTGATCCAGAACCCAGCACGGACTCTTCAGTTTGTGTTTAGGCCCGTAACTGAGGATCCATGATAATCAATTAATCATTTAGACTATAAACTGTCAAAAGCTGCTTGTCACAGTTTCACAGAGGCCAGAGTCATGTCTTCAGACTGCTTCTTTTGTCCGAAACCGTCCAAAAACCAAAGACTCGTCATCGACTGTAATACAAAGAAAACCAGCAAATCCATACACTTAAAGAAATGATATGCAAGAATTCTGCATTAAAGCGTCTATAAACAACTTTGTTAGTTATTTCATTGAGTTGTGTTCTTAATTATTCAAAATGTATTGTCTAAAGTTACTGAGTTGACAAGGTCGCCTGGTACTTCCAGGTTGGACTCGGAGGAAGGAACAGGACCAAACGTAACATTAATTAAACTAAAATATCATCAGCCATGGTGATTATTTAATGTGGGATCGTTTGTTTGCGTTACTCGCTTCAGTCAGATTACTGTACATTAGCCGTAAACTGGCAAGCAATGTCAACGTGTTTGAAAGCTGGCCAGAAACTAAGCTCAGCACTCACCAGAGACCCCGGTTCTTTCCCTTTCTAACGTTACGCTTATTAAGCAAAGTACGTTTCCGCTCCAGCTCCAGCGAGCAGTCAACATTAAGAGACGTAAACACCCGACAGTGGAGGTCATCTCCATGCATCACCGCTGCAGTCAGGTTGATAAACAGGAGTGCAGATAAATCCATCTTTTAATCCCAGAATTGTGAAAGGAATCCTCTCCCGTTGGTAAAAAGCTCCAGATCGGTGCAGAATCTCATGGAGTTAAATTACGGGTGTTTATTCCTCCAGAAGGAATGACTCTGCACACGACTTTGAGAATCTGAACAATAGCTTTGCCTTTTCCACCTGAACCTCCCGAACACGCAACACTCGGCAAATGTGTTTTTATAGACAAACCTCCAGCAGCAAGAAATACATATTGAGCTTTAAGAAAGCTGGAGCCAGAAAATATTTGACGTGTGCTGCTTGAAAATGACTGAAACAACTGAATGATTATCAGAATAATTAACAAAACTTTTTTTTTTCAGAGCTTCTCATCGTTGCATCTCTTTCTTAAGTAACATTAACTCTTCCTCTTTTCTTTATGCGTCTCCAGTGTGAAAGATGACAGTGAAATGAAATGAAAAGCATCTGACCCTCAACTATAAACTTTCACCTGGTGTGACAGTACTGACAGCATCAAGGTACACACACACACACACACACACACACACACACACAATATCTGTCATTCATCATGGTGTGTTTATGTTCGATACATTATACAAAATAGATTTAGAGTAGATTTTCTTTACCTTCCAGATCTACAAATGTTTCACAAGTAAGTGTAAGAGTTAACTGCGTGACCTTTTATGCATGGACTTTTTCATATGACTGCGTGTGTGTGTGTGTGTGGATATCTGAATCCTTTACGATGTATTCCTGTAAAGAGTTTTTAAACGCGTTTCTTCGTCCACCAGTTGTGGAGTTTGTGAAGCCAACAGCAGCATCATGTTCTACGGTTCTTCCTCCGGGGCCAGTATGTCCCTGCCGTCCAAGAGCCGCCTGAAACGTCAGAGCAGGACCTTCACACAGGTACACACACACACACAAAAACACACACAAAAATACACATTCCAATTTTGGTCTGAACTCTTTTAGTCCCAGGAGACTAACCTGGTTAAATAAAGGTCAAATTCAATGATGAGAACAAACATTGTAGCAAATATTAATACGTTTTTTTGTGAGAGCTTGGCAGTGTGCTAACACCTGCATTTGATGTATAACATATTGTGCCCTCTTCTACTTAAAGGATCAGTTCACCTATATTGCAAAAAATATCCTAAAAAACATTCACTTGCCATGTAGCTACCTATTTAGTTATTGTTTTATTTGCTACTTTTTTAAAATATCTAAATTCATTAGTATTTGTCGACCTTGATGTTGTTCTTGGATATTGTTTGAGGCCTTTAGTTTAAACCATGTCATCAGGGTCACTGTAGAGATCACAGTCTCCTTCTTTGTTCCTGACTAAAGAAACTACTGATACATTTTGTACAGACATTTATTGTCTCCAGAGGATGAATCACACTGACATTTGTGACCCTCTAACTTTCCCTGTAGTGCCACCATGAGGTTGACCTTTGTGGTTTTGTGTAGTTAAATATTGGATGATAGATTGCCATGACGTTTTCTACACAGAATCATGTTCCCCTGAGGATGAGCTTTACTAAACTGCTTTAATCTAGCATAATCAGTACTATAATGTATGTGAAGCCAACATGGAAGGGGTGGAAGTTGTATCTATACTGGGAGATAAAGGTATCAGATTCGGATCAGATCTAAAAGTGGATCAGTACATCTTTACTGTCTGTGATGAAGTGACAGAACATTCAGTATTGTTTGTCTGTTCACCAGGTGCTGTACCGTACTCTGAGCTACAGAGACCGTGTCCCAGTAGAAACTGGAACAAACACTCGTGGGGACCGGCGCTCGACGACTGAACCCCCAGAGCGACCGGCAGATGACCCGGCAGAACTCTCCACACAGAGCTCGGCCCCCGGGGTCCTGAAGATTTTTGGAGACGAAATCTGTGCCGGTGCCAACTACAAGAGCGTTCTGGCCACGCCGCGGTCCAGCGCGCAGGAACTGGTCAAAGAGGCGCTCGAGCGTTACTCGCTCAACAAGAATGCTGCCCACTCTTACGTCCTGTGCGACGTGATCGGGCGTCTGGAGGGGGGCGGCGGGATAGGAGGAGCGGGGTGGCGAACTGAATGTTTGCGTGCGCTGGGGGACAACGAGAAGCCGCTGTTGCTCCAAGAGCTGTGGAAGCCCCGAGAAGGACACGCTCGCAGGTTTGAGCTGCGCAGGAGAGCCGAGGTGGAGGAACTCAACGCCAAGGAGAAGGACACCATCACTGCTGGTGAGGAAACGCACACAAACACACACACACACATACACACACAGCAGCTGGTCTAATTCCCTTCCTTTCTTGACATGTCAAACTCAGCAGAAAAGCACAGCTCGTTACCTCCTCTGCAGTGAGTGTGTGTGTGTGTGTGTGTGCGTTTGTGTGTAGATGCTGAACAAGAGCTTTTCGACACAGTTATTATCTTGTAGGGAAGATTTTGTTCCTGGGTGATTACCAGTGGGGTTTTTTTAGGTGGAAGTGCTGTCCTGTGAGCACAGTGTTTCATTTTGGGGTTTTTATTAGAAACACACAGACTTGCTTGTGCAACTGAGCACTTAAAGAACACTCACACACACACACACTCAGACACACACACTCAGACACACACACTCAGACACACGCCCTCAGACAGTGCAGTGGAAATGCATGGACAGCTGGTCGATTGATTGAGTGAAAGCTGAATCCTGTGCGACCGGAAGGTGTGGATGTATGTGGGCACTCTACTGTTTTTATGAATGACACATCCTTACAACAGTGAAGAGATATCGTTTCTTGCACGAGGCAGTACTGGGTCATATCTGAACTATGTACACTCAAGTGATATTACAGTTTCCAGGTGAGATTCACACTGTTCTCTGATATACTTCAATTGGAAACAAACTGCACAAACTCATCACAAACCACTGCTGTGAGTTCACATCTGCAATGCAGTAATATTACTCCGTTTCCTTCTGGGAACATGAAGTGACCTTTACGTAGATCGGTGTACTGATTGATAATTGATGAAGCTTGCCATTTACACACACACACGCACCTTTTGTACATCCAGACATTTATAAACACCCAGTTAGTGTTCAGAGACAGAGAAACTATTTTCAGCCTCACAGTCACACGTTGCTCTTTGCAGCCACACTAACATTTCTCATGAAGCATGCCAGGGTTTACTGGTTGCCATGTCAACGTCTGTGGTAGCTAGACACTCAGTCAACAATCCTTCTTTTTTGTTTTTGTTGCGCACAAGAGTGGGTTAATATTATCTTGTGTACATTACACAAGATAATATTAACCAACCTGTAAAAAAAGGGAAAAAAGGATATGTTTGGTGTATTCTAGATTCTTTCAACAAATCCCATGAAAAGACCAAAAACCAAGACAAAGTTAGACAATCTCTGTATTCTTTGACATCTTCAGACTGTCTGTGTCACAAATATAATATTTTTTAGGGCCTGTATTTGTGCACATATTTAGCATATCAATGATTTATTTTGCATTCTAAAGGTTGCTGCTTTTTTCCTGTGTTTTTTGTGTCAATTTGTGTCTATTTCCACTGTTTTCTTTTTGTTTATTTCAAATAAGACTTATAAATTCTAAATAGGAATGTCAATCATTGTCGTTAAAACACTGTTTGGCATTGAACAGATTAAGGATTTTTTGACATTGAAAAGTATGTTGTCACAAAATACAACTACTTGTTAATCTCATAAGTATGTTGTAAAAACTCCAAACAAATAATGACAGCATAGCACCAGAGTCCGCGCTATCTGCGGCTAACTGTAGTTACTGTTAGCTACTTAGCTCAATTAGCCAGACTGGGAATGTTGCTGTTGATACTGATAGCTGGTTAGCATGCAACACAAATACATAAACATCTTTGACTTAACGTAACAACTTTTATCTCAGAAAACTAAAAAATTCACAGAATAGATCAGACAAAATAGATTCAAACACTTAAATATCACTAACTACTCTGGTGTGATGGCCATGTTGCACCTTTAGCCGATGATTGATCTGATTGTTTACACAGCCAACTATCAATTAAAGAAACTGCCTAAAATTTGCATCACTTCTACTGGATAGCGTCTGTTAAGGACTCTTTTCACTGTGGATTAATATGCATCCTGTGTGCTATGTGTAGTATTTACAGCAGGATTATGTATGGTGGCTTGACTCTAATAAACTGCACAGTGTGGCTCACTGCTGTGTTTTTAACAGCATGTGGACGACAATAGAGCTCTATGGCACAGAGGAATAAGCTGTATCAGGCTTTAGCAGCACAGACAATACTCGTTTGTTTGTGGGATCACTTTATTGTTGGTTTTGGTCTTTTTATTGGATTTGTTGACAATAAGCAACATAACGATTATCACCAGCCTTCTCCTTTTAAAGCATTCCTTACTGTGCTTAGAGATGTTTCAGTGTCACAACTGTGTCGCAAAAATATTATCACAGCAAAGAATGCCTTCTGGGAAAGAACTGTCGTATTAACAAATACATCTTAATACACATATTTTCATTTTCGCACTAACCTTTTCTCTTTTGTGTTATAGTGTTTACAAAACTCACAAACCCTGGAGTCTCTTTCTCTTGTTGTCTTTTTGTTCTTCCCCTGGTGTTCCTGTGAGCTTGCATGCACAAGTGTGAATTGTTAGACACGTTTTTTGGTTTTTTTTTAACAATGAGATAACATTCTAAGGGTACGGTAGGATTTTCATTAATTACACAAAGGCATCGCGGCCAAAATAAATTGTATAATCAAGCTTCAATGATACAATCTGCCTTCCCAGTTCTGCTGGTTTCATTCCCACGTACCAACCCCCTGGGAATACAAATTGGATTCATGATGAAATCAGAGACAAAAACACTTCAACTGAGCCAGACAAAAGCACTAAGCTGGCCCTAGTTTGTAATGAAACTGTGGCCAGACTTTGACTACAATAGTTTACTAATTTGACAGTGATATGTTGGAGGGGAAAATCCTGTACCTCATACCTTTAACTGTGTATCTCTTTCTACTAACTGCTGCAGTGAATCACTAAAGCACCACAGACTCTTTTGCTCCACAGTGCATGCACGTCTTGTGGTGTGCAGTTGGTGTATGTGTGTATTGGGGGTTATTCAGAGGGTGGTCAGGGTGTTTTTCCTTCGTAACCCCTCCCCACCCCGCTGTAGGGCCCAAAACCTCCCAATTCCTGGCGGCTCTAATGGGTCGGTCTGGGCTGGGCAAACACAGGAGCTCCCCCCTGCGGTGCGGTCGAGTGGTACAGTCCAGCTCTAAAGGTGGGGACTGGCCTCAGGTAGGGTGGCTGTCTGTCATTGCCATGGAGACCACCTCTACCTGCGTTGTCACCAGCGCCACCCATATCGCCAGTGATTCAACCAGTGAGAGTGTGTGTGTGTGTGTGTGTGTGTGTGTGATTCTGTGTGAGCCATCGCATGGCCTCAAGTTCAAGTCATGCGGAGCTGCTCCGTTCACCTCCATCAGGTTCACTGTCGTCAGCCACATGTGCTGCTCCATCCAGCGGCATCGACTCCATCAGACTGGTTTTGTTTTCAATCAGCTCACACATGACTGTTGTGTCACTACAGCCTGAGAAGCTGTTTCACTCATGAGTCAAACAAACATGCTAACAATGCACATGTTACATTTAAAGGGACGGTTCACCCCAAAATGAAAAAATCCATATTTTCCTCTTACCTGTGATGCTATTACCCATCTCGAATGTTTTGGTGTGAGTTTTGGAGATATCGGATGTAGAGATGACTCCCTTCTCCTGAATTTAATGGAACTAGATGGCGGTTGGCCTGCTGTGCCCAAAGTTCCAAAAGAAAACACAATTTAAATGTCTCTTTCCAGGAATCCGTTGGCTTTGCAATTATACTATTATCATGATTTTAAAATATACATGAAGAGTGGGGCTGCAGGAGGATGACTGAGCAGGTGGATGCATCGCCAAGTGGTGTTTGAGCCACACAACGACCTCTACAAGAGGACAGGCCACACAAGATAATTAGCTGAATGAATATCACAATGTATACAGATATCGTGGAGGACGCCATTAATGTTTACATCCTGTGCTGTCAGGAGCACGAGCCTCTTATCTATGAGTAGATACACGCTTCATTCAGTGTGATGATACGTTAGGCAGGTGTAGTTCAGTAGAAAGAAAATAGTTCTTACATCAAACTGTGTACAACAAGGTCTGCGGATTATCTTGAGTAACCAGCTCATGACTTCTGTAAAAGACATTCCTACTGAGTTTTTGTATTTCTTGGCTCTTTGAACTGGGTTAGTAATTATATTAGAGTGAATTCAGACATCTCTACTGCGTTATCTCCAAAACTTGGCAACTCACGGCAAAACAATCTATATGGATAGATATCACTACGTGGTCCTAATTTTGGGGAGAACTGTCCCTTTAAGTACTTTCTTTTTATTTTACCTTTCTTTTCTTCTGTGTCCCCAAATTCTCCCCCTCTCCCCGCACTGCTCCTTTTTATTATTCTCCACCTGTCCTCCCTCTTGCCCTTCTCTCTCCCTCCTTGTTCTGTCTCTTGCTCCTCCTCTGCGCCTCGCTGTAGATATTAATGCTCAGGCTCGTAAGCTCCAGAGGAACAGGGCGAAGGGGACGCTGACCCTGCCCCGGTCCAGCAACTCATCCTTCTGCCGCAGCCTCAGCGAGACCAGCCTCAACCAGGTGGGGCCGCACGCCGAAGCCTCGTCAGGATAATTGATTGTAATTTTAAATGGGACTGTAAATCCTGAATGCTTTTGTGTGTGTGTGTGTTTCTGTGTGTGTGCAGCTGGGAGTGGGCGACGAGCCCAAACGTTATTACTCCACCCTCCCAGGGCCTTTAAGGGCTCGTGAACGTGAGGCAGCGTCCAGCGGTCGAAGGAAAGAAGAGGGGAGTCAGGGAGGGGTGAGGCACTCGCTGTACCAATCCCCTCACCTCCTGCTGCTGCAGGGATACAACCGGCAGGTGAGGGATGGAGGAAGTACATGTGTTATGACTTCCAATATACCTGTGTTTCTGACTGCACTTCTATTTTTGTACTTATATCAGAATAATCACAGAGGAACAACGAGGCATTATAAAATAGAGGGTGAAGTTGTTTTGCTACTTCATCCTCAGCACAACCTGGTCTCTATGGTAACGTTAGCTAACCTTACGAGTGGTTTTGACAGGAATTTTGCTGGTGATTCGAGTGTCGCCAGAGGCCCGTGAACCTCCCTACTTCTTGTGGTTCAGGCTTCTTTACAGCAGATGCAGAGAAATCCAACTTCTGTCTCTTCTGCTTGCCTGCAACGTCATCTTCTCACAGTTAGCTTAGTGTCAGCGTGAACCCTCTCCAGGTGTTTCTTCAGGTTACTTCTGCTAAGTCTCACCTTAGAGTGTTGCCTCAGTTTCCAAATAGACAGATTGCACCTAATTATGATAAACCCAGAGTAAAGGAAGTATAGCCATTTCATTAAAGTAGAGTCCGCTTATGTCTGTGGATAAAAACACCAATAACCAGGGGTCAGGTCATTGTGGTTAGCAAGCTTCCAGTCGTCTCTCTCCCCAGTAACACTTTTTAGCTCCTCCTTGGGGATACTAAGGAGTTCCCAGGCCAGATGAGATACATAATCTCTCCCGTGAGTTCTGGTTCTGCCTCGGGGTCTACTCCCAGTTGGATGCCTGCTGGGATGCCTACTGGGCCTGGCAGGCAGGCCCAGTAGGCATCCTAATCAGGTCCCTGAACCACCTCAGCTGGCTCCGATCAACAGCAGAGCAGCAGCTCTACTCCGAGCTCCTACCAGAAGTCTGAGCTCCTCACCCTCTCAAAGGCTGAGTCCACCCTCTCGCATAATATTACAGAAATCTGAGTTATCATGTAGAAAAACAAGTCAAATATCTCTGATTCCAGCCCCTAAAATGTGAATATTTTCTGGTTTCTTTACTCCTCCATGACGGTAAACTGAATATCTTTGGCTTTATGAAAAAAAGACATTTGAGGACGTTGTATTTGGATTTGGGAAAATGCTTTGACTTTTTATAGACCAAACAATCAATCAAAAACAGGTTAGTTGCAGCTTAAATTAAGTGACTTTTGTTTTGTGTTTCAGGACTGTTTGGTGTACCTGCTGAACAGAGAGCAGCACACAGTCGGTCAGGAGACTCCATCAGCTCGCCCCAACATCTGCCTGTTCTCCCCCGACATCCTGCCCCTCCACTGCCGCCTGCGCCGAGTCCCCGCGCCCCGTCGTCACGCCAACAACAACAACAAAGGAGAAGAGGAGAACCAGCGGTTCTGCGTCGCCGTTGAGCCAGTGCTGCACGCCACAGTCCTGGTGAACTTCTCCCGCTGCGAGCGCTCCACCACGCTGCGACACGGTGACCTCCTCTCCTTTGGAGCGCATTACATCTTCCTGTACAAGGACCCCGCGGGCTCTAAGCCTCTGCCTGCTCAGACCTTGGCACGCCTTCGCTCCCTTGGGCAGCTTTACGATGTCGGGGTGGAGGAGGGAGAGGGCGGGGCTCAGACTTGTAAGATGTGTGGGTCTGTGCTGAAGGACAGATCGGCGCAGGTGTTGAGTGCTCCGGCAGTCAGACGCACCTTCAAACCTCACCTATTGAAAGCTCGCAGCGGGGGGACAGCAGCAGGAGTACCGCTGAGTTTGTCGGGAGGGGAAGGAGGGGGAGGAGGAGGAGGAGGAGGAGGAAGAGGAGGAGGAGGAGGTCAGAAACGAAGGCTACAGCTGGAGTTTGACCAGACGCACGAAGACCAGCTGTTGAACAGGATTGTGTCTCTCATAGAACCTGGAGGTCTGTCCTCTGATTTACAGTCTAAATTTATTTCACTTGTATGTTGAAATGTTTTTACATTATCACCTCTAGTAGGGCTGGGCAATACATCGATATTATCTCATTGTCATGATGTGAGACTATATATCGTCTCAGTTTTTGGATATCCTTATTTTGTGATACAGCATCAGTGTTGTGTTCTCCTGCTGTAAAGGGGCCGCATTACAGTAAAGTGATGTAATTTTCCGAGCTCATGCTGCAATCTATTGCAAGTCAGTCCCGGCATCCAATCTAAAAGCGTCCTGGAATATGTGCTCGGGAAAACATTGACGCCTGCAGCGAACGGAAGTCACAAGCAACTACAGCAGCTCATTCAAAAGATAATACACACTTTAAAGGAGAAGGGACGACTGCACGCTCGCAGTACAGATCAGCTGAATGCAAATAAAAATGGCAAAAAGGAAATGTAATACATTAAGACAGGCGAAAAATTATCTCAGGTTGTAATTCATATTTATTACTTAGTTCCGCTAGACCTGTACACATCACTACACAGATATTTGGTATTAGTATTTATAAAAAAAAAAGGTGAAAGACCCTTAAACATTCTGTTTCCTGAGAGAAACACAATATATTTAGCAGTTTTTTCTGTAGTTGAGGTTTATACAATAATAAGTGTCCTTGAAAAGCAGCTTCTCATTGCAGTCAGGCTCCCTGTTACTTTGCTCTTTTCATAGGAGCTGTTTTGTTTTGTACTCTCTTAGCTGCGTGATCACATAGATGTCACCTAATGAGAACGATGCATTTTTTTCATATCTTTGATGAGCTCACCCTTTAAACTCCCTCACAGGAGACGACCATAAGCTGACGCCTGCCTACCTGCTGTGTCTGTGCATACAACACTCTGCCTCAAACTTCCCACCTGGGAGTTTTGGAAAACTGCTGCTCAAGATCGTCCGAAGAATCCAGACCATCGCTTGGGTAAGTGTCTGTCTGTCTGTCTGTCTGTCTGTCTGTCTGTCTGTACTCTGGTCTCTGCCTAAGATGACCTCATGTGGAGAGAAGCAGGTCAGCCATGTTGGGTCAGGTGAATAGTTAAACAGATATCACATGTTTTGTACTGTATTACACGCACGATATTCTGTTCCACCATCGACAAAGTTTAGGAACGAAGATGAAAATCAGCCACGTATGAACATCTGAAACAGTCAGTCAATGGACAGAATGTTAATTTGCAACAATCTAATATTCAACAACTTTCGCTGTCAGTTTCGATGAACAATTTTTGATACTTGATCCCGCTGACACTCTGAAATGATTCTAACAGTATTGAGGTTTCAGCCCTACTAACTTGAGTGAGTTTGGTAAAGGTATATCGAACTTTGGAAATAATCAATATACTGAATCTAATGTGATTTGACATCAAATCAGAAAGGCCACTTGGCTATAGCTTGTTATTTGTCATCAAAATCTGGTAATTATCAGGTTTTTTTCACCAGGAAAATGTTTTGCGGAAGTAAAAAGAAACACAGATCCTGAAGCATCTCATGAGGCATTTCGTTTAGTCAGGAGACGACGAGCTTTCTTTAAATATATCGGTGTTTGCTGCAATGGCTTCTCTTTACTTGTCCCCTGAAGGTTTATGTTTTATTTCTAATAAAGACTAACATAAAGTTTTTATGTTAGCAGAGGTGGGTTCAGACGAGGCGGTCCACCGCGAACATAAAACACTGCAGAAAACCCAGAATGTGCTGCAGCCTGCCTTGTTTTACTGAAATGTTTTATTCAAAAATAGGTGTTGCAGGAAAAGGAGGGTTCATGTTATACTTAGAGGTGTTATAATATTCATCTCAATGGGACACGAAGAAATTACCAACAGTGTGTGTGTGTGTGTGTGTTTGGTTTTGTAACTATGATAGTGGTATTTCTTCCCGCAGGTTAGTGATAGCATCGTGAAGTGAGGTTCTCCTACGCACATCTTAAAAGTTTAATGAGCACTTAATTGCTGTGTGTGTGTGTGTGTGTGTGTGTGTGTGTGTGTGTGTGTGTGTGTGTGTGTGTGTGCGCCTTGCAGGAGAAGACAAAGGAGCTGGCTCAGAAGCAAGCTCAGCAGTGAGTATCACTTTCCAACAGAATGAGAGCATGTGTGCTCATGTACTGTTTTAAAGTTTGTATGTCAGTATGTCTACGTATGTTTAACCCTCCACTGTGCGTTTGTGTGTGTGTGTGTGCGTGTGTATTTGTGTGTGTAGCCAGGACCCGGCCTCCCTGTCTCTGCTCAGTATCTCAGACTTGATCCCGGACCTGCAGACCATCTTCTTCTGGATGTCAAACTCCATCGAGATCCTCTACTTTATACAGCAAAGAGCCCCAGCGTACACACACAGCATAGAGACTCTGCAAGGTACAAACACACACACACACACACACACACACACATTCTAAATGATGAGTGTGGAAACAAGTTGGCTGAAGAGTCATTACTCACACTGACATACAGTAGATACAGATACAGCTACATCATCCCTCCCTCTCACCATATATCTCTTAACTACGCCTCCATCTCTGTCGTCTGTGTCTAGGGTCAAAGGAGTCATTGCTATCGGCGACCATATCAGCCAATGAGGAGGCAATGACTATCTTGGAAGAAGTGATCATGTACACTTTCCAGCAATGTGTCTACTATGTCACCAAGGTAATCTGTCACCGCGGCAACGGTGCCATCTTCTTAATGAATGAGATGTTTTTTTTAATCTCGACTTTAAAACGGGGCTCGATGAATGATAACAGTCCTCACTCACAGAGACGAACTGATTGAGTCGTTACACACACGCACGCACGCACATGCACACACACACACACACACACACACACACACACACACAATGAATGACTAGATGGGATATGAATATGAATAAATTAGAAATTAATCTGCAATTTCAGATCACACACATCATCTTGTGTGTGTGTGTGTGTGTGTGTGTGTGTGTGTGTGTGTGTGTGTGTGTGTGTGTGTGTGTGTGTGTGTGTGTGTCCGTCCAGGCTCTTTATGTAGTGTTGCCAGGTTTGTTGGACTGTAATCCATTCCCAGTTGACAGCTCTGAGCCATGCTGGAAAGGAGGTGTAGGGTTTCCTGAACCTGTGCGCAGGGTCCTGCAGGTAAGCACATATTTTGTATGTAGTTCAGATATATAAGTACCAGATATCTTGATAAATTATGTCTTTTCTAAATTTCCCCATTGCCAACTCTGCTTTGGATTATCTTTTGTGCATAATGGGGTTTTTCCGACAAAAAGTATATCGAGCACCTCGGTCGTATTGGGTTAAATGAGAGCCGAAAATTGAAGTAAAGTACCAATAAAGGAAACATGACTTTGAGTGCAGACTTTGTGTTTGTCAGTGTAGTTAACAAATATGAAATGAAACATTATCTAAGTATAGAAGAAGACTAGAGACATAAAGAATGCGGATTGATATCACAACAAAAAATTCTGAAAAGAATTGTATGAACGATGGAGTTTGAATGTTTTTAAATAATTCTGACGCAAAACCAGAGACAAATATCAGAAAAACTGACACATTTTTTTTTTTGATCAATCTCATAACTTCATTTCAAATAGTTTATTGGACAAACAGGAAGTAGAAGATAGATAATATAACATGACATATTCTGTTTATAAACCTGGTTATAAGACAGGGAAATTAATCAGCATATCGTCAGCAGCATGTCTAAATTATTCTGTCGAACACACTGAAGGGGGAATTTTCCTCTAAAATGACACAGTGGAGCCGACTGTTGACACCTTTCTTTATTCTGCTTCACGCAGCAAGACATATTGTCTCATATGAGCTGACAAGTATCTGCAAAGGTCAAAGCCAGTCAAACTCACGTCATTACCACGTATTTTTCTATTCTAGACTTTTTTGTTACTCTTATTTGTTAGAAACTTTTCTGATATTTGCTTTAATTCTGGCTGATATGTGCAGCCAAACTTTGTTCAAACCCACAGAATGTATTCATTTTATATTAAATTTAAAAGAAGTTTCAAAAGATACTGAAAACATCAGGGTGAACCTTTGTGAATTGTTAAAACTACAATATTTTAATTTAGTGGTATTTTGAACAGTAAAGGTTACGAAGCTTCAACGAAGAGATGAAACTGCTGATCTGGAATATATGTGATAATATATAAAGTCTTTGTCCTTTTTAGATAGACTGAAGCAACAATAGAGGCACAGACGTGTCTTTTCATAACAACAGTATATTTGCATGCGTGTGCAGGTTTTTCAGAATGGCCAGGAGCTTTTGCAGGGCTACCAGGTCCACCCGGAGATCCAGGCTCAGATGTTTGCTTACCTCTTCTTCTTCTCCAACGTGTCACTTTTTAACCAGCTAATGGACAAAGGTAGGGCGAGAAGCACGCACGCTCACACTCTGTCATCCATTAGACCTCCCCCAGGGTTTGTACAGTTGTCGTCGAGTGTGTGTGAGCGAGTGTCCTTGTGTCCTTGTCAGCATTTTGACAGTGACTAACCCAGATTTGTCCTCAATGCCCTTCGCCTATCTGCATTCTGTTTCCCCCCCTCCTCTTCCTCCTCCTCCTCCTCCTTGCCTTCCTTCCTCCCATCTGGCCGTCAGGGGGTGAGACAAAGAAGAGTAGAGGTGGGATTGGTTGGAGGCGAGCGAGAGGAGATAGAGGATGGGTGGGGGGGAAGAGGGGAAAAGGGCAGAGTGAAGGGTAAAGTGCTGGAAGGCCACTCAGTTGTTGTGATGACCTTGCTAATAGTCTATTACCTTTTCTAAATACAGAAAGCAGTCATTTACCGCCGGGTACATCCATGTGTCCGACTACTACCTCTCCACACCCTGCCTCTGTATCTTTAGCCACATGTACACACACTCACGCACACGCCATATGTCTTCATTAGGCGCTGGAGACAGCAGAGATCACATGTCTGGCAAAGGGAGAAGGAGAAACACCTTTTATATTCATGCAGAGGCTCCCCCTGTCCCCCACCTCATCTCCACCTCCCTCTCTCCGTCTGTCTGGCTTTTCTCTCCCCTCTACCTCGCTCCGCTTTTTTTTTTTTTCGTCGCTCATTTATATTTCTCCGCTGATGGTGTCCATGGTAACAGCAGAGCGAGTTTATAGCAGGTAACGCTGACGTTGGCACTGGGCGCTCTGCAACTCACACAGACACACACGAACGCTCGCACGCTGTTTGCTTGATATTGTGGCGTCTCAGGAAGAAAACCTGATCAGGGAAATTCAAGATTACAAGATGTAATACGGTGCAGGCGCTCTGCTCCATCGTGGATTTGTATGATTGTTGTTTGTTTGACAGCTTTCACCCTGCAAACAGATTTTGAATGGATGGCTCTTTGTCATCGGGACGGTTTGTTTGAGAGTGTACGAAGGCTCCTCTGCATTTAAAGGGGAGTTTGTGTGTGTATGTATGTAAACCAGCTGCTGTGAGGCATTATGACACTTTGGTTAAGAGGTTAAGTGATGTCTCGTCTGTTTGCGATGCCTTGCACATAGATTACTGTATGCCTAGACATAAGCCTATTACAGAGGGGAGTGTGTGCATATGTGTGTGTGTGTGTGTGTGTGTGTGTGTGTGTGTATCCAAAACATATGGCAGAAAATTTGAAGGGTAATGTGTGTGTGTAAAATGTCTACACACAGTGCTGTCAGTTTATTGTCTGAATGAATCTTCCTGTCTTGTCTAAATCGCAGGGAGAGAGTTTAGTTTTCATCGCCGACCAAAAAGAGTCTGTATCTCAAAGTATTGTGAACTGTCAAGTGCCAAAATTGGAATTGATTGTCTGATCGGATTCATTATATTTTCACTTGAGGCACTTTAAACGTATTCTTAGCTCCTAATTTTAGTAAAATGTATTTTGTTGTGCTGACGATGGCGCTCTTAACTTACGTACTTACTTACTTTTTGCATCTAAAGTAAAGCCTGACAGATATATAGAGATTAGAGTGCAATGGCCAATTTATTGATTTGTCAGAATATTTTACTTCCTAATATCTGCATCTGTAATATACTGTTTATTTTGGCTCGTGTATCTGACACTTCCTTTTTGAAAAAATACTGGACTTCGGAAACTTACTTTGTTAAATGAAAAGTGTATTGATTATGTTGTTAAATAGATACATTGAATTTCTTAGTAGAAGAAACAAGTAATGATTATTTGAAGGCAGTTTTTGTAGTAAAAGTACCAAATATTTCCTTGTGGTATTTTCTAAAATGAGCTGATGCACATCTTTCTATTCCAACCCTGAATCAAAAAAGTTAAAAAGTACTTGGCGGAAAACATAAATTAGATCAGAACAGTCATTTGCAAATTAACTGTGTTTACCGACAACAGTTTTACGAAGTGTTCCTGAGCCCATGGTTGTAAAATCCTGTCTACAATCATGTGTAACTAAGGCTTTTTGGGGCCCTTTTATTTCCAGTCATGATACAATCCCACAAATTTCCCAGTCATTTGTTGTCCCTGTCCAAACATGTTTAAAACGGAATCAATTATCATGTTTTGCTTTATTTGTTTTACGCAGCTTTTTGAGAATCAGGGTGGTTGTATTTGTTTGTAAGCCTGAACTCTGTTATATTTTTCGACTGTTGGTCAAATAAAGCAGCTAGCAGATTTCACCTTAGATTTTCTGAAATTGATTTATTAGATAATTCAAACAATTAATTAAATAATGGGAAAAATAAATAATTGCAGCCCTACATAAACTAGATGACAGTTAACAGTATAATATAAACACACATTATGTAATCCCTAAATTATTACCAAAAATCTAGATATCAACGAAAAATATTGCTTTGTCATCTGCATAGAAACTCTGGTATCGTTGAAGAAAATCTAAAGTGATACTCGGCTCTAGTCCAGTTGTTTGTCATTGTTTGGACCAAACCACATTACCTCACATTGGGGGGTATTTCAGAAAGCTTAAAAGGGAATTATAGCTGCAGTGAGGTAATGGGACGACAGATTGACAAACTACTGGATGCCATCTTGATAAATGCTAGATTTAAAGTTATCGCCTGCTTAACTCGCCACAAAACTTCCTTTCAGCTGTCTGATGTGACAGAGAAAGAAAGGATTACACAGAGGGAGGAATGCAGCCTGTGTGCTGGTTTGTTGTGCGGTAAAACACAAACCCAGTCAGCTGAGCTCCTCTGCAGCAGAACATTTGTATTCAGCAAGGAGTAGGCAGCCGCTGGCTGTTGCTATTTCAGTTTCAGTGACTTCAATATTAACTTATTTTAGAATGATCGTCTATATTGATGTACAACATACGCACATGCACAGAAACGAAAAGTAATCTCGTTTTAGTCTGCCTCTCTCTCAGGCACACGCACGTCCAAGAATAGAAATCCACTGCAGTCTCTCTGATGAAATATCCACTCACTTTGTGTGTGTGTGTGTGTGTGTGTGTGTGTGTGTGTGTGTGTGTGTGTGTGTGTGTGTGTGTGTGTGCGCGCGCGCGCGTGCGCGCTCGCAGGTCCATCTCGGGGTTGGTTCCAGCGCTCCAAGGTGCTGCAGATTCAGGCTTGTCTGCGGATGGTCATGGAGTGGGCGAGCAGGTCCGGTTTGGGACATCTGGCTGACAAATTCTTCACCAAACTCAACAGCACCGTGTCCATATTGGCCACGCCCCCACAGCAGCTCACACAGGTACCACGCACGCACGCACACACACACACACACACACACACACACCATCTATCACAAGCACTAATTATGTTGCAGTAGTTTACTGTATTCAGATAACATACAAGTTTAATTGCCATTTAGACGCTCACTCATGTAGTCGTCCATCAAGCTACAACAATTGATCAATCAGTTGTCAACCGCTAGAATTAATAACCAACTATTTTGATAATCTATTACCATTTGAGTAATTTTTAAAGAAAAAAGAAATAACAATTCTCTGATTAAATGTGAATATTTTTTGGTTTCTTTCCTCCTTTATGACTGAATATCTTTGGATTCTGGCCAGAAAATGAATTTTATGAACGTCCTCTTTGTCTTTGGGAACACAACATTTTTCACCATGTTCTGGCATTTTATAGTCATTGATGTCATGATAATTAGTTGCAGGCCTTCACACCAGACAGAGGTAACAGAGAACAGGAAAGCTTTTATTGGCTCTGTGATCGTTTGGCCTACGGAAGCCCTGAAGGACAAGTGAAGACTTTTTCTGGTGATCCATTTTTCTAAGTCTGATCTTAATTGTTTTCTCTCCTGTGTTTATGACGTGAGAACTGCTGAATTTTTTTTCCCATGATAATCTTTTTATTTAAGTTGCTTAATTTTTTTTCCATCCATGAAAACATGTGTGAAAATGGACGAAAGTTGTTGTTTTTTCTTTTCGGTATTAAAAAAGTTGAGTGAGTTTCACACACGGGAAAAATGTTTCTCTAGAAATTTTCACGGATGGAAAAAAAATTAAGGAAAAATACGTTTTCAAGTCTTATCACAGGAAAGAAAACTATTTAGATCCGACTTTTTTAAAATTGTCACCTGCCCCTCAGGGCTTCTGTACCTGGCTGTAAAAACAAAACAAAACACAAAAGACCCACCTGGACTTCTACCTCATCTCTCCTCTTCCTTCTTCTTCCGCGTGCAGGTGAGTTGGCGAGCTTTGTCCAGTGAGCACCCGACTCTGAAGCCCGTCCAGCTGCACAGGATTCTCACCCAGTACCAGCTCACTGCCGAGATCGGCCCCGTCCCAGCATGGCAGCCCAGCAGTGAGGACGAGGCGTATATATACAGAACAGGTACATGCGTGAACTTATAGTGTTTATTTTTTTTGTTGAGTCATGTGACAGTTTAGTCTGTAGGTACAAAATCTACAGTCATATTTTAAATCTCCCTCCACTCAGAAATGTGTTTTACCTTTAACAACTTCACTGTGAGAGTATTCAGAGCTTTTAGGTAAAGGTCATCTGTCACGGTTCGTCCTCAAGGATGAAGGTGGAGATTGAGCACAAACGATTACAAATGAATGAGAACATAGAATCTGCTGCAGTCAGTGTCAGACTGCATTATTTCACATTCTGGAGGCAGTTTGCTATTTGTGATGAGCGGACAGGATCGATATGTTTGCATGTGCAGTATCCTGCTTTTGATCCGTCATATGGGATATCACATTTACAGTCAATGGGACATAAATACGGTGATTTGTCATCATTGTTTACTGTGCCTGACTGGTTTTATCCAGACTGTGATGCTCTGTTATTTCTTTATTGACAGTTGAGGTTGATCCTACTTCTGTCTGAACTTTGCTGTATCTTACAACCTTGTTGGAACTGGCTTCTCCTCCTGGTGTCTGCATGCCCACCTTCATAGATGCCCATAATATTCTTGTATAATTGTGACATGATTATGAGCTTGTACCTGCACACTGGTGATAAATGTCACAGTATCCTGTTTTTAAGCTGAGAACTCCACTTGACATTTTTAGGTTTTCTCAAAAACCCGGATAAGAAGTTCTCTAAATTTCTCTGAATTAGTTTTTAATGCGACAGCTGCAGAACAGAAAGAGTGACAGGCTTACGGGGGGATCCTGGATCAGGCCTTCTACTGGTGCACATGTGTGTAGATGAGTTCACACCAGTTTGTTTGTGTCTAGTGGACCTCCTGGAGAGCTTCGAGAACCACCCTCCCATAGTGCTTCCCAGCGCCGGCTTCAGAGTGGACCTGGACAGCGAGTGTATAGAAGACAGCATCTACAGACAGCTGCTCTATGTCCGCCACTACCTGTGGGGGCTGCGCACCAAGACGCAGACACACACCAACACTCCCAGCGTGCACACACACTCCAACGGAACCAACACAGCTGACTGGCCCGACATTCAGGTCAGAGAGAGAGAGAGACACACACACACACACACACACACACACACACACACACACACACACACACACACACACACCGTCAAATGCACACACCTAGCAGTAATCCCGGCCATGTGCCTCAGCAGCTGTGGTTGTTGAGGAGTTCTTCATAATCCCATAAATGAAAGACAAAAACCCTCTACTCTAGCCAAGCCGCACACACATACACACACTCACTCACAGAAACCTAGACATGGTTAAATCACGGTTAATCTGATTAGTCTTTAGGCTGTCTAATTAGTGGGAACGGCCGACTAGACCATAATCCCCAGTGTTACTGCACCCTCAGATGTACACATACCCACAGAAACACACATGCATTCACAGATATGTCAAACGGTAAATCTGTCAAATAAAAACGGCATCTCAAAGGTATTTTAATCTGAACAAAGATTTTTTTTAAATACTGCACCAACAACGTTTTTTCAGTGGTTACAAGAATACTCATTTGCCTTCCATTTTCTAAGCCTTGGATCCTCGATTTGGACTTCATTCTGCCTTCTGAAGTCTTTCTTTTCGATCCCGACACAGAGGGAGTTGTTGCCTCCGGCCCACAGCAGCCCACGCTCCGGAGGTCCCGGGGACGAGGTGACAGCGGAGACGGTAGAGGAGAGAGGCCGGGATAGACCGCCAGGCCAATCACACACGCACAGCCTCAGAAGGAACGGCACCATCCACCACCCTCGGACAGCAAATCCAGACCCGTCCTGCCTCTTGACCCCTCCCAACACCCCGCTCTACCCAGAGGGAGGAGGAGGAGGAGGAGGGCCAATCATAGGCTCCACCACCCAGACCAACGGCTGCAGCAGCAGAGCTGTGGCAGAATGTAAGAAGACCAACGGACTCATCACCAACGGACTGGAGGGTAGGCTGAGTGACATACAGGTGGACACAATAACAGGAACACATGAGCAGTAGAGGAGATTGGACACCAACATCTATGACCTTTTAAAAATCAGCACTATTCAATCAGAGACATTTTAAAGTTGTGGGTATTTGTAGGGCTGTTGCACTAAATCACATTGTATGTGGTGTTTCTGTCATTTTGTCCACCTTGAATGTACAGCATGACTTTGAAACCTTGCAGTTAATAATACACAATATTAGGGATTCACAGATTTAACTTCCTTCCTCCAAAAAAAGATCTGGTTACCTTTTTTTAAATTTTCATACATTTTAAATCTGATGGGAACTCCCTAAAAAAAAAGGCACATTTTTATTAACAATTGCACTGATCAGTAATACAAAGATAAAATAAGCTGTTAAGTTAAGCCAAGTTTTTAAAAAATGCTAACAATCAAATATATACAACTTTGTGTATTGTGTGTCTTGTGTCTTTTTTTGGTAAATAAATGACCCTCAGAATATGAGTGAAGGGAGGAGAGAGTCTGTACAGAAAGAATAATTACCATTAATTACTAGTAAAAAGGCGCCCAGAGGAACTCATGAGCAAAAGATCCACGAGGCCAAACGTCTTTGCTTGATTATTCAGATCACATTAAACATTAAATGTTTTAATGTCTTGGATATCAGGAGTATGGAGATATTGTGGCACACCTCATTCAAATAGAAATTACAATACAACAGATGGATCTGTGTGCTTATACATGTGCAAAGATGACTCGTTTTAGACAGGAAGGGAAAACCCTGATCTACTGATCTACTGATTGATTCGGCCTCAGTGCACAGCTGCAGCAAGCAGTTGTCGTATGCAAACACACCTGAAGCCTGCTGTGTGATGGCTGTCGAGCATCAACTGGCAGGAAATTAAATTTGGCAAATAGCCGTTGTCCCGGCTAAATTTTCTCATGAGTCTAAAGGCTCAACCAGAGCAAACAAGAGCTCATATTAAACATACGTTCATCTCTCTGTCCACTGGATGTGTAACCAAACAATTGTTTGACAAAATGTAAAACACAACAACTTTATAAACTGATCATATCAGTTTCACCTATATCTGAGTTCGTCTGTCGCCTCTGGAGGCCAAAAATCGATGAATGCAGCTTTTACTCTGCACTTTGTTCAGTTCTGTAGTAGAACCTGCAGCTCTCACATGACGGCTCTCTCTCCTCCCGTTCAGTCTGTCGGTGTATTAAGTGTGACATCTGCAGGCTCCAGACAGAAGCACATGTTTGTGTGTCAGATTAGCTGCATGCGTCTCAGTATCTGTGTGTGTGTGTCCTCTGCACAGTGAGACCTCCGATGTTTGTCCAGCCCCATAGCGAGACCCTTTGTGTGTGTGTTTGTGTGTGTTTGTGCGTGTGTGGGTGTGTTTTTGTGGTTTTGCGTGTCCGTGTCCTCTGCAGGGTGTATTAGTGGGTGTGAGTTTCCTTTCCCTGTGTCCTCCCCTGGCGCCCCTCCCCTTCCTGATGACTTGTGTGTGGTGTTTGTAGTGGAACTGGACAAGGGACCCTACGGACTGGGCATGGGACTCATAGACGGCCTGGTGAGTAGAAAACACATCTCCCATTGCATCTTACCTGTCAGTCCAGGTTCCAGCAGTGTGGTTCTGTCTTTATTATTTATAAAACAGAAACATGTTGGAGCTACAGTGACACTGAGGCCAGATTCTTGAGCTATGTCTGTACAAAATGGAATATTTGGGAATTACTATTAATGCAAATAATTGTAAATGTGGATGTGCTGACCAACAAGTTAATTTATTTATTTGTGCTGTCATCTAGTTACGGATGCTTCACAGGAGTTAAAGTCGTTGACACCTCATCATCACTCTTGTTGACTTTAAGCTACATTATAATGTGTTTATTACATTCTTCACAGAACAGTTTTGCCCCTCAGCAATGTAAGATTTCCCTCATGAAACAATTATGTGGACAAAAAAAGTTTTATTTATCATTCTTTCCAATTACTCTGACAGTTTTAAACGTATTTAATTGTTCTTTTAACAAAGCCTGACATAAGGTCAACCATTATCCCAATATTACAGCACTCTGATAAAATTAAGTGTCATATCACAACATTGATATTCACAATGAGGAGTCCTGATATACAAAAGCAATGGTGACGGCCAAAAAACACTACAATGTAAATGAGTGGTGATAATAAAGCTTATAAAACAGCCTCTTAAACACTTAAAGAAAAGAGTTGTTACATTTTTGTTAATTTCTCAATTGCCTACAATTTTGATAATCAGTTGATGTTTTTTAAGCATTTAATAAGCTTTGGGTTACCTCACCTTACACTCTTCGTTTACCTGCAGGAGTTCAGTGGTAACACAGCATGAGGCAGACATACTCTCAGTACGGCTACCTGCAGTTTATCAAACCTTAGCGACGGTTATACTGTTGAGAGCGACTCAAAGTGGGCCAAAGCTGGTCATCACACAGAGCTACAGCACCATTAAGTCTCTGTAGTCTGGGCATCCTACAGCTGATCGTTACGTTTCAGGTGTCCAGTCGAAGTTTTAAGAAAACGCCTGCCAGCTATTTAGAAACAAAATCAGTGGTATTTAAATTGGCACTGATGTATTTGTATGCTCAGCTGAATAATGGACACACACACACACTGCACATACTGTAACACCTGTCCCTTCTGCAGCACACTCCTCTCAACGCTCCAGGCATTTACATCCGGACTCTGATCCCTGACGGACCCGCTGCCTCCGACGGCAGACTGAGGATCGGAGATCGCATCCTGGCTGTGAACGGGACCAGCCTGATCGGAGCAGACTACCAGAGGTACAGACGACGTTCCACTGCTGCTGTTTGTGACCAACAGTGTGCTGGTGGAGATAAATGATACTACTGAGTGATACTGACATTGATGGCAGAGTGAGCTTTCGTCCCACAGTGTTAATTATACCCATGGCTGTCAGCCTCTTGACTCAACTGATTACTTTGATTGATTGGTTCATCCTTACTCTGTCTCTGCTGAGCTTCGTGTAACTGGACTCCTGTCTCTCTCCCCCCTACTTCCTCCTGTGTGCTCCTCGCAGCGCGGTGGATCTGATTCGTCTGGGAGGAGGTCGCCTACGCTTCCTGGTAGCCAAATCCGACCCCGACGTCTCAGAGAAGATTAGTGCCTCCTCGTGCTGACCACCTCTGAGGTAGGACGGCGAGACGACGAGGGATACACATGTGTGCGCTGGTGAACAGGGTACACACAAACACACACCGCCCCCCTACGCGTTCATACGCAAAATGAAATATGAATGTGAAAACTACAACAGCACAAAGCCAAGCACTCAAACTGGAGATAACGCTCCACGACTCCACTCCACAGCTGCCAGACCTGCTTCACCTCACGCTGACTCCTGCTGGGTTTGTGCGACAGACAGAATCCGTAACCCACGGCGATATCAAAGGAATGCGCTGTGAGGAAAGTTGCCTAATTAATCAGCGTCTGAGGTGGGCGAGGTCTACCCAGCCAGTATGCAGTCTGATGTGGTTTCAAAGCACAGTAGCTTCTCTCCTATCAGTCCTTGGAGCGTGCGCACACACTGGACTTTTTCCACCTGTTTTTAGAACAATTTGTATTAGTACTTAAGACATTAAGTAGCATGGTTGCATAGCTACCCACCTCTCAGACAAATGTACAATTCTAAAAGCATTTGCAGTCACACATCTTGCGACAGCCTCGGTGGAGGCGGGATGTCTTACACTTTGCTTTTAGAGTGGAATGTTTTATAGACCCGTTTGTCAGCAGCTCCCAAAGCACCACCACCTTCTGCTCCAAAAAAACCCCCCAAAACAATTGTGTATGAATGTTGACCTTTGTACTGGACGAGGCAGAGGAAGCCAGCTCAAGAATGTCAAGACACACAGCTCATTGAACCTCACCTCTGGACTTTTACCTCCTATACACAGGTGAACTCTTAATGCACAGGTGATGTGCAGCTGTTGTTAATTAACTACCGGATCATAAACGCTTCACTCCAGAGGTTCTGATGCACAATCCTGGCATGTACAAACCAGTTTTGTTGTGAATATTTGCTGTACGTACCTGGTTATTAAGAGGTGTAAATAGTTGTTTGTAAATATTTAACACTCGGTCTCGTATCGGTCTGACATTCAAAAGAGAAAACTGCATTTGGGGAACCACTCAATCGTAAACACTGAAACCTTCTGATGGAAAAAAAGGAAATGTTTTCTAGAATGAGAGAATTATTCTGTCATGGGTTGTGTTTTTTAAATTGAAATGTTATTAGTTTCAAGTTTTATGAACATGTATATAACTCATCACATTGTGTCATTAGCAGGACTTTTGTTGAAAGGGTAACTCCACCCAAATTACAAAAACTTTATTTTTCTTCTAGTGGTATTGAGCATTAGCAGATATTTGTTTTAATGTGCATTGCCTCTAAAAATGAGCTTTTCAAGTTATCTGGTGAAAGATACAGAACTTTTTTTATAAAATATGTCGATGTCAGGTTTTCCCCCATATCAGGCAGCCTTAAATGAAGGTGATGGAATTTAGTTTGCGGATGTTCACAGTACCGCCAAATCACGTTTTGAGAAGGAAGTTGTCTTCAGTCTGCTGACCTCTACGATTTTTTAAAGGGACTATTTTTTGATAGAAAGTAGAACCAGTGAATCACTGCTAGGTTATCCAGAGTGACGGGGACATTTTTTCTTGAAAGAATATGATGTTTTTTTAAGTAAGTAAATTTGCAATACTGCCCAAAACCATAACTTTACATTAACTTCCATCATATTGAGGTGGAAGCAGAAATCTCAGAGGCATATCTAAAAATCTCGACCAGTAAAACCAAAACTACCTGCTCAGCTAGATACCTGACAGAACATGTTTTATGTAATTTGGCTGTACTTACCCTTTAAAAAGGAGGTTCAGCTTTGAACAGTAACAGGTCACCTTGTATAAAGCCCCTATTTCAAAAAGGGAAAAATGCTCTGCTAATCAGTTTTATTCTGCCTGGCCTTCAGTTCTGACCTCAGCTCTGTAGCGCTCCCCTGGGACGCTCTGGATCACCATCTCAGGGGCAGTGACCCTCTGCCAGCCTGTGATCAGTCCCTCTGCGGAAAGAGGGAACCATCTCACAGCTGCAGGTAGACGTTCACTGACTCCCTGAGCAGAGAGAAGCCAGGAGGAGGCTGTCACAGTGTACCGAAGGAGTGCAGGGCAGCTGTGGTTGATGTTTACTGGGGCTGAAAATATGATTATTTTCATTATCGCTGAATCTGTTCAGTCTGTAAGATTTAATAAATATGCTCAGCCTGTTTTGTCAGGCGATGGCCCAAACTTCAGAAAAGGAGAAGTATCAAACCCACTCACTGTCCTGTAATATTGACATATCAGCGTTAATGTCGACAGTGATGTTGGTTATTTTTCCTGTTATTTACACAATGACAAAAATGTCAGTCTTAACATTGTTTCTTTTTTTTCCATCAGCTTTGTTTTGCTCTCAACTTTTGATTCTGTTCATTTCCTTGCAGTAAAATTTTGGTCCATTTCAAAGTTTGTATGACATTGATCTCATGCATGTCTCTTCTTCTCTGTTCATTATTTATACTGTTAAAAAAAAAAAAGATTGTACTGAAAAATAAAGATTGTTGGATACTTGCATTTCTCTGCCTAGAAACCAAACGTGAACAAAGTCGTGTAGAGTGGAGTCTGACGCCCGGTCACATGAGAGAGGACAATGAAAATTCTTAAGTCAATGAGGAATTTTAATTTGTGCTACACATTTTAACAAATCACAAAAACAGGAACATTTAAAAATACAGATACTTCTCTATTTCCAGAATGTTTACGTATTGATGACAGCTGTTTTTTTTTTTTTTGTCTTTTTTAAACACATAGCAAAATATTTTTTATTTTTTTCCAAAATAAGAAAAAAATACCTTCTAAATAGCTTTGTCATTTAGCAGATAGAGCAGCATACAATCATTACGCATCTTTTTTTGTTTGTTTGTTTTTTTCTAATAATGTGCAACAACAATCACTGAAACCTTGCGCGAAAACTGTGCCTGATTGCCAGCTAAAAAAAATGAGGCCCGTGCATTCGGAAAAAGCTAAAGGCAGAGTGAGAATGAGAGAGTAGAAAGGGTGGGGTGGAGGAGAAAGTGCTGGAGAATATCTAATTAAGGCAGAGTCTGTGACAGGAATTGCCGACAGCTTGATGCCTCTGTAGAGACGGCAAAGATAGAGATTCTGCTCGCTGAGGAGAGGAGAGGTAGATTGGGAGAAGAAGGTTGATGTGTTTTTAGGGGAAATTGAAAGCAAGCCGAGAGTAGAAAAATGTGTCAAAAGTACCAAACAGAAAGAAAAAAGACGAGAGCAGTTGAAATTTGTGGTCATGTGTTGGTCCCGCCCTTCCCCTGATAAAACTGATACAAGTCTACTGATGCAACAGAACTGTCACCATTGTAGTGTTGCAGATCGTTTACTGTTAAAGAAGCGCTGTGTTAACAATCTAAAAAGGTAAAGCTGACTAAAGGTTAAAATAAAATGACAAAAACAACAAAACAATGTAGAAATATTTAAGGCTTTAAGGATTATTACAATAATGCTTTTCTGTGCTAAGACAAACAAAACTGTACGCACAGGCTGTTCCATTTCTCCTTTTACCACTACTGAAACAAGAAAAAAAAAACAAAATTAAAACAACAATCAGTTTGTCTACATTAGGTTAGCTCCACTTCAATCAACTCCAAATAGTTGCCTCTTTTCTGTCCTTCTCTGCTTTCCAATCACCCAGATCATCTTGAATATGAGAAGTTTCACGCTGATAAACCAAACTGAGCCGAAGTGAAGCGGAAACTGCAAAGTCCTGGTTTTGGGTCCTGGATTTCCTCCTATCGCTTCCTCCGAAACATCAACTTTTTTTTTTATACTTTACAGAGAAGGCAAGGAGAAGAGACGTCTCACATTCTGTTCTAAGCCTTAATATTAACATCTTTCTTTTCTAAGACCAACCTGTATTTTTTTCTGTATGGATTGCCTTAAAAGAGTACAATCATATTCTTAACAGTCTCCCAAGCCCCATCAGTCTGGTCTGGGTATATGCAGCTAAGTCCTCTCTCTGTCTGTGTGAAACTACACAGTAAATCAACTCTGATCGTCACAGTTTCTTCTGCAAATGCCGGCCATTTCAAATCTCTGAACACACATTCCCTGATTTTAAATCAGGCAGTGACTCTAATCAGAAATGCAGGAGAGGTGAGTTCTTTGGCCTGAGAGCG
Source organism: Sparus aurata (assembly GCF_900880675.1). Classification (NCBI taxonomy): domain Eukaryota; kingdom Metazoa; phylum Chordata; class Actinopteri; order Spariformes; family Sparidae; genus Sparus; species Sparus aurata. The sequence goes on from NC_044187.1 coordinate 10,859,760, forward strand.
ACTGATGCATCTGATCCATCAACTAGAAGGAAAGGTTGTATCTGAGATATTATCCAACATTCACATAGTAAAAGTAGTGCTGAAGTGATTTTATTATGCATAATGCTCTCAAAAGCTTAACGTCCTTACTCGTTTGTGTCGTCAGTGAATGATGGATTACATTAAAAACTGTAAAGCTGAAAAAAGTCCTGAAAGATTTACTTGCTTTTTTTTACATTCAGAATGCATTTGAAGGTTTTCATCTACTTTTGACCAAAATATATGCTCCTCACGATTGAGTTCCCTTCTGTTGAGAGAGGCTGCCTGTACATTTTTTTGGCCGTGTCGGCTGCAGTCATATCAAATGAGTATAAAAGTCGAAGCAGTTAGAGGACGATAAGGAGGCTGTCCACTGGGTACCTGGTAAGAGGCCCTGGGTTTTACTTCCTAGGGTCATGGGTTTGTGATGTCATGGCAACAATGACGGGCTGCTGGGCAGGTGTGACTTGATGCGGAGCAGATTCAGTTCCATCCTCGTCCTCCAGCTTTGGCCGCTTGGCCTGGGGCTCTCCTGGCTGCTCGGCTAAAGTTTCTGCACTCGGCTGTCTGCTCACCAACACTGGAGGGGAGCTGGAGGCCTGGGCAGCCAAGATCTGGAGAGGACTACTGAGGCCTAAATAGGAAGATGAGGAGAGATGGGTCGTGATTTCTTGAAAAGAGACACTGCTGTCAAATGTTTTAAATTTCATTTTTGGTGCTTTGAGCAGCACAAGACGACGGCCATCTAGTTCCATCAAAACAGAGAAGGCAGGCGATATCTAAGACCAATATCTCAAAATAAATACTCTAAGTGGATAAAAAGCACTACATCTTTTTAAGCATTATCAATTATCTGTATTCATCATCATCATCGTTCCTGGTTAGTATTTGAGTTGGTGATGGCTGAAAAATCTTACCAGATGCATTAGCAAGGCTGGTTGCTGTGTCGACAGCAGCAGTGGTGTGTTTGCCATTCTGGGTAACAGCACGGACAGGAAGTTGATGATAACCTGGGGCGAAGTTCCTCCCGTCCCCACCCTGCACCACACTGTCTACCGTCTGGATCACTCGCTCTCTGCTCATCTGAGCTTCTGATTAAAAAACACAAAAACATACAATTCAAACATGTAAAAGGAAAACTAATAAATGTTTACGGACGTGCACATGTATGATCAGTCTGTCAAAACGTAAAGACAACGATCACTTTGGAGAAAATCTGTTTAGATTGTGCTAGTTATATCATTTATTGTTGGATGGATTGATTTGTCAGACATGAACATTAAATCTTACATTTAACATTACATTGAAAACTGTAGCGTCTAGTTGTTTTTCAGAATATGTCCATATGTTTGTACTAATAGTAAATCTGGGTCCAGTTGGTCCATTTGCTACTTCGATGAGAAGAAAACTAAAAAAAAAAACCATGCATCTGCCTCAAAAGCAATCCAACGCAGTTTCTATAATCTTCACAGTGCTGCAGAAAATGAAAAACAATACATGGAGTGTGACTGGACATTCACATGGCTGTACCTCTGAGCTCACTGTTGCCATCTCCTCCTCCAATGGAGGGGTTGCTGTACCCATTCGGTGGGTTGGATGTTAGAGGTCCACTGGTCACCACCCGCACCATGGTGAGAGACTGGTTGGGGTTCTGAAGCAGGTGGATGGGCTGGCCACCGCCAGGAACTAAAGCGAGGGCTTTCCCCACACCTGAGGGCAGGATTGATGGGTGATGGGGTGCAGCCATGATGACAGGCTGAGCACTGACCGGAGATCCTGCGCGGAGAGAAACACAAACAGTTTCACCTGTTTATAGTGTATGTGAAACCCTTCAGGTATGTGTCTTTGAATATGTTTTGTTTGCACTTATGTGCACCGGTGTGCAGGCTCACCTGGGGCGCTCTGAGAGTACCTATACTCAGGTACAGATGCCAGTTTGCTAGCCAGCTGTTCGTGGTGGTCGTGGGAGATCGGAGAGCCCTCCCTGCTCAGACATTCAGGAGTCTGCAGCCCGCTGGATGGAGGAGAAAGAAGTCCCTGGTGGGTCGGGGATGCTGGGGCACTCCTGGAAAAGACGAATAAAAGGATTAGAGAGAGACCAAAGATCAGTGAATACATTAGGAGACTTCTAGTCCATTCAGAAATCCTTCACTGCCAGTTCCTTCTGCTGAATATATTAACCTCAAAATTAGACTTACTTTGTTCTATCCAATCAAATGATAGCCAGGAGCGGAAGCAGAGAGAGGGAAGAACGGGTGAGTCAAATAAAAAGCATGAGAGCATGGATCTGAGTTTGTCTGACAGACGCCCATGCTGCTGATGGCCACAGGTGACTTACCTAGAAGAGAGGGGTCCGAACGGCGTCCTAAAGCAAGCCACCCCTCTTTGCCGTCTTTTCCTGAAGGCTTGCTCCACCAGCTTGCTCTCAGAAGCAGAATCCACGCGCCAAAAACTCCCTTTGCCGGGCTCATCCTGAGAGCGGGCCACTTTCAGAAAGTAGCGGTTGAGAGACAAGTTGTGTCTGATTGAGTTCTGGAGGGAAGTAAAAAATATTTTATCAATGGATGCACAGAAATGTTCATTTGAAAGAGATTATCCCAGAGCCTGAATTTAATGGCCTCTGACCCTGAACAGGAAAAAACATTTCAGGACACACTTTTGAAATAACTGACATTATCTGTTGCGACATCACACAACCGTTACAAAGCTTACCTTCACATACTGTGTGACTGTAAAGTTTGGATTGTTACAACAAACAACAGAATTCCATTACCATCCAATTTATGACAGAAATGCTCTACCTGCCAGCCCTTGTCTGCAGTGCGATAGTAGGGGTAGTGTTTGGTGATGTGGGCGTAGATGCCGCTGAGAGTCAGCTGTTTGTCCGGGGCAGACGAGATGGCCTGGACTATCAGCTGTGCATAGGAATAAGGTGGCTTGGACTCATCCTGGATTAAAGAGACACAGGTATTAACACCCAAACATCCTAAAATACACACTGTACTAGAAACCTCTCTGAAGGTTGAAAAAGATGTTTTTTGGGGAGGCAGATAACTTATTTTGATGTTACTGGGCGCTCACCTTGGGGCTGTCTCCACCAGCTGACTCCCCTCGCGGCTCGCTTCCCCCACCTCTCTGCTCAGCAATGCTCCGTCTTTGCTCAGAAACGGCCTTGGCAGCATATTCAGCTGCTAACTGGAGGTCAGATGTCACGTTGCGTCCATAGCGATACCCTGATGACCCTGCCCCTCGTGGACTCGCTGGACAGGAGTTAGGAACACTGGAGAAGAGAGTAGAGAGTGTGTGTTAATGGCATAAAGCGATGGTTTAGTGCCACTTCTCATAGTGATACGTTGTGATTGTAAATGCACCTTTTTTACCTCAACACAGCTAAACGAACAGCTCAGAAAATTGAGTTTGTAGCTGACAGGTTTACAGAGTGTCCTCGGGGTAGACCTTTAGACAAATACGACCTCAGACTTGTGATCACCTCCTGTTCTAGGTAAGGTTAACTTATTAACAAGTTAACTGATGCTGAGTCAAGATCAAATTTAAGGATTGAATAGATATTTATTAATTTATGAATGTCATCTTAAGCATCGAAATGCACAAAAACCACATTGTTAGCTACCCCCCAAAAAAAACAAAATAAGTGAAGGAAAATTTCCTAAAATCACTAATAAACCATTAAACTAACACATGAAAAATGTTTAAGTGAGGCTACAACTGCAGCAGCATGAAGGCCTAATAATGGCACAGGAAAACAAGGAGCAAGAGAGCTTTTTCATTTCTAATTTCTCGATTACACATTTCTACATTTTACTAAATACTGTTTGTAAATTCTTCCAAGTTTCTGTCAGTATTTTGAAATTACAAACCTACACATTTTCAGCAAATCCTTAATAGGATTTAAATAAATAATTTACTAATAAAAATCCCCATAATCCTTAAATCTGATTATCTGTTTATACTTTAATCCTGTGCAATTTCAAATAATCATACACAATCAAAATATTACGACAATTTGAATGTAATCCTTTAAAAGAAACAAATTCGGTGAAATGGTACAAAAACACACACGCATACAAGAACTAAAGTTATTAAAATGACTGCAGCTCAGATCCAGTGAGTGTGTGATCAAGTGATCAATGAGCAGAAATACTGAAAAGTGTGTTAATTTTTAACCAGGTTTTTATCTGGTCCTGCTGAGACACAGAACACAGGGAAAACCCAACATGTTATATAACACACACCTGCTTCTGTTAGTAAAGTAAACACTGGTTTCTGGGAGAGTCAGTGTGCTTTGATTTGCCTTTAGCAACAGAGAGCTACACACACACACACACACACACACACACACACACACACACACACACACACACACACACACACACACACACACACACACACACACACACACACGAAGAGAGAGAGAGAATATGTTTGTATTTTTTGGCCGGGGAAACGAGGCTGCAGGCTCTGTTTTGAAAGTGGCTCTTTGTAAGCTCGGCTTTGAAAAATGAATGAAGCCGAACAAAAAAAAACCTCTAATGTTGCTCGGGAACATCTTAGGTATAAAAAATATAACTATCTGTAACTCGACACACTCTGACTTAATTAAAAGTTGTGTGTTTTCACGAGGGAGCAAGGGTTGTCTTTGCTTTGCTCTGACACTGTGACAACAAGCATTTCACCCCCTGCACATGTGAACATGGGTCAGAAGTACAAGTGTGAATGCTGGTAGGGGCAGAAGAATGTTATTATACACACTTGATGTAAAGTTGCCTAACAGGAAAAGTGACTACAGCCACCCTGTGAAGAGATACTGTCGGTGTTTTGAGTGGGAGCACGTGCTTTTACACAATACCCTCCTGTTGTGTGTACTGTTGAGGGAGGTGTCCGAAAAAGGCCACAGAGAAAGTGGTGTTGAGATGTATGTGCGAGCGTCTCTTTACTCTATGTTTGTGTGTGTCCACGTGCGAGAGAACAGGAGCTGAGGGCTGAGAGGGAGCGGTAGGGGGCTCTGAAAAAAGGAAACCACGAATGGACGGAAAAACGGCCTACAGGCAAAACAATCTGCCCGGTAGCCAATCACGCGCCTCGAAGCTGCAGCCATTCCATATAAGGCAGGCACATACAAGCCGACATTGGTGGGGATATAGGATGCAGAAACCGGCAGGGACCAGCAGAGGGCACGCACAGCAGCGCCACACTTCCAGCTGCACATGCCGTCTACATTTATAGAGCAGTGTGTTTTTAAACATGTGCTATCGCAGATCACTAGAGAGCAGCTTCCCATCTCAACAGAAACACTGCAGCTGCTCACGAGCACGCCGTCAAGCCAAAAGAGGACATCAACAGTGAAAATGAGCTGGTTGGAAAAAATGCTGTTGGATTTTTGCGTCAAAAATGGAGAACAGAAATGAATCACCCCACGTTTGTAAATACACAAAGATGACCGCATAAACACGATGAACATGCTCAAGACAAGACGAGAAGATTAACAGGTCATATACTCCAGCAGACCTAAAACACTGTGTCGTTGTATAGCAATCATACAACATGCAAGGACACAACTTAGTCATGAAGGTTTGTTTGTAAAAAAGGTTTTCAGTAAAGGTGAATGTCTCATTACTGACAGTTTTTTGAAAAAAAAAAACAAGCAACCCTTTAAGAAAAAGACCAAACAGGAAGACTAGAACTTAAAGAAGTTGTTATAAAGTTAGTGTAAAATGTAACAAACGGATTATTTAATTAGGATGATGTTGTCTTTTCTTTTGCATTTTTTTCATTGCTGTTAATCTTTATCCACATATTAGCAGACATGTGACATGTCTTTTTATATTGGTATTCATTTTTATTACATTACTTAGTGTGTTTTGCTTTTTGCATATTTCGTCGTCTTTATCTTGCTTTGCCTGTCAAAGAATTTTGTAAACTCTTATTCTTAATGTGCTACATAAATAAAAATACAAAATATTATTCTAATTATTTAGCCTAGTACATTTATAATTCGGTCTTATAATACAAAGACAGTGATGGTATTGTAAATTCCAAGATGACGTCATCCAGGTGTGAAAATTAGTCCAAAAAAATCATAAAATGTGAAAAAAAAAAAAAAAATCAACAAGAATTCAAATTAAGACACTGCTGTCAAAATTGCAGTAAAATTGATTAATTATCTAAACAGTTACCAAATATATCTTAGCATATAAATTACAACCTTCACGACAATTTATAAAAAAAATGTAATCTTACAACTGGAGACACAATCAAAACATGCTTCAGCAAGCTTAAACAGTCAGCACAATTAACTGATGATATGTTTCTGCCAAATCTCCACGGCCTGTTTTCAGTTTTTATAGTGTGTATCTTACTTGATGTGTTGGGGTTCATGTCATCGTGTGTGTGTCTGTGGGTTTCTCCATACCTGATTGTGCCTGTGGGCGAGGGCAGCGGCGAGCCAAATGCCCTGATGTGTTCTTCATGCTGCTGCGCTGTGGGAATGCTGATTTTGAGGGGGGAAATGTGGGGCAGAAGTGGACGAGGGGGAAGAGAGGGCTGCTCCCTCTCTCTGTGCTCCTCGGGCTCCATGAGGGACATGAACTGGATCTTGATGACCGTGCTGGGAAAACGAAACACACACCTGGAGAGGACAGGACAGCAGGAGGGAGAACAGAAGATGAGAAACAGAGACGAAGGTTAATGAGTGCCTTCTCTCCTTTAAAATGCTCAACAGTAAAACAATACAGCATAATTTACACTGACTGTTCTGCAACTTTTATCACATGTTCCACAGCAGATAGGATAGGGTTGTTTTTAAAATGTTGAAATACATTTTTTTAAAAAGGCGTCAAGGAAATTGTCAGGCATACAAAAAGGGTATTTGCACCTTTTTTAATGCTGAAATCTTCACTGTAGCTGCTCAGATAAAGAGCGCACCCTGTAGGAAGTGGAATAACAAGCTTGAGTGTGTGTCGAGGATGTAAATAATGTCTTTTTAAAATTTTAATCCAATTCTGGATCACATGGGCTTCCTGAGTCTTGAATTATGCCTGACGAGCTGTATGGAACCAGTTGTTTATAAGGTTATAAAACAAGTCTCCATCCACTTCAGTTGTTTGCAACTCTGTTTTGAGATAATTTACCTTACTTTTTATCCACATATAATGACTGAATTCTCCTTTTTCGGTGAACTTATCCTTTAAATTGAAACCTTTCCCAATAAACGAACTCCATTTGATGAGGAAGATCATGTGTGACAACTGAAACCTAGACAACAGCTACTAAATGGATCTTGGAATGAAAACGTTTTGTTAACTTTTGTTTCCGAGGTCAACGAATGAACTTGAAATCTCAATGTTAAAATATGTTTTAGGTTACACACAGAGGGTAATTAATCTGCCACAAGTGTCAAAAGGATTAGGAAAAGTAAATCATATCATTAAGCAATGAAATATATTGCTTTACAGTATATAAACAATATCTTTGTCAGCAACTTTGGTGGGTAACGAACGAGGCTGCTGTAGACACAACACCCGTTAGCCTGCATTTCCTTTTCTTTCAGCAGGTCTGGACAGCTACCTCAATAAAAGCAAGCATCAGTTCAAGCCTAAACAAAACCCGTGAAAATAACTATGTGTGAGGAACTGAGTAAATGTTTTTCAAGGGAACCTTAATGACGAATGTAAATAGATTTTATTTTTTCTAGCAGGTACGGGCAGCAATATATAGCAGCATATTCAGTGTAGTTTAGTCTTTGTGCCGGCAGCCATCCTATCCTATCTAAGAAACTGAAACTCTAATTCTAGGGGTACTCAGCTCAGGCTCAGACCTCCAGTGGAGATGTGAAAAGAAAATATCCACACAGGACCACAAACGTGTTGTAAGCAGTTCCACACAGCTACACCAGTCTGTAATAAAAATACAGAAGAAATGTTCCATCTTTTCTCTGTAATTTGTGTCCTGGAGAACTGCAGCTGCCAATCTGATACTAAATCCATGAACAGTCTGCTCGCAGCTGTCTCTGTCGAAAGCCGACCATCCTCAACAACTGAGTGTCCACGCAAGAAGAGCACTGGTGGGGGAGGAAAAGAGGCAAATCTGAAGGAGCTTCAGGGTTTCATAGCTGAGATAGAAGAAACGGTGCATACAACAACAACAACAACTAGTGCTTATTTCCTTCATCAGTCTCAGCTGTGAGCTGGAGCTGCAAAGAGAACGCCACTGTTAAAAGAACTCACATGACTTTTCAAAAAGTGTTTGCTGGAGGGCATGTGAGAAACTCAGACAAGTGGAAGAAGGTTCAGTGTTTCTGCGGATGCTCAACTGATGCAGTGACAGCTTGATAAGGTTGAATAATATAAACTGGAATAACAATGTTGTGAAGAAAATCTGCTGCAGCCTGAGAACAGAACTTTGACTTGGGAGAAGATGCGTTTTTACGGCAAGACAATGACCCCAAACACTGAATATCCTTCTCAGAATTAACTTTAAAATCAACAATGTTAATGGCCGAAGCAGCCGAGTCTGATCTCCGAGGTAGGACTTGTTCCGCAAAGAAAACTGAGTAATTAGACCTCTCTGGATGAATCAGGATGACACACATTAAACCAGTAATTATAGCCAACGGTGCCTCTACTGAAGATAGACTTGAAAAGGGTGTAGTTCATTGTGCAGTACTTGTAGTCAGCTGTACAGATTTGATTTGTTGATACGGAAGTGTCTCTCTGATAAGCAGTAGAGTCTGTACTATATAGGGGGAACAAAATTATATATATATATATTATTATCAGCCAATATCAGCCTGTAACAGATATGTCGGCGGCGTGCATGTTGTCTCATGTGTGCAAACATAAAAACGTTTTCACAACGCGGAATAAGATGATTGGATAATTCAAATATATATATATATATATATATATATATATATATATATATATATATATATATATATATATATATATATATATATATATAATTTCTTTAATTTTAATGTGTCCTTCTACTGATCTCATTTTAGACAAGTTTGTTAAACTTAATCAAAACCTGCTTCTATAACATATCTTTGTGTTTAATGATCACATTGTAGTGTAGTGATCACTGCAAAAAACAATCTCAGCTCATGTATCAGTTGCAGAATTGTTTTACTTACTAACATTAATATCAGCCCCAACAAACAAGGGATCAATTATCGTCTTGATTGATAGATTACTCTTCTAGTCTATTTCTTAATGTCAGAGAATTGTGAAAATGGTCAGCACAGTTTTCCAGAGCCCAAAGTGAGATGTTTGAATTGCTTCTATTGTCCAACCAACAGTCCCAAAACCTGAAGACACTTCATTTCCTATCATAAATAACAATCAACACGCTTAAGAAGCTGAAACCAGCAAATGTTGGGATCATCAGAAAGGGTGGACGTACATTTTCTTTCGATCGACCGATGAATCGTTAAAAATGACTGTGTTAACCTGATGTGATTCACTGCTGTAAAACATATAATTACAGTTAATGTACCAGAAATGACTCATTAACTGCCCTCTTCCTCATCTGAAGAGGTTCCAGATATAAACTCAGCACAGTTTTTTTTTCAGCTAACTCTGTAATCCTGACACAGGCCCCGGGGCCAGAGCAGCGCATGTGAACACGGCTGTGTTGGTTATGGCCTTGCTTTCTAAGTCTTGTGTTTACTCCATGTGCTCCTGCAATGAGGATGTCATTTCAGCCTGCACTTCCTGTCCAATTCTCGACACACCCCCAAACAGTCCTGACAACCAATCAGAAAGCAGAAGAGCACAAATCCCCCCCCCAACCTCCTCCTCCTGCTCCTGCTCCACCCTGTGATTGACACACACACAAAGTCAAAGCTTTTAGTTTAAGACGATTGCTTCTGTATTAAAAGAACCAGTTAAGTCAGAATATTTAACCTTGACAGTGTCGCAACACGGGTGAGACTAAAACCACCATTTAAAACACCACGTGGTTTCCCCTCACCACAATAAAAGCATTTTATGATTTAAAATAAACCAAGCACACCGCTTCCACACAAAACTCGTGAGCTGTCAGGGGTGCGTTTGTTTACACTAATGTTTACGCGACGGCGACACGTTGGCTAACTTAGCTAACATTCTCGCTAACATAATCGCCCTGAAAATTGTTGAGACAGGACTTTTACCAGCGGCCAAAAGACTTCCATTCCAAAAAGAACAATACGAAAAACACATGTTTGATAATCTGATGTTTAAGAAAGACAGCTTTGACAACTTATAACAACACGCCTCTGTGTGAAATACCAGCTAACAGCGCCCCTTTTTGAAAACATTTGCTAGCTAGCTCGTGCTGTGGCTTGTCTGTAGGCCGAATGGAGCTAAGTTTGCTAACGGCTAAAACTAGCTTGATCATTCACTCATTCAAACGGGGGTGAAGGTACTCTGGAGGGGGGGTCCCTCGGGTCTCCACACAAATTAGTAACTATTTTAATAGCACAGTTAGAAGGGGAGATAAATTAGCCTTTCGTGTTATAGCTTCCCCGTCCAAGCCAAGGTTACGAGCACACTTATCCGGAGCTTTGCCCGCTCGCCAGACCGAATCAAACCGCTCTGATTATGGGTGTCATGACAAACTTTGTGTCCCCGTCAGAATCTGTCTCCCCGTTTGAACATAGATGTCGTGTAACTTCAATTTTCCCTCCCTGTTGCAATGTTTAGAAAGCTACCAGCCACATCCACCAACACTATTAAAGAGTTGTTGGTTACGTGTTCACCTAAATTATTTTGTAGATGTTTTACAGTTTGATTCCACTGTTAGAAGTCCAATAAGAGGAAGAAGTTTAAGGGGGACACAAATTAAATCATGACAGCGGCTCCATTGGTGTCGATCCGTCAGCAGGTCGATGCATAAAAATGAACATTAAAGTTTTGGGTAGAGCTGCCACAGTCACAGTCAGCCACCGTGTTACTGTCGGTAGCGGCTATGCTAACAGACTGCACTCACTCTCTGGGTAGCGGCAGCGGCGGCGCCCCTCTCCGCTGGAACACCCCGTCAACGAACACACCATTCTTGCCGAGGCACCGGAGGGAGAAGCCGCTCGCGTCGTCGTAGGTGACCTGCAGGTGTCGCCGCGAAATGAAGCTCGAGTGACCCATGTTGATATCCACGGAGCCGTGAGACGAGTTCCGGCCTATGGTGACCGTCCTCTGGCGCATGACAAACTCAAAGTCCCGGCCTTCGAGTCTGGCCAGGGCCTGCGGAGGAGGACAAGCGAGGCGCAGGGGTTGAATCCCGGCGTCGGTGCGGCCGTCCATCATCGGAGGACCCAAGAGGGCGAGCGATTGCGGGTGATAGGCGTGCGAGGTCACCGCGACGCGCACGGGACTGCATGGTGCTGACTGTAAAGCAAGCAGGGCTCGAGCTCCGGTGTCGTCCCGGTAGTCTGCCATCTTCTTTCGGAGGGTCAACACACGCGCACGCACACACACACTTTACTTCTTGCACACACAGAGTTGCAACGTGAGAGTTTTCGGCCAGGGCACTTGTTCGCTCCGTGGCTGTCGGAACAACATGGAGTCCGGGGTAGGCGCAAGAGCCGGACCGGAGTCTCCACCGGAGCGGGTCGGGCGATGCGTTCAGGGCCGGCTCGTTAAATGCTGCATGTAATATCCAGCGCCATAGAGAGAAACTGTATGTGTTAACTGTATCACTCTGGTAATATCCAATCAGCGAAAACACGCTCAGTTTCGTCTTCTCGCTACAATGTTTACACCTTGAATCGGAGGAGCGTCTATTTTCTATCAAACAGAAACCAGCCTGTTGGTTCAGGGCTACCGGGGTCACTGTTAGAAATAATTATTAGCTTTACAAATTTAATAATTATTAGCTTTACAAATTGGGATCAACACATTGAGCAGTCAAAACACAGCCTATTAAAAGAGGAGTTTTTTTTGTCCCGTTGTACAGCAGATTTTTTAAAAGCTGGATGTAGATTAAGTGGATTTTATCCCTTTTAGTTTGCTGAAATAAAATCACAAACTCAAGTAATGAATTGTCCATTAATAACGTAAATAACAGTAGTCGAAAAATCCATGTCGTGCAATCAAATCTGTGGTGTTATTAATATAGACAGCAGACTTAGAAACATGCCATACGGGTAGATGATAACAAATACAGTAGTCCACAACATTATTGCCTTCGATTCTGCAAGTTCTGTTCCCTGAACGCCACATCTGGGCACCTCGGTCGATACGCTGCAGTTCATGTCGTCACACCAGGAAACTGGAGGCTGACTTCAGAAGTATCTCGAGATTTGTGATTTGCTGCGCTAATACCACGGATGCATGGTGTCACTCAGAGCTGATCATGTACTTGTCTTTCACTTTCATGTCATGTCTCATAAAATTGAATCAGTGCATATGGTTCTGTGGACTAGACAAGCAAGATTAAAACCTAAATCACACAAATTGCAGCCACTGAAAATATACCCACAGGGATTACAATTGATTATGTTGCTCTTCAGACTACAGTCTGAGCAAGATGCATAAAGAAAAATGGTGCATTTAATGGACATGTTTGTTGTAATGTCAAATATTTTTCAGAAGATCTCAATCTCAATCCCAGCTCCAGGAACATGTGGTGTCTATAGTGTAGCTGGTTTGCCCACCTCAGATTTTTTTCTTTCCTTTTTTTATCTCTACCCTCTGTTTATAAACATGGAAAGAACAAGACGGTTGAAAAAGATGGACAACTGGATCCACAAAAGAGCAGGAGCGCACGGGCCATACCAGCTCAGATGGTCCACAAGAGTGCGCTGCTGTGATATGAAGCATTTAGAAACAATTCAAAGTCATAAGAAGTCATTACAACACTGAAGTATTGATATCTTGTTGAACCCTCTGCACTGTTGTCAGCAGTGGAATGTAACTTGAGTACACGTATTCAAGTGTGTACTGTACACATTTTTGGTATTTGTACTCAACTTGAGTTTTTTCTTCTCATGCCATGTCATTATACATCTTATAGAAATTGTCCTTTTTTATACCACAACAATTATTTGACATTGTAGTCAGTTATTACTTTACAAATTAAGATTTTTTGAATTTTATTTTGCTAACAAACCATGCAAAGAGCTCATAGAATATTGTTTGGTTATAAATTAAACTACCAAACAGTTCAATTCATATGTTAATTTATTCATTCAACTGCTCGTATAGCAGTTGAATGAATACATTAACATATGAATGGCTTTATTTTGAACCAAAGTTTATAACAACGTTCTAAAAAACAAAACAAAAGTAACAGTGGCTGAAAAGGAGTAGGTAGAAGTAAACAGTATACATATCTACCCCTTTCTTACTTTTCTTCTGTTAAGTTGAATATTAATTCAGCAAATTCTCACATTCATTTACAGCTAGTATACATATAACTATCCTCAGTTTATTTGCCAACCAGTTAAATAAATAACATACAATCCTAGTTTGATTACGATCCAAATATCCACCCAGTGTTACAAAATAAATGGGAACACCCTTAATACAACCTTTCCTTTTCTTTTTTTGCAGTTTTTTTTTATTTTTTGTACTTGTACTTTGTTTTTCGTAGTAGAATTAATAAGTAAATCGACCAAAAACAATAAAAACAAACATTTTGATAATCTATCACTAATTTGTTGTGAATTCTTTTTTTTTTTTATGGTTTCAGCTTCACCAATGTGCTGACTGCTGCTCTTTGTTTGAATTATTATAGTAATTTTAAATTATTCTTATTTATTTTGAGATTTAGACTTTTGGTTGAACAAACAAACATGTTGAAGTTGTCCCTGCAGGCACTGGGTACTTGTGACACGTGTACTATTTTCAGAACTTTTACAAACCAATTCATTGATTAATGGATATTAATTTATATATAACTGGAAAAAATCAGCAGATTAATGGTTGCATCATTTGCAAAATAGCTAAAAATGAGTTCCACTTCAACCGACTACAATCCTGCTTTTATATTAATGCATGAGCAACAATGATCTTATGATATAATAAAGTATAATAGTCACAGGGGACATATTTCAGTTTGACTTCTTTTACTTTTACTATATCATACTAATCAGACTTACATACTTACACAAGATTTAAAAGCAGAACTTTTAAATGGCAGTATTTGTATGATGTGGTCAATCGATCTGAATACATCATTTACCACTGACGTTTTTATTTCAGTGCCATATTTTCCTCTGGATGGAAAGATAAACATGGACACCTGCAAAATATAATGAAAGACCAGGGCACAAATATCAGGACTTCCTTTGTTAAATCTTTAATTAACTGAGAAATGATGATTTAACAGTAAAGTGTTGAGATGATAACAGGTGGAGCTGTTGTGTGGCATAGAAGTGTATGGTGCAATTGTTTTTGTGACTTTGTGTCTCAGTCATGCTGCTGTAATCAATTATCGCTTCTGCAAGTAGCTTGTAGCTTTAACATAAGTCAGTTCACAAATAAGAATGACTGCGTATGATAAAAATCCAAACTGTCCTTATTGTTACCACAGCTTTACAAATGATCAGACTGCCTCGCAGTGTAGCATGAATATTGATTAAAAAGCTTCACAGGAACAAAAAGATTCTAAAAGAAGTAACTCTACAGATGAACATTCAACCTATTACTACCATGAACACAATTACAAACAAACATTGTGTTTATTCACAAGAGCTCTACAACATAGTTAAATTGATCTTCCTTCATCCTGTTGTTTTTTTAGTTCAGTACGTGGCACCAGCTTCAGTTTGATTGGTCGCTTTGGTATCAGCAGGCCCTGGATGTCCATCTCAAGGGGCACCTGGCAGCAAAGTGAAGGGGAAATGTGAGCAAAGTCAACAATTCATTAAAGTCTGCTTTGTTTTTTCCAAATCTGCAAACAACTGGCAGTGTCACATAGGTTATAAACCTCATGCAAAAAGTATTGAGCTCACTGAATGTGGTACTTAGCAAGTCACTTATCACTTTTGTCCTAATTCAACTGAGATAGTGGATTTTGATCTTTGAACAAATAGATCTTTATAAAGCCATTGACCGACTACGTTTGGCATTATATAATCCTTGGCATCACTATCAAACTGACTATGAATAACATCTGGACATCATAAAAAAAGCAAACAACAGGCAGTGTAAAGATTAACATCTGTGGTCTCACCTCAGTCTCCTTACACAGGGTGAAGCTGTACTTCTGGAGGATCTCCACCAACGCAAGTTTCATCATCACCAGAGCAAATCGCATGCCGATGCAGTTCCTTGGCCCTAGCCCAAAAGGCATGTATGTGTATGGATCAAAAGTCTCCTTGTTCTCCTTGCTGAACCTGCAGGTGCACACACACACACACAAAATAATGTATTGATAACCTGATGAGCTCAGGCCTTCACCACTGCTGTTTTGAACGCCTCTGGATCGGGCCACAGATCTGGGTGTCGGTGCAGGGGCCATATGAGTACCATGACAACCATACCCTTTGGAATCACAAGCCCATTAATCTCCACAGTCGCCTTGGCCACACGCTCCAGACGTGGAAGGATGGGGTACAAACGTAGAGACTCGTTGATGACGCAGTCTAGATACTCCATCTGCATCAGAGCCTGGTACTCAACTGGAGCCTAGCCAAACATATAAACAGACACATTCATGATCGCTGTCAAGTCTTGCACATGTGATTCAGCAGAAGACCACCACTCTGTCATACTAGGTTAAGTTAACAACTACAACAAGCTTTAAAAGGGATACAGGTGGAGGTAACAAGAGAAGAGAGCACTGTTACTGATATACCATTTACAATTTTAATATCCAACAATCTCATTGGTGTAACAAATTGCACAATAGCTGTTAATCTTTAAACATTTCAGGAAAATATAAATATCTTGCTCTCTCTAAAGTGGGATTTTGAGATGCAGACCATTTATCCAAAATCCAAAATCAGATATTTTTTATATCAAAAGAAGTTTTGGGACATCACTGACAATGTGTCCAGAGAAACATCAGTAGATGTATTGTACACAGGACCCCCCTGAGTTCACCAGTGACAGCCAGGAAAGACTGGATGACAACCATGAAGAGTGTGGTGACTACTGGAGAGACAGTGACAGCTCGGAGAGACGGCGACCGGGACAGAAAGGGCCGGCAACTCAATCTGTGTCCTCTGTGAGGAGGACGCCCAAAAAAAGTTACGATGAACCTCATGGAAAGATAACCCCAGGGTTGCCCGAGAGGGGGTGAGGATGAGCAACCCAGTCGGATGGACATAATGGAAACTGACCCAGGCAAAGGACAAACGACTATGAGCAAGCAGTGTACATGCACATGTGGTAAAGTCTGCAAGAACCCACACGGCTTGAAGATCCACCGAGTGAAGATGAAGTGCTCATCGGAAGCGGCAGCAACACAACGCACAGGTGCCACACCTTGTGAGACACAGGAGGGGCCAGGCCCGAAGTCACCCCATAGTGCCCGGAATCTCCCAGTGTTGCAGATCGACCCCACGAGCATCAATTCTGACAGGAGGTAGATCAAATGGCCGGCAGCAAACATGTCTTCACTGTGGAAGCAGTTTGAGGATGATATCGACCAAATTCTGGAGGCAATGGCAAAGGGAGAGGCCGACTGAAGTCTACAAGGTATCAGTCATTGTCGGCATCGCAGCTGAACGGTTCAGTGAGGAGAAGAAGAAGAGTGCCGGAACATCATGTGCAATGACCAGAGGGCTGTGAAGATCCATAACATCAGGCAGGAGATGAAGGCACTGAAGTCCCAGTACAAGGTGGCAGGAGAATAGGAACGCATTGGCCTAGCCCAGTTAATGTGTATCCTACGAAAAAAGATCAGGGTTCTCCACTGGGCGGAGTGGCATTGGAAGCGGTGTTGTGAGAGGGCACGCAAACGAGCTGCCTTTATCTCCAACCCTTTCAAGTTAACCAAGGACCTGCCGGGTCAGAAGCGCAGTGGGAATCTTGCCTGCTTGCAGGAAGTATTAGACCATCATCTCGAGCAGACTTACAGTAACTCCGAGAGAGAGAAAGAGTTGGGAGAGTGTAACATCCTCATAGACCCCCCTGATCCGGAAGTGCAGTTCGATATGTCAGAGCTGCAGCTCAAGGAAGTCAGAGAGGTTGTCCTCAAAGCAAGGGCTAGCTCTGCTCCAGGACCAAGTGGCACTTCGTACAAAGTGTACAAGAACTGTCCCAAACTCCTACTGCATCTTTGGAAGATCTTGCTAGTGGTCTGGTGAAGAGGGAAGATCCCAGATCAATGGCGAGTGGCTGAAGGGGTGTGGATCCTGAAGGAGAAAAACTCCACCCAGTTAGACCAGTTCTGCATCATCTCCATGCTGTGCGTTAAGGCGAAGGTCTTCTTCAGCGCTATTTCCAAACGGCTGTGCAACTACCTGATCAAGAATTCCTACATCAACACATCGGTCCAGAAGGGTGGCAT
This sequence comes from Sparus aurata, assembly GCF_900880675.1. NCBI lineage: Eukaryota > Metazoa > Chordata > Actinopteri > Spariformes > Sparidae > Sparus > Sparus aurata. Next base: position 10,877,238 of record NC_044187.1, read on the forward strand.
CTCAGGAATGCCAGGCTGTGTGGAGCCCACCAACATGGTGACAGAGCTAATTTGGGAGGCCAGAGAGAACAAAGGCAACCTGTCAGTGCTATGGCTGGATCTAGCAAACGCATTCGGCTCAATTCCACACAAGCAAGTCCAGCTCACTCTGACGAAGCATCATGTCCCCAGCAGGTGTAGAGAACTCATTGCTGAATATTACAACAACTTCAGCATGAGGGTCTCTTCAGGAGCAATTACATCAAGCTGGCACAAGGTGGAGATTGGCATCATCATTGGGTGTACCGTCTCTGTGACTCTGTTCTCCCTAGCCATGAGCATGCTCACCAAGTCTGCAGAGCCAGAGTGCAGAGGGCCCTGAATGAAGACCGGACATCGGCAACCACCCATCAGGGCATTTGTGGATGACCTTACAGTCACAATCGAATCAGTCCCAGGATGCCGGTGGATCCTGAGGGGACTCGAGAGCTCGTGGAGTGGGCCCGAATGCGTTTCAAACCAGTCAAATCAAGATCTAAGGTGCTGAGGAAAGGAAGAGTGGAGGACAAGTTCTGGTTTAACATTGCAGGCTCGGCCATTCCAACCATCACAGAGCAGCCAGTCAAGAGCTTTGGCAAGGTTTTTGACAGCACCTTGAGGGATACAACATCTATCCAGTCAACCTGCCCTTCGCCTAACCAGATGGGAGAACGCGGTTGAGAGGAGAGTAACCTGGATGGAGCTCGGGAGAGCCAAGCCTCACCGTATAAAATTCCTCATCCAAACAGTGTATGATATGCTCCCAAGCCTGTCCAACCTGCACACATGGGGCATAGCAGAGACACTGCCATGCCCCCTGTGCTCCAAGCAAGGAACTTTGGAACACATCCTCAGCTGCTGCACTAGGGCACTTGGAGATGGCCGGTATAGATGGAGGCATGGTCAAGTCCTCAAGACCATCGCTGAAGCCGTCAGTGCAGGACTTGTGTGGGCAAAGCAGTTCCGACCCTCCAAAAGATCAATCGCCGTTGTCAGAGCTGGGGATCAGGCAACCTCTTTGGCCAGAGCCTTCAGCACGTTGGACATCCAGGGAGAGAGGAGAAGGAAAGCCATCCGCAGTGCCGCCGAAGCGGCAGAGAGGGCCTCAAGATGGCTGTGGCTTAAAAGAGGAGAGACATGGAGTCATGGTAGCTAGGCCATCTGGACACAAGCTGGGCCGGATCTGCCCCGGCTGGGTCACCTGGAGGAGGGTGTATGATGTTAAAAAACCCGAAACACCCGATGATTCCAGGAACATCACTGACGATGTGTCCAGTGAGGCATCGGTAGATGTATTGTACACAGTGGGAAATACCCTTGATACCAATTGGTGTGGAGTTTCTCTGCCTCCTAGTGGCCAAAAACGAATGAAAGCATCTTTAAATGAAATATTTGGACTTGAAAGGTTGCACAAATATATTTCTGTTGAACGTATAAATCAAAAACATGGAGATTCATGAATTGAATGCAAAACATTTATATCAGTATGACTGTCATGATTGCATCTGAGGATGTATTGTGGAATTTTGTATGATTTAAAAAAAAAAAACATTAAACAAAGAAGAAGGTTTGTCATCTGTTTTTACAGTTTCTGTTATCATATGTTATTTTCTATGTTATTATTAAGAAAAGGGCAGGTTAAACACCGAACTGAGCAAAATAAACAGAAATTGAATTTGAATCCCGAATCCTGAATCCCTTCTTCCTCAAACCAAGCTCACTACACTCTCAGCGTACCTTCCCAGGGAAGGTGGTGTCGATTTCGTCCTGCAGCCGCTTCATGATGTGGGGGTTTAAGGCCAGATTGTAAGCCGTGAAACAGAGAGAGCTGCTGGTTGTTTCATAGCCAGCAAACAGGAAAATCATTGCTTGAGAGAGGACCTTGTGATCACTTAAACCTGGGGGGATAGCAAACAGATATGATTTAGAATAGCTTTAAGTTGTGTAAATAGAAACTCTAACACTATATGTGTGTGTTTGTGTGTGTCACCTTTATCCTGCTCTACTCCACTGGGGTCCTTGTTGTTCTGGGAGTCAATCATCAACTGAAGGAAATCCACTCGACCCTATAAGTAGACATATGTATGAGTATATATTGATTATATTTCTGATTGTGCTGATGTACATACACAAACACACGCACAGACAGAAATACCTTTTGTTTGCTGGTCTCTCGGTTGGACTTGATCTTCTGCATTGCAGTGTAAAAGAAGTATGTGACAGACTTGGGGAAGAAAGAAAACTCCATCTTTTCAAAAACAGGACCCAGGAAGGGGAAGAAAGCTGGAACACAGCAGAAAGCAACGCATTTATCAATGTAATACACCGATTGTATGTTGATTAAGCTGCCAGGTGAAGGACAAAAGCACAGATAGCTGCATTAAACAGAAATAAAATGAATTACGTACAAATAATGAGGAGGAGAGGGTTGAAAAGGTCAAACTTCAGCATCTTCTTAATGTTAGTGACAAAGGGGTCTGAGGGGTTGTTAAGTGAGTCAATGTCCACGCTGAAGGATGTGCTGGTTACAATAGCCATACTGTAGGGACCAAAGAACCTACAGAGCACACAAACATGTCAGAGATGTCCTGTCATGTTTAAAAGGAGTTATCTCTAAATGAATGAACTGAGTTGGAGTTCAGTTTTCTTACTCCTTCAGCTCTAAGGGCTCGTCCTTGTCCACCTTCTTTTTCATGCTGGTGAGCAGGTTGACAGAGTGGCGCTTCATTATCCCAAACATCTGAGACGTAGGCAGCGACAGACGGACAGAGAAACATTGTTAAACCAAACTGTAACGGCTGCTGCTGTTTCTGTTCTCCTTCTAGATTAGTGGTTCCCTACCCAGGAGAGGTAGGAAGGTCACAATATGATAATAAGGACAAAGAAAGAAAAGAAACATTTCTGTAACACATATTTATATTTCTTCTCCTGACTTTTCCTGAGGAAGCACCGCTCAAGAGAGAATCTAGTCAAGTCACAACACAGACCTTCCTCAAAAATATTATTTTCAACATGTTTTAAAGGGCAGAGGAGGTCCAGAGCAGAGGAGCGCTTACTTCCTTCAGTCTTCCTGAGGTGAAGGAGGGAGAGAGGACACTGCGGATCCTCCTCCACTAGTCGTCCTCAGCGATGGTCACAGCATCGTATAGTGGACCATTCAGACGGAAGTTCTGTAATAGAATAAGAAAAAACCTGCTGATGACGACAAGACCTCAACTAAAATGCAGCAACCATATTAAGTGATTGATGTAATATAAGAAGTGAATGTGCATACTCTGCGATTGGTGAAAAGAGAATAACACTCCTTTATCAGGACAGTTTTTATCATGGCAGGATCGGTGATACACAGCACCGGCTGACGGCCATCAAAAATGCTAAATATGAAAGCACACACACACACACACACACACACACACTGTACATATTTCAGACTTACCCCCACGTTGGCCCATATTTCTTGAAGCAAATTTCATCAAAGGTAGTGAATCCCTGGGTACATGAATAGTGAAATACAAATTATGAATTGAACACCCCTCTTCAATTCACTTAAATATGAGCTGAAATATTTAAATGTGTAAATTTGAACAGTCCCACTTGGGTTGGACAATTTCATCAATATTATACCTTTATCGTTATATTAGACTATTTATCGTCTTAGATAAGACAGTTCTACTGTTCTGCTTGTTCTAATACTTGACTTTACCCACTTAACTCATCATTTCCACATAACTGATGATCATTTATCAAAAATCTCATTGTGTTAGTGAAGTATCTGGCCGACAACACATTCTGAGTTTTAATTTAACTAAGTTAGTTGCTTCTCCTTATGGTGAGTTAAGAAATGTGGCACGGGTGAAGGGCCTGCACAGGCAGAGAAAGTGTTGTGGTTCCTTTTAGATTTCCTAAGATAGAAGGCTCAAGAGGATTTCTGGTAGAGCAGAGGGCAAAGCATCAGGCATAACTTTGCCATAGATTTGAGAATACCAGGGTGCGGCCACACTGGTTCAGAGGCAGGCTTGAGATTTGTTTCAATAAAGATTGCTCTATCATTCCACCCAGCCTTGCCTCTGCAGATTTCTTTATCACCAAACTACACACCAACACCTTTGATGAAGACAGCCCAGAAACATCGTCAATTTCAAAAATCAAGATATTTGGTCAAAACTATTGAAATATTTGATTTTAATGCACAGCCCTCGCATTTATAAGGTGCTTTTGAAGAGATAATGTGTATCACAAAATTATTTAAAGGCCATGTTACCCAGGCCTAAATAACAGTGTTAATTCTGAGGGATTTATCAGCTAGAACTGGAGTTGGTAAATGGTGCTTTACAAAACAGTCAATCAATCAATCCCAATGTCCTCACTTGAAAGCTGATAATATTTTATTATATGGCCACAAAATAAAAAGATCTTTATCAAAATTAAAATCAAAAAATCAAAATGAATTCAAATCAGTCCTTAACAATTGCTGTATCGTAGGCAACTGAACTTTGTTTCTTTTTTCCTAGACGTTTCACCTCTCATTCAAAAGGCCTCTTCAGTTTTGCCTCTACAGCCTCTTGGATGAGAGGTGAAACATCTTCAAGAAACTGGAACGAGTCCAGTTGCCCACAATACAGCATTTAGAAGTACCATGACTTGAATGACTGAAAACCTTCATCAGTCCTTAGCAATGTTACTGAGTTATCTGGACTAAACATTAGGCATTTCTCACAACAGCCTCCATTTACTTACTTTTGTTCGGTCATGTAACGTTGCTTTGTGGGACATTTCTCTGTATTTAGTTGAGTGAAGGACCTGTGCAGTTATCAGACTGTCAGATCGACACGCCCTCGCTCCGCGCCTCCGGATTATCCGTTCACACTGGGACGGCTCACCAATAATGCGGCCCTGATACTACCTCCACATACCGCCGGTGGGACCCGCCGTCAGCAGGACGGAGAGGGTCGGCTGCGGCGCGGCCACATCATGCCGGTGGGACCCGCCGTTAGCGGGACGGAGGGCCGGCTGCGGCGCGGCCACATCATGCCGGTGGGACCCGCCGTCAGCGGGACGGAGGGCCGGCTGCGGCGCGGCCACATCATGCCGGTGGGACCCGCCGTCAGCAGGACGGAGAGTGTCAGCGGCGGTCAGCAGCGGTCACATCTCCTCCTTAGCGGAGGAGAGGATGCAAGCCGGGGACGGAGTTGACCAGCGTCAATGGACTCCCCCGTTTCCTTACGTTTCATCCGAAGGAAACTTAAATAAGCTAACAGCGCAGTCACCCTGCACACTGTGGCATCCAGGAGGGATGCAGAGCGATGTGGAGGAGACATGGCTGGTTAGCTGACTGGTTGGCTGGTTAGCTAGCTGCAAACTATTGTAAGCAATGCAATCCGAAACTGGAGAGTGAGTGGGAGAACCGCTGAAGCCGATGCGCTGAACGTATTTATACCACTTCCGCAGCAGGGCGGGGTTTATGCAAATCATATGGCCGCGTTACCTAACGCGGCCATGATTTGCATGATTTCTGACCCGCCCATTAAATCCTGAACACAGAAATGTTGAAAAACTGTTTGTGAGCCTAGCTCCAAAATTAAATTCTACATGGCCGAATGGCTTTTACATGTTTTAAGTAAACACATTTATGACCCGTTTAATGTGTTTAGAAGAAAATGGCTGATTTTGGTTTACACGGACTTTAAGCTTAAGGTGGAGACAGTTGAAATGGTGCCTAAAGACTGTAAGATGCATCTCCAATAATAAAAGGCATGTACACTGTCCAAACCCCACCAGGAGATTTTTCTCATAAATACACTACATAAGGGCATTCTATTTTGTCAACAAGCATAGCTTACATGGAACAGAAAGGACGATAGTTCCACTGTTTAAATCTTCGTGTTATACTACTTAATTTTTTGAAAGCACAATAAAAATAGACTTTCAAAAGAAAGAAAGAAATGACTTCCACTTAATATTATCTTCACTATGGTGAAAGATTGATTCAAAGCTTTTAACAAATGAAGGAAACAGTAATATAACTTTGACAGAATTTAATAGATATTGACTATAAATATTTAATGTTTTCGTCTTTATCAAGTGTTCCATTGCACCACTATTTACCTTGTTAAGCCTGTACATGTCTGTATAAATATGACACATTGGATCTAAAACTTATGTTTAGCAACCTTTCTATATGCCAGCATAGTGCCGAAAAAAGGAACTGGTTTGGGACCAGGGATTCCCATTTTCTTAAATGTTCCATATGGCCAGTAGGCGTACCTGTGCAAAACAAACAAAAACCACAGTTAGAAAAGTTTTTTGTTTTTTTTTATCATTCAAACTGGCAAACACATATACAAAGCAATACAAATACTAACACAAATAAGAGTGTGATGAGAGTAACCAGGAGGGTCCACGTCTCAGCAGAGAAATACAGGAAGTAGCCCATGATTGCAGGTTTTCTCTCCTCTATCAAGGGCAGCTCAAGTTCCACTAATGCCTCAAATCACAACCAGCATCATTTATTTCCTGCTACACAGACCTATTGCGTGTTTCAGGCAAGTGTGTGAGAGTTGAACCGCTGGCAGCCGGGGCATGTAAGGTGAATCATTGACCAAGCAGCATTCATGATCATCATGTTTTACGCACCCTGTTATCTGTAATGTGGCAGTTTTTGTAACCTAGATTATTATATTGCTTTTGTTATGAAAAAAAACACACACAAAATTCACGAGACATCTTTCAGTAATAGATTATATTTTTTCAATTTATAGATCATATCATTTTCTAGCACAACTGAACAAAATACAAACACAACCAACATGAAACCATTTTTTCCTAACTGTATGTAGAGATATGAACTAAGGTGAATGGATGTCAAATTGTTTAATATAGACACATTTATGTGAATCAATAAATAACACAATATAATAAATGTATTTTTTCCATCAAAAGCATCAAAAATATGTTTCATATTTGTGCCCGTGTTTATTTTCTCCATATTAATTCTCCTATCTTTTCAATTTCCTGTAAATGATTTTACTTTATTTATCAAATTTTATATGTATTTATTTATCTATCTATTATTTGTGCACTCTGATGTCAATCAACCGATAGGTGAAAAATGTACCCTATGTTACACTGTGAATGACAGCCAGAAATGCATAAAGACATGTAAAAAGAAAATACAGAAATACATACGTTTAAGGACATAAATGGGGAGAAAATATGAAGGAAAAAATATGGAAAATTACATTGGGACAGTAAATAAAAAGTGGATTTATAAAAAGGTAAATTAATACAGAAACACAATTAGCAGTTTATGTCACATTTTATGAATTAATGAATGCCTGCATTTCATTTTAGTGTTGTTTCTGGTTCATTTATCTATTGAGTCATTTATGTGATTTTATTTTCATTTTTGATATTGTCAGTTTCGGTCCTCCATAGAAGAACCAAAGTTTATAAAGCAGGGAGGGTGTGTAATCACGTGCTGCGGACATGCAGTCAGAGTTCATTGCAGAGCTGAGATCACAGCGGTGTGGTTGAGCAACAGAGAGCCATGGACTACCTTCCTTTCATCTCTTTAGAAACATGGATTCTGCTGATCACATGTATCGGCGTATTTGTAATGTAAGAGTGTTATGTTCGATTGATTTTAGTCAAAGTACTTGAGGTGAAATTGGTCGCTTAAAGTAATGCACTGACCATTAACCTTTATCCTTTCAAGTTAATAGTAATTTGATACTATTTAAAGGTGTGATGTGATGTTGTGAACAGGTATGGCAAAGGGACTTACAAGACATTTGAGAAGTTGGGAATCCCGGGTCCCAAGCCGATCATGTACTGGGGAACAGTTGGCAGGCACAACGCTGTACGTAAAATCTTGACCATAATTTCATGATTTCTGTTATATGAGTTAAGAATGAACTGTGTTGGTATGGATACAATGATGTACTTTAAAAATGTATTCTCTGTTACAAGGTTTACTACTTAGATGACAAGGAGTGTGCAAGAAAGTATGGGAGAGTGTGGGGGTGAGTAAATGCTCTCATGTGACAGTGTAAACACACTGTAAGAAATAACCCTACACTCAAGAAATGCCTATGCCCAAAACATTAACTTTGAGTATTTTAATTCAACAGAAATGTTGAATTCTGCTACACAAGAATTACATTACACATTGTGTTTACGTAGAAGTTCCCCTTAACTTTATGTTATATTTGAATAAACACGTAAGGTTTACGAACCAGTCTGCATTAATTTACTTTAATTGAAGTCATTTAAATCATTCACATTCAATAAACATGATATAAAAACGTTGTGATAAATGTGACACTTTTAATTGAACTTTTATAGTTTGCATATGTAATCAAAACACATAAAATTAAACATAGATCAAAGTTAAAATTTAAGGTATAATTATTGTTGATTATTGTTGATGATGATTTTAATCTTTGCCAAACTGTTTGGCAGGTTTTGACCCCTGAGCCTGAGTTTTGCACCAAATGGTCGAAATATTAATATGTATTTGTGTAAATGTCCAGAGGATATGAGTTAACGAAGCCCGTGCTAGCTGTGATGGACCCTGACATGTTGAAAACCATCCTGGTGAAGGAGTGCCTCACCTACTTTACCAACCGGCGGGTGAGAACTGGCACATATAACAAACACAGGGTGCAAAAGACATATAGTAATGTGATCCTTTCTACATCGATTAGAGCAAACTGTGTCGCCTTCAAAAGGAACTTGTGAGAATGTGTTTTCGAGATGGGAAGTCAAATACTGGCCAATCATCACATTGGGAGCTGTCGACCTTTTTCCCTTTTCAAAATTGCTAAATGATCATGTTGAGAACAAGAAACAAACAGAAAGTTTGAACATGATTTTTGTTGGCTCGTACATAAAAAGACTCACTATTTCCATTCAAAGTTCACGACAAATCACAAAAATCATTGAATGTGCCACAAACTGTGTCACTCATGGTATCACTAACAGCAGCTGTTGTATAAACACAAGTGTGCTGACCGCTCTGCTCCTTTAGAACTTCCTTCTCAATGGGGAGCTCTATGATGCTGTGAATCTTGCTGAGGATGATCACTGGAGACGGCTTCGTAACATCCTCTCTCCCAACTTCTCCTCTGGTCATATAAAAGAGGTAAGTTATCGATTTTACTAATTTTCTTCAACTTGGTTCATCTTCACGTTATGTACTTCTGGAAAATTGTTGCTTTTTCCTTTGCCTAAGATGTTTAGCATCATGAAACATCATTCCCACAAGCTGACAACCAGCCTGCAGTCCAAAGCGCGCAATAATGAAGTTATAACTATGAAAGAGTGAGTAATAACTTGCTGTAAATTCTTAATATTAGATGAACCAAACTTGGTTATTTTTATTTTTCATTTAAAGTGACAGAACACCAACCACGATGGCCACCCGAGAAACAAACATGTTCATGTGTGAGATTTAGAAGTGTTGGTAGGTGGAGCTTGTTACCTTTGGACTGTTATTGTCTTGTGCTGAGCTAATGACTGCCGTTTTTTTATTTACCCCACAGACAACGAGCGTATTAATTGGCAAGAAAGCAGTTTATCAGTTTTTCCAAAATGTTGAACTGTTCATTCAAGAAATTAGACACAAATAAGTATTTCTCATTCATTTTCAAATATTTCTGGAAATTGATGCAGAGATTTAATTAGATAACACTGTATGATGATCCAAAGCGTGTCCTCTGAGGTTGACTATTGAGAGCTAGACGCTAATAATGTAGTCCACACTGTTAAGGCAAATACACTCTCTAAATCCTGTATTTATTTTGACATAATATGACCAATATTATTTAATTATAGGCACAGTGCAGTATCTTCAAAACAAAAAGGACTTTAGGTGGCTGCATTGATATTCTGTGAGATCTGCAAAGTTGAAAAGGTTAATATTTAATTTCAATGTTCATATCTGCTTGTAATACTGCTTATAAATTACCCCGATGGGTATGATTATTAAAATGTTTTCTCTTTCGAGTGAGAGATTATTTTTGTAAACATGAACGTCTACGCTCAATAACTTCACCATAAAGAATTTTGATATAAAGCTAATACCCCTTGGCATTGACTCTAACAAAGAAAACTCCTATCTGTGGCACAGGAATTAACCACTTATCAGTGATTTGTTTATTGTCGGTTCCAGCTTCTTTGGAGCCTATACTATTGACGTGATGGCGAGCTGTGTATTCAGTGTGGATATGGACTCAACTAGCAACCCTTCTAGTCCAACTCCCTTCATCACCCATCTCTCCAAGCTGTTCAGATTTTCACTATTACCGTTCATGTTCGCAGGTACTGTCTGTGACCTAAAGTGACTTCTGTGACATAAGTGACATTTCTATAACTTTTTTGATTATAAGGCATGTAAAGATCCTATATAAATAATCCAATCTTAACGAAAAGCTCAACCCACGTAAAATTGCGCACTGGCTGTTTGCAGAAACTATGCCTTTAAACAAGCCGTTGGGACCTCTGCAAAGTTGCAATGTCACAACTATACGGTCAACACCCTCAGCGACTGTAATAGATCTGCTAGGTGGAAAAGCATCTTTTAGCTTCTAGGTGGAGGTGGAGGTAGACCTCCTTGTAGTTACTCTGCCTGTCCACTCTCCCTAGCCCAGAGACACAGCTGTGAGCCAAAGGAGTTGGTTTGTTTAAAGGGGAAAGTACAGCTGGCAATCCGCTCATCACCGGCAGCAGCGCACGCATAAATGCTCACTACAATGTGGGCCACTTGTGTAGGTTACAGCATCAGCTCTGCTTGGAGCTTATGTTCAACTAAAAATCAGCCTTTACTTTGCAGATTGGAGGTTGCATCAGAGCCAAAGTATCACATTTTGAAATGTATGGTTTATTTTATCAGCAACTGGATAAAAAAATATATATATTTTCGATAGTCAGAAAAGTGCTTGATCTCAGATACAATAATCGACCAGGTCAATAATCCTTCAATCCAGAGTATACAGTGCACACATACAGTGCATTTGATTATATGTACAGAGAACAATATATAATGATGTGTTTTTTGAACAATAAAGCATGTCAACTTTTTCTAGTAGACACCCTTAATTAAAGTATGAATCTGAAAAAGAGCGTAACATAGGACCTTTAAATTAAATTTTTACCCCCCCTTTGCCTTGTCAGCATGGTTTCCCATATTTCTTCCTGTCTTGGAGCTGCTGGGAGTCTCCCTCTTCCCGAGGTCGACTACTACTTTCTTTCAAGGGTTTGTGGAGAAGGTCAGAGCAGAACGCAATGGGAGCTCACACCAGGTCAGGAAAAAACACACAACTAGGTGTGCACGATATGGACAAAATATTCAATAGCAGTATGACAAATCTTACTGTCTGGAATTGTTTTTATTGTTCTCATTGTGTGAAGCACTTTATGTTACTCCAATGTTTGAAAATGTCTATATAAATTAAGTTTGATTGATATATATATGACGATAAAGAATAATTTACCGAAATCCATTCGCAAAACCATCAACAGATAGTTGACTAAATCTCTTCATCTTAAGATTGATTTTAACAATTTCTTAAGAAAATGGAGTCCATATGGTCATTGGATGTTCAAATTTGCGTTATTTAAGGATGTCTCATCTATGTTGGCCTAAGATTCTGATTCCAAGTATACCCCTGACATCAAAGCAGTGGATGATAAAACAGGGTCCATTTTATAGCATTGCTGGTCCTTTCCATCATTGCACATGATCGTCAACAATAGATAATGTATTATCATCGATGAGATGTTGTTTCAGAGGTCAAGAACAGGCTTTGAAAAACTGAAGCTTCAACAAATATGGATAAGATGACCTTAATGTGCTCAGGAAAGGAAGGAAATTTGAACACCTATGTGCAGACCATTTGCTGATAATGATCATGTGATATTATCCAAAGACGCCAATTAGACACTAAATCTTACAAATGACAGTACTTCAATGCCCAAAAAAGAAATCCTAATATTACAAAAATCCACTGAAATTGGGACATTTAAAAAAATCTCTACTAGTCTTCAAATATCTGTCATCTCATGGTATAATGTCTATTGTGACACCACATGACAAATGCACACATGAACAGGTGAACATTCATACAAATTATCTGACCTGTTTTCAGAACTCAGGAGATTTTCTTCAAAACATGATCAACACTCAGGCTGCCAATGGACCCACGAATAAAACACAAAATAAAGGTAATTACACAGTGATGTTACATACATATAAAAGCACACATTTATGCTCACATGTATTCACACCAAAGGTTTCCGACACCTTCTGAATCTTCTCTCTGTTCATGCATCCTGCCCTTCCTAACAGGTCTCACTGATCATGAGATCATCTCACAAGTAACCATGCTCTTGTTCGCTGGTTATGAGACGAGCGCCACCACCCTCGTTTTATTGGCCTACAGTTTGGCGAGAAACCCTGAAGTGATGAAACGCTTGCAAGTGGAGATAGACTCCACTTTCCCTAATAAGGTAAAGCACAAGTTTTTGGTAGAGGAGTCAACATCAACATTCTCTCTATTTCATTTTGTCAATGAAACTCAAAGATCAAAAATGTAAATTGTGTAAACTCTGCAGGGTCCGGTCCAATATGAAGCTCTGATGCAGATGGAGTACCTGGACAGTGTTGTCAGTGAGTGTCTGAGGTAATGCCAGTTTTCATGTGCTAGATGATGTCCCAACAGACCAGACTGACGATGTAATGTTAGGTCAAGAAGTTTTCATAGTAAATACAATAAAGTTTAAGAATAAATAGAATGAACACAACACTGAATCACATGACTGTAGAACATAAAGAAGTTTATAGTTCTAAATCAGGAAGTAAACAAACTTCTATGGTCTATAAAAAAAGCCGAAAAGGTGTTGTTTTTACTTCTTGTCTGTCTTACTCCCTTTGGACAGATTTTTTCTTCGTAATAGTGTCAATAAATAAGCTGGAGTTATCTATCCAATGTCTGGCAAGGTGTTTTAGTCGTTGCCAGGGATGGCAACCCAACATGTTGCCATCCCTGGCAACAAGAAGAAGAGTTGTTAGAAAAGAGGATAGTGAATCCATCCACATTTGATATTTTCTTTAAAAAAATTAAAACAGGGCAGGGACTTGAAAACGAGGGTTTGGAACCTACCCAGCCAACAATAGGTTAGTGAGTCGAGTATTCAGTCTGATAAAGACATTCAGTACTTTAAACGTATTTTTGTTTTGTCAACAGGCTCTACCCTCCAGCCGGTCGTCTGGAGCGAATAGCCAAAGAAACCGTCAAGATCAATGGAGTTACAATCCCAAAAAACATGCTTGTGATGATTCCAGTCTACGCTCTGCACCATGACCCTGAGCTGTGGCCGGAGCCAGAGGAGTTCAAACCTGACAGGTAGTGTTGATGTGTGTTAGTCAAGAATTAATCTGCATTAAGTCTGTCACAAGGGGTGTCTCGTCTTGGGGTTGTGTCTCGTGAATTTCCTGTTTTATTTTGAAAAGTAACTCTCCTCTCGTTTCAGGTAACTTGCCCTTCCTCATGTGTCACCGGTGTGATGTCTACCCTGATCCATGATTGTTTCAACCTGTTCCCCATTACCCTTATGTGTCTTATAGTCCGCGTCTCCCTTTGTCCTGTGCCAGAGTATTTCGTTCAGTCGTGTACCACAGCCTATCGCCACAGTCCTTGCCTCGATCCATGCCAAGTGCTTTCACGTTTGCATTTCTGATTACTTGTGTCTTAAGAAGAGTGATTTTTTGTTTTAAATTTGTCAGCTCAGTTTTGAAGCGCAGTTTTATTTTGTAGCCGTTTTACTTGCCTCCGTTGGAGTGGGCTTTGTTGTTAATTTTGAGAGCATTATCTCAGAGAGTAGTTTAGTTCATAGCCTTTTTCTTTGCCTCCTTTGGAGTGATTTTCTGTTGTTATTTTTTTTGCCTTGAGGTCTTTTGCCTCCATGTTTTGTTTTGGGTGTTGTTTCTTTGTTGTTCTTGCTTGCCTAGACTAGGAAGATATTTTCATAGCCTTTTTGTTTGTCACTCTATCTTAAGAGAAGATAAAAGTTTTTTCAGAATAAAAGCCTGCCTTAACTGTTCATACTCTGCATCTGAGTCCTCCTTTAAGTCCAGGCCTGAGTCTCCAGAGCAACTTTTAAGACATTCTGATAATAAACATATATCTCTGGTTTCTCTAACAACTCTTGATGTTTCATAATGATTAAATGTATTTTCTAAGACAGTGGAGTATGCATTAGTAAAATGAAATAATCGTTTTTCATTTATCCTTTAAAAATGTGTATTAGTTCAGTCTCAGCCCTAGAAGGTCATGCAAGTTCTATTTGCTTGTGTTACGGTATGATTGTTTTTCTAGATTTAGTAAGCAGAACAAGCAGAACATCAACCAATACACCTATCTGCCATTTGGGTTCGGGCCGAGGAACTGCATAGGGATGTGTTTTGCTCTGGTGATGGTTAAACTGGCCTTGGTGGAAGTTTTACAGAACTACAGCTTTTCAGTCTGCGAGGAGACAGAGGTGAACATATTTAAAAGACATACTCAGGTTGATAAATTCTACGTGATTGCTTTTATATAATTTATATTAAGAGAGCGTTTCTGATTTAGTGAATTTGCTCATTCCCCAGATTCCTTTGACAATGGATCCCCACGGCAGTGTTGGACCCAAAAACCCAATCAAACTAAAGCTGGTGACATGTTCAGTCGATTGCAACTAGGGAGGACTTAGAGAGATGCGTCTCTTAAGGAGCCAACTGCACATCAGGAGCAATTTTGGGATTAATTAATCAAGGATACTTGGACATGCAGCTCAGGATTCGAACTAGCCACCTTACCATCCCTAGTTGACCTGCTCTACCTGCTGAGCTCCAGCTGCCCTCATTCATATCATATTACAATGAATCATTTGGATTTCTGGAGGACTGAAGAACATGACTGGAATTCACACCACAGAGACACAACCATAAAAGAACTAAAGAAGTGAAGACCATTGATTGACTCCTTCATTGATTATCTCTTTGCAACGCAATGTTCTACAAGGAAACCTTGGGCCCCATCCCTGCATTCATGTATACGCCACTTGACATGCACCACCCACCCAAACACTGTTGGTGGCCAAGCACACAGAGTCCAATTTATGGAGACTGACTGTTCATTGTGCTTGGCTCTGACCCGTCGAGGCATGTAAACAGGACCTCTGGGGTGTCCTGTGCCGTCTGGCAACATGGCATTGGCAGAGGTTCCTGTGAGTCACGTGGGTTGTGAGGTGGAGCCTTCATGGATCTGATTTTTTCTGGCATTCAGGCACTTTTGCTACATTATACTTATTAGACTTACATACTTACACAAGATTTAAAAGCAAAACTTTTAAATGGCAGTGTTTGTGTGATGTGGTCAATCGATCTGAATACAACATTTTCCAAGGACGTTTTTATTTCAGTGCCATATTTTCCACCAGATGGAAAGAAAAACATGAACACCTGCAAAACATAATAAAAGCCCAGGGCACAAATATCCAGACTTCCTTTGTTAAATCTTTGAGTAACTGAAAAATGATGATTTAACAGTAAAGTGTTGAGATGATAACAGGTGGAGCTGTTGTGTGGCATTAAAGTATATGGTGCGATGGTTTTTGTGACTTTGTTTCTCAGTCATGCTGCTGTAATCAATTGTCACTTCTTCAAGTAGCCTGTAGTTTTAACATTAATCAGTTCACAAATAAGAATGACTGCGGATGAGAAAAATCCAAAATATCCTTTATTGTTACCACAGGACTGACAAATGATCAGACTGCCTCGCAGTGTAGCATGAATATTGATTAAAAAGCTTCACAGGAACAAAAAAGAGAAATAATTCCACAGATGAACAGAAAACCTATTTCTACCATTAACAAAATGATGACGAACATACATTGTGTTTATTCACAAGATATAACAACAACATAGTTAAAATGATCATCCTTCATCCTGTTGTTTTTTTAGCATGAGGGTTCAGTACGTGGCACCATCTTAAGTTTGATTGGTCGCTTTGGCATCAGCACGCCCTGGAAATCCATCTCAAGGGGCACCTGGCAGGAAAGTGAAGAGGAAAAGAAGTGTGAGCAAAGTCAACAATTCATTAAAGTCTGCTTTGTTTTTTCAAATCTGCAAACAACTGGCAGTGTGACAGAGGTTATAAACCTCATGCAAAGAGCATTGAGCTCACTGAATGTGGTATTTATCATGTTTGTCCTGATACGACTGAGATAGTGGATTTTGATCTTTGAACAAATAGATATTTATAAAACCATTGACTGGCTACCTTTGGCATTATATAATCCTAGGCATCACTATCAAACTGGCAATGAATAACATTTGAACATCATAAAAAAATAATCAACAGGCAGTGTAAAGATAAACATCTGTGGCCTCACCTCAGTCTCCTTACACCGGGTGAAGCTGTACTTCTGGAGGATCTCCACCAACGCAAGTTTCATCATCACCAGAGCAAATCGCATCCCTATGCAGTTCCTTGGCCCTAGCCCCGAAAGGCATGTATGTGTATGGATCAATTTTATCCTTGTTCTGCTTGCTGAACCTGAATGTGCACACACACACACACATACACACACACACACACACACACACACACACACACACACACACACACACACACACAATAATGTATTGATAACCTGATGAGCTCAGGCCTTCACAGCTGTTATTTTGGTAAACTTTACTCTTTTCTATACCTCTCGGGTTTGAACGCCTCCGGCTCGGGCCACAGATCTGGGTGTCGGTGCAGGGGCCATGTGGGTACCATGACAACCATACCCTTTGGAATCACAAGCCCATTAATCTCCACAGTCGCCTTGGCCACACGGTCCAGGCGTGGAAGGATGGGGTACAAACGTAGAGACTCGTTGATGACGCAGTCTAGATACTCCATCTGCATCAGAGCCTGGTACTCTACTGGAGCCTAGTCAAACACATTTCAGACGTTTCTAAAGTAGGATTTTGAGATGCAGACCATTTGTCCAAAATCCGAAATCAGATTTTTTTTTTTATATCAAAAGAAGTTTTGGGAAATACACTCAATACCACTGCCAGGACTGTCCAGAACAAGACTCCTGATGACTGCTATTGTTGCCTGCTGGATGTACCAATAAGCATGTTAAACCATTTCAACTTTATAAGTTGATAATATGGTTTTGTCAACTTAATGTGGAGTTTCTCTGCACCCTCGTGGCCAAAAACCAATGAGCAGCTTCCAATGAAATATTCAGGCTTAAAATGTTACTCAAATATATTTCTGTTGAATGTATAGATAAAAAACAATGGGACATCATGAACTTACTGCGCAACATTTATGTCAACATGACTGTCATGATTGCATCTGAGGATGTACTGTGGAATTGTGTATGATTTGTGAAAAGAAAACAGAATATGAATATGAATCCTGAATCCCTTCTTCCTCAAACTATGCTCACTACACTCTCAGTGTACCTTCCCAGGGAAGGTGGCGTCGATCTCCTCCTGCAGCCGTTTCATGATGTGAGGGTTTAAGGCCAGATTGTAAGCCGCAAAACTGAGAGAGCTGCTGCTTGTTTCATAGCCAGCAAACAGAAACATCATTGCTTGAGAGAGGATCTCATGATCACTTAAACCTGGGGGGATAGCAAACAGATGTGATTTAGAATAGCTTTAAGTTGTGTGAATAGAAACTCTAACACTATATGTGTGTGTTTATGTGTGTCACCTTTATCCTGCTCTACTCCACTGGGGTCCTTGTTGTTCTGGGAGTCAATCATCAACTGAAGGAAATCCACTCGACTCTATAAGTAGACATATGTATGTGTATATATGAAAAGCTTTGATTATATTTCTGATTGTGCTGATGCACATACACACGCACAGACAGAATTACCTTTTGTTTGCTGGTCTCTCGGTTGGACTTGATCTTCTGCAGTGCAGTGTAAAAGAAGTCTGTGACAGACTTGGGGATAAAAGAAAACTCCATCATTTCAAAAACAGGAGCCATGAATGGGAAGAAAGCTGGAACAAAGCAGAAAGCAACACATTTATCAATGTAATACACCGATTGTATCAACTGTAAACATTCACAGTACAGTTATCTATTATGGATATTGTTGATTAAGCTGCCAGGTGAAGGACAAAAGCACAGATAGCTGCATTTAACAGAAATAAAATGAATTACGTACAAATAATGAGGAGGAGAGGGTTGAAAAGGTCAAACTTCAGCATTTTCTTGATGTTAGCCACAAATGGGTCTGAGGGGTTGTTAAGTGAGTCAATGTCCACACTGAAGGATGTGCTGGTTACAATATCCATACTGTAGGGACCAAAGAACCTACAGAGCACACAAACATGTCAGAGATGTCCTGTCATGCTTACAAGGAGTTATCTCTAAATGAATGAACTGAGTTGGAGTTCAGTTTTCTTACTCCTTCAGCTCTAAGGGCTCGTCCTTGTCCACCTTCTTTTTCATGCTGGTGAGCAGGTTAGCAGAGTGGCGCTTCATTATCCCAAACATCTGAGACGTAGGCAGCGACAGACGGACAGAGAAACATTGTTAAACCAAACTGTAACAGACTGCTGCTGTTTCTGTTCTACTTGTGGATTAGTGGTTCCGGGAGAGGTATGATGGTCACAAGATGATAATAAGGACAAAGAAAGAAAAGAAACATTTCTGTAACACATTTTTATATATTTTTTCTCCTGACTTTTTCCTGAGGAAGCACCGCTCAAGAGAGAATCGAGTCAAGTCACAACACAGACCTTCCTCAAAAATATTATTTTCAACATGTTTTAAAGGGCAGAGGAGGTCCAGAGCAGAGGAGTGCTTACTTCCTTCAGTCTTCCTGAGGTGAAGGAGGGAGAGAGGACACTGCGGATCCTCCTCCACTGGTCGTCCTCAGCGATGGTCACAGCATCGTACAGTGGACCATTCAGACGGAAGTTCTGTAATAGAATAAGAAAAGACCTGCTGATGACGACAAGACCTCAACTAAAATGCAGCAACCATAATAAGTGATTGATGTAACATAAGAAGTGAATGTGCATACTCTGCGATTGGTGAAGAGAGAGTAACACTCCTTTATCAGGACAGTTTTTATCATGGCAGGATCGGTGATACACAGCACCGGCTGACGGCCATCAAAAATGCTAAATGTGAAAACAATAGAAAAGAATATGTTTAGAAAAATAATAAAACACCAGGTGAGATATTAGTGCAGTGAAACAGAAAGCAAGCCTTGTGAAGCTGGTGGCTGAAATAGAGACACTTTATGCCAACAGACACACACACACACACACACACACACACACACACACACAAACATGCACAAACACACACACACACACACACACACACACACACACACACACACACACACACACACACACACTGTACATCTTGTAGACTTACCCCCACGTTGGCCCATATTTCTTGAAGCATACTTCATCAAAGGTGGTGAATCCCTGGGTAAAAGAATAGTAAAATACAGATTATGAATTAAACACCCTTCTTCAATTTACTTAAATATGAGCTGAAATATTTAAATGTATAAATTATAAGTAGTCACTTTAGGGTTAGACAATTTCATCAATATTACACCTTTATCGTGATATTAGACTATGTATCGTCTTAGATTAGACAGTTCTACTGTTCTGCTTATTCTTATACTTCACTTTACCTACGTAATCATTGTTTTCACATAACTGATTATCATTTATCAAAAATCTCATTGTGTTGATATTCTATGAAAGTACCAAAAGTCCTCCCAACAATATCATCAATTTCAAAAATCAAGATATTTGGTCAAAAGTATTATTACCTTTATTAGCTATTATTTGTAAAATGGTAACTTTTAGGGTCAAAATGTAGTACCACAACTGAGATAGAAGGAAAAAAGACTCAAAAAAGGTTGTAAATTTCCCCTTTTCAAGTTTAATCCTGGAAAAATTCAGTCCTTAACAATTCTAAGTGCTGTATCGTAGGCAACTGGACTTTGTTTTAGTTTCTTTAAGACGTTTCACCTCTCATTCAGAATGCCTCTTCAGTTTTGCCTCTACAGCCTCTTGGATGAGAGGTGAAACGTCTTCAAGAAACTGAAACAAGTCCAGTTGCCTACAATACAGCATTTAGAAGTACCATTACTTGGATGACTGAGAACCTTCATCAGTCCTCAGCAATGTTACTGTATTAACTGGAGTAAACAGAAGTCATTTCTCACAACGGCCTCCATTTACAATTTACTAAAGCTAAAGGTGGAGACGGTTGAAATGGTGCCCAAAGACTGTAAGATGCATCTCCAATAATAAAAGGTTGTGTACACTGTCCAAACCCCACTGGGAGATTGTTCTCATAAATACACTACAGGGGGCATGCTCTGTTCTTGTAATAATCTTTCCCTGTCTGCGGGACCTTAAAGGATTTCTGATTCTCATTCTATTTTGTCAACAAGCATAGCTTACATCGAACAGAAAAGACGAGAGTTTCACTGTTTAAATCTTCGTGTTATACTACTTAATTTTTTGAAAGCGCAATAAGAATAGACTTTCAAAAGAAAGAAAGAAAATACTTCCACTTAATATTATCTTTACTACCGAGAAAGTTTGATTCAAAGTCTTACACAAATGATGAAACAGTAATATAACTTTGAGTGAAAATTTAAAGATATCGAGTAAAAAATATTTAATGTTTTGTCTTTATCAAGTGCTCCATTGCACCACTATTTATCTCGCTAAGCCTGTACATGTCTGTATAAATATGACACATTGAATCTGAAAAGTTCTGTTTACCAACCTTTCTATATGCCAGCATAGTGCCGAAAAAAGGGACTGGTTTGGGACCAGGGATTCCCATTTTTTTAAATGTTCCATATGGCCAGTAGGCGTACCTGAGCAAAACAAACAAAAAACACAGTTAGAAGAGATTTTTTTTTTTATCACAGACACTGGAAAACACATAAACAATGCAATACAAACACCAGGGACACATATTCTCAAACACTTACACAAAAAACAGTGTAATTAGAGCAACCAGGAGGGTCCACGTCTCAGCAGAGAAATACAGGAGGTAGCCCATCTTTGCAGGTTTTCTCTCCTCTATCAAGGGCAGCTCAAGTTCCACTAATGCCTCAAATCACAACCAGTGACTTTTATTTCCTGCTACACAGACCTATTGCATGATCAGGGCAAGTGTGTGAGAGTTGAATTGGTGGCAGCCGGGGCACGTAAGGTGAATCATTGACCAAGCAGCATTCATGATACTCATTCTGTGATCACTCACAGACATGTCAAGACATAATCCAAACCTGGCTGTGGGTTGCAGAGACCGTATTTTAGTGTTTTTTCCCACTTAAGTTCACGTGCGCTCCGTACTTTCCCTCTTTCTGTGTTGCTGCAGGTGAAGAAGAAAAGTATGGAGGACCGAGATCAAAATGAATAAATAAATAAAACAATATAATAAATGTATTTGCCATCAAAAGCATCAAAAATATGTTTCATATTTGTGCCCGTGTTTATTTTCTTCCATATTAATTCTCCTATCTTTTTAATTTCCTGTAAAAGATTTTACTTTATTTATCAAGTTTTATGTGTATTTATTTATCTATCAATCATTTGTGCACTCTGATGTCAATCAACCAATAGGCAAAAAATTTACCCTATGTAGAGTTCTCAATGGGTCAGCCCGGCCCGACAAACCCGACCGGACCCGCAGGTTCGGGCCGGGTTCGGGCCGTAAAAATACGCAAATGAGCCGGGTCGGATTGGGCCTCAGGCTTCCTTTTTTATAAAACACATTTCTTGCAGGTTGTAAATTATATATTGTTTGTTGTGAATCATCGCTGTTCACATGTGGTGAAGAGTAAGTCTGGATGCTGCTTCATGGGGAGGGGCAGACGCAGACCTGACGCTGCTGTGTGTATGAGGAAAACAATGCAGATGCGCGGGGGGTCGGGTTCGGGCTGGGGTCGGGCAGACAATTCATGCTGGTGTGTCGGGCTGCGTCGGGTTCAGGCTTAAAAACCCGCTGGCCGGGTCGGGTCGGGTTGTAATTTTCAGGCCCGTTGAGAACTCTAACCCTATGTAACACTGTGAATGACAGCCAGAAATGCATAAAGACATGTAAAAAGAAAATACAGAAATACATACGTTCAAGGACATAAATGGGGAGAAAATGTGAAGGAAACATTTTTTTTTAATAAATGGAAAATTACATTGGGACAGTAAATAAGAAGTGGATTTATACAAAAGGTAAATTAATACAGAAACATAATTAGCAGTGTATGTCACATTTTATGAATTAATGAATGCCTGCATTTAATTTTAATGTTATTTCTGGTTCATTCAGCTATTGAGTCATTTATGTTATTTCATTTTTGATATTGTCAGTTTCTGTCCTCCATATGTTGGCCAAAGTTTATACAACGGGGGATGTGTAAACGCATGTTTCGGACATGGGGCTCTATCTTGCACTAAGCGCAGTTGACTTTGTACACTGGCGCTTGTAAAATTCCGATTTTGCATTCGACGCACATTGGAATTTTCCCTCCACAGATGCACGTCCTTAAATTAGGGAATGAATTTGCGCTCCCGGGGGCGGTTCGGGTCCCAAGCTGATCATGTACTGGGAAACAGTTGGCAGGCACAACACTGTACGTAATTCTTGACCATAATTTCATGATTTCTGTCATATGAGTTAGAAAATGAACTGTGATGGTAAAGATACAATGATGTACTTTGAAAAAGTTTTCTCTGTTACAAGATTTATACTTAGATTACAAGGAGTGTGCAAAAAAGTATGGCAGAGTGTGGGGGTGAGTAAATGCTCTCATGTGACACAGTGTAAATACACTGTAATAAATAACCCTACACTCAAGAAATGCCTATGCCCAAAACATTTACTTTGAGTATTCCAATTCAATAGAAATGTTTCATCTAATTCTGCTACACAAGAATTACATTACACATTGTGTTTACGTTGAAGTTCCCCTTAACCTTATGTAAAATTTGAATAAACATGTAAGGTTTACGAACAAGTCTGCATTAATTAACTTTAATCGACTAAGTCATTTAAGTCATTCACATTCAATAAACATGATATAAAAACTTCATGATAAATGTGACACTTCTATTTGAACTTTTGTAGTTTGCATATGTAATCAAAACACATAAATTAAACATAGATTAAAGTTAATATTTTAGGTATAATTATTGATCTATTGTAATCCATGAATTCAGCGCCGGCTTGACATCTATGCAGCAGCTTCCTGGAGTGTCCCCTGTGCCTTTTTCCAGATTTTACAGGGTCAGTGTGGCGTCGCCCTCTCCACTGGGCTCCACTGTGCTCTCGGGTGCAGGACGAGGAGGGCTGGAGTCTTCTGTTCCTCACGACACTGATGGTACTAGTCATCCAAGGTTGAAGTGAGGTCGAATTAGATTGTAAGTTATAACTATAACTATGGATCTATGAGACCGAACAATGACCGTCACCATCTCTTGTCGCTCAGAACGGGCTGAGGTGTTCCGGGCAAGAGGAAGAGACGTGCTTACCTGGATGCTTTTACAGGCGGCAAGTCAAGCCTCCTTTAGGTGAGCCACATCACTTTGTTGTTACATGGTCTCGAGGATAGAGAGATGGTGGTATCATTCAAGGTGAAGACCGTAGTGAAGGTCATTGTTCGGTCTCATAGATCCATAGTTATAGTCATAACTTATGTTACTTGTATTTAACACCAAGCCACATGATTTTAAGCTTTGCCAGATTGTTTGGCAGGTTTTGACCCCTGAACCTCTTATGGTTGCTTGTGCCATCAATAGCATTAGCAGCAAATACAACATATATGAGTTTTACACCAAACGGGCGAAATGTTAATATGTGTGTAAATGTCCAGAGGATATGAGTTAACGAAGCCCGTGCTAGCTGTGATGGAACCAAACATTTTGAAAACCATCCTGGTGAAGGATTGCCTCACCTACTTTACCAACTGGCAGGTGAGAACTGGCACACATAACAAACAAAGGGTGCAAAAGACATATTGTAATGTGATCCTTTGTACATCGATTAGAGCAAACTATGTCGCCTTCAAAAGGAACTTGTGAGAATGTGTTTTTTAGATGGGAAGTCAAATACTGGCAAATCCTGGTTATTAAATTGGGAACTGTCACCCTTTTTCCCTTTTCAAAATTGCTGAATGATCATGTTGAGAACAAGAAACAAATAGAAAATTAGAATGTGTTTTTTGTTGGCTCGTACATACATCGTACATGCTGTTCAGATGTTCCCTATTACCTTTCATATTCGCAGATGATGTCTGTGAGCTAAAGTGACGTCTGTGACACAAGTGACATTTCTATGACTTTTTTGATTATAAGGCATGTCAAGATCCTATATATAAGGAACTGCACAGGGATGCGTATTTCTCTGGTGATGGTTTAACTGGCCTTGGTGGAAGTTTTACAGAACTACAGCTTCTCAGTCTGCGAGGAGACAGAGGTGAACATATTTAAATAACATACTCAAATTCTACATGATTGCTTTTACATAATTTATATCAGGAGAGAGTTTCTGATTTAGTGATTTTGTTCATTCCCTAGATTCCTTTGACAATGGATCCCCAAGGCAGTGTTGGACCTGAAACCCAATCAAACTAAAGCTGGTGAGACGTTCAGTTGAGTGCAACTAGGGAGGACTTAGAGAGATGCGTCTCGTAAGGCTGAACTGTCCTGTAGATTTGTAATTTTAGAAACTGACAATGCTGCCCCAAGTTTACCACATTAAGGTTTTCATCTCTATCTTATATCTTTCACTGTCTGTTTTAATTCATATCATATTACAATGAATCATGTTGATTTCTGGAGGACTGAAGAACATGACTGGAATTCACACTACACAGACACAACCATAAAAGAACTAATGAAGTGAAGACCATTGATTGACTCCTTTATTGATTATCTCTTTGCAACGCAATGTTCTACAAGGAAACCTTGGACGGACGTTTTTATTTCAGTGCCATATTTTCAACCGGAAAAAGAAAAACATGAACACCTGCAAAACATAATGAAAGCCCATGGCACAAATATCAGGACTTCCTTTGTTAAATCTTTGATTAACTGAGAAATGATAATTTAACAGTAAAGTTTTAAGATGATAGTGGTAGGAGCTGTTGTGTGGCATTAAAATGTATGTTGCAATGGTTTTTTGTGACTTTGTGTCTCAGTCATGCTGCTGTAATCAACTGGCGCTTCTTCATGTAGCTTTAACAATCAGTTCACAAATAAGAATGACTGCGGATGAGAAAAATCCAAACGGTCCTTTATTGTTACCACACGCTTTGCAAATGGTCAGACTGCCTCGCAGTGTAGCATGAGTATTGATTAAAAAGCTTCACGGGAACAAAAAAGAGAAGTAGTAACACAAAACCTATTACTACCATGTGCAGCATAATGACAAACATACATTGTGTTTATTCACAAGAGCTCTACAACATCAGTTAAACTGATCATCCTTTATCCTGTTTTAGCACGAGGGTTCAGTACGTGGCACCAGCTTCAGTTTGATTGGTCGCTTTGGCGCCAACAGGCCCTGGATGTCCATCTCAAGGGGCACCTGGCAGGACATTGAAGAGGAAAAGAAGTGTGAGCAAAGTCAACAATTCATTAAAGTCTGCTTTGTTTTTCTCAAATCTGCAAACAACTGGCAGTGTCACAGAGGTTATAAACCTCATGCAAAGAGCACTGAGCTTATTGAATGTGGTATTTATCAAGTGCCTTAGTATCACTTTTGTCCTAATCCAACTGAGATAGAGGATTTTGATCTAATAGATCTTTATAAAGCCATTGACCGGCTACCTTTGGCATTATATAATCCTTGGCATCACTATCAAACTGGCAATAAATAACATTTGGACATCATAAAAAAAACAATCAACAGGCAGTGTAAAGATTAACATCTGTGGTCTCACCTCAGTCTCCTTACACCGGGCGAAGCTGTACTTCTGGAGGATCTCTACCAACGCAAGTTTCATCATCACCAGAGCAAATCGCATCCCGATGCAGTTCCTTGGCCCTGCCCCGAAAGGCATGTATGTGTATGGATCAAAAGTCTCCTTGTTCTCCTTGCTGAACCTGCAGGTGCACACACACACACACACACACACACACACACAGACACACACACACACACACACACAAAATAATGTATTGATAACCTGATGAGCTCAGGCCTTCACAGCTGCTGTTTTGATAAACTTAACTCTTTTCTATACCTCTCAGGTTTGAACGCCTCTGGATCGGGCCACAGATCTGGGTGTCGGTGCAGGGGCCATGTGGGTACCATGACAATCATACCCTTTGGAATCACAAGCCCATTAATCTCCACAGTTGCCTTGGCCACACGCTCCAGACGTGGAGCGATGGGGTACAAACGTAGAGACTCGTTGATGACGCAGTCTAGATATTCCATCTGCATCAGAGCCTGGTACTCAACTGGAGCCTAGCCAATATAAACAGACACATTCATGATCACTGTGAAGTCTTGCACATGTGATTCAGCAGAAGACCACCATTCTGTCATACAAGATAAAGTTAACAACTATAACTAGCGCTAAAAGGATGCAGGTGGAGGTAACAAGAGAAGAGCGCACTTTTACTGATATAGCCTTTACAATTTTAATACCCAACAATCTCATTGGTGTAACACATTGCACCATAGCTCTTAATCTTTAAACATTTCAGGAAAATGTAAATATCTTGTAAATTCTAAAGTGGGATTTTGAGATGCAGACCATTTGTCCAAAATCCAATATATATCAAAAGAAGTTTTGGGAAATACACTTGATACCATTTGATGTGGAGTTTCTCTGCCTCCTAGTGGCCAAAGTCCAATGAAAGCATCTTCAAATGAAATATTCGGACTTGAAATGTTGCACAAATATATTTCGTTTGGACATATAAATCAAAAACAATGGATTTAATGCATAACATTTATGTCAACTTGACTGTCATGATTGCATCTGAGGATGTATTGTAGAATTTTGTATGATTTGTGAAAAGAAAATGTTAAACAAAGAAGGTCTGACATCTGTTTTTACAGTTTCTTATGTTATTGTGTTCTTATATTATGTTCATATGAATATGAATCCTGAATCCCTACTTCCCAAAACTATGCTTACTACCCTCTTAGCATACCTTCCCAGGGAAGGTGGCGTCGATTTCGTCCTGCAGCCGCTTCATGATGTGAGGGTTTAAGGCCAGATTGTAAGCCGCAAAACTGAGAGAGCTGCTGGTCGTTTCATAGCCAGCAAACAGAAATATCATTGCTTGAGAGAGGATCTCGTGATCACTTAAACCTGGGGGGATAGCAAACAGATATGATTTAGAATAGCTTTAAGTTGTGTAAATAGAAACTCTAACACTATATGTGAGTGTTTATGTGTGTTACCTTTATCCTGCTCTACTCCACTGGGGTCCTTGTTGTTCTGGGAGTCAATCATCAACTGAAGGAAATCCACTCGACTCTATAAGTAGACATATGTATGTGTATGTATATATATATATATATATATATATATATATATATATATATATATATATATATATATATATATATATATAAATATATATATATATATATACACACACACACACACACACACACACACACACACACACACACACAAACACACGCACAGACAGAAATACCTTTTGTTTGCTGGTCACTCGGTTGGACTTGATCTTCTGCATTGCACTGTAAAAGAAGTCTGTAACAGACTTAGGGAAGAAAGAAAACTCCATCTTTTCAAAAACAGGACCCATGAATGGGAAGAAAGCTGGAACAAAGCAGAACGCAACACATTTATCAAGGAAATACACCGACTGTATCAACTGTAAACATTCACAGCTATCTATTATGGATAATGTACAGATAGCTGCATTAAATAGAAATAATTACGTACAAATAATGAGGAGGAGAGGGTTGAAAAGGTCAAACTTCAGCATTTTCTTGATGTTAGCCACAAATGGGTCTGAGGGGTTGTTAAGTGAGTCAATGTCCACACTGAAGGATGTGCTGGTTACAATATCCATACTGTAGGGACCAAAGAACCTACAGAGCACACAAACATGTCAGAGATGTCCTGTCATGTTTAAAAGGAGTTATCTCTAAATGGATGAATTGTGTTCAGTTTTCTTACTCCTTCAGCTCTAAGGGCTCGTCCTTGTCCACCTTCTTTTTCATGCTGGTGAGCAGGTTAGCAGCGTGGCGCTTCATTATCCCAAACATCTGAGACGCAGGCAGCGACAGACGGACAGAGAAACACTGTTAAACTAAACTGTAACAGACTGCTGCTGTTTCTGTTCTCCTTCTAGATTAGTGGTTCCCTACCCAGGAGATGTAGGAAGGTCACAATATGATAAAAAAGGACACAGAAAGAAAAGAAACATTTCTGTAACACATAATTATATTTCTTCTCCTGACTTTTCCTGAGGAAGCACCGCTCAAGAGAGAATCTAGTCAAGTCACAACACAGACCTTCCTCAATAATTTTAGTTTCAACATGTTTTAAAGGGTAGAGGAGGTCCGGAGCAGAGGAGCGCTTACCTCCTTCAGTCTTCCTGAGGTGAAGGAGGGAGAGAGGACACTGCGGATCCTCCTCCACTGGTCGTCCTCAGCGATGGACACAGCATCGTACAGTGGACCGTTCAGACGGAAGTTCTGTAATAGAATAAGAAAAAACCTGCTGATGACGACAAGACCTCAACTAAAATGCAGCAACCATATTAAGTGATTGATGTAATATAAGAAGTGAATGTGCATACTCTGCGATTGGTGAAAAGAGAATAACACTCCTTTATCAGGACAGTTTTTATCATGGCAGGATCGGTGATACACAGCACTGGCTGACGGCCATCAAAAATGCTAAATTTGAAAACAATAAAAAAAGAATATGTTTAGAAAAATAATAAAACACCAGGTGAGATATTAGTGCAGTGAAACAGATACTAGCCTTGTGAAGCTGGTGACAAGCAGCGCTAAGGACAACAATCAGATAGACATTACCCACACAGACACACCCACATACACACACACACACACACACACACACACACACACACACACACACCCACACACACACACACACACACACACACACACACACAGACACACACACACACACACCACACACAATAATGTATCGATAACCTGATGAGCTCAGGCCTTCACCGCTTACCCCCAGGTTGGCCCATATTTCTTGGCACAAGTTTCATCAAAGGTAGTGAATCCCTGGGTACAAGAATAGTGAAATACAGATTATGAATTGAACACCCATTCAATTAACTTGAATATTTAAGTGAGTTGAATTTTTAAATGTGTAAATTATAAACAATCCCACTAGAGCTGGTCAATTTCATCAATATTATACCTTGATTGTGATATTAGACTATGTATCATCTTAGATTAGACAGTTCAACTGTTCTGCTTATTCTTATACTTCACTTTACCTACTTCATCATTGTTTCCATATAACTGAAGATCATTTATCAAAAATCTTATTGTCTTAATATTCTATGAAACTACCAAAAGTCCTCCCAACAATATTGTCAATTTCAAAAATCAAGATATTTGCTCAAAAGTATTATAAACTTTATCAGCTATTATTTGTAAAATGGGAACTTTTAGGGTCAAAATGTAGTACCACAACTGAGATAGAAGGAAAAAAGGCACAAAAAAGGTTATAAATTTCCCCTTTTCAAGTTTAATCCTGGGAAATTCAGTCCTTAACAATTCTAAGCGCTGTATCGTAGGCAACTGGACTTTGTTTTAGTTTCTTTAAGACGTTTCACCTCTCATTCAGAACACCTCTTCAGTCTTGCCTCTATAGCCTCTTGGATGAGAGGTGAAACGTCTTCAACAAACTGAAATGAGTCCAGTTGCTTACGATACCATGACCTGCATGACTGAGAACATTCATCAGTCCACAGCAATGTTACTGGATTAACTTGAGTAAACAGAAGTAATTTCAGCCTCCACTTATAATTTACTTAAGCTTAAGGCGGAGACAGTTGAAATGGTGCCTAAAGGCTGTAAGATGCATTTCCAATAATAAAAGGTATGTACAAAGTCCAAACCCCATTGGGAGATTTTTCTCAATCATGCACTACATGGGGCATTCTATTTTGTCAACAAGCATAGCTTACATCGAACAGAAAAGACGATAGTTCCACTGTTTAAATCTTCGTGTTATACTTCTTACCTTTTTGAAAGCTCAATAAAAATAGACTTTCAAAAGACAGAAAGAAAAGATTTCCACTTAATATTATCTTTACTACTGAGAAAGATTGATTCAAAGCTTTTAACAAATGAAGGAAACAGTAATATAACTTGGACAGAATTTTATAGATATTTACTATAAATATTTAATGTTTCGTCTTTATCAAGTGTTCCATTGCACCACTATTTACCTTGTTAAGCCTGTACATGCCGGTATAAATATTAAACATTGAATCTGAAAAGTTATGTTTACCAACCTTTCTATATGCCAGCATAGTGCCGAAAAAAGGGACTGGTTTGGGACCAGGGATTCCCATTTTCTTAAATGTTCCATATGGCCAGTAGGCGTACCTGTGCAAAACAAACAAAAACCACAGTTAGAAAAGTTTTCTCTTTTTCTTTTTATCATTCACAGTGGCAAACACATATACAAAGCAATACAAATACTTACACAAATAAGAGTGTGATGAGAGTAACCAGGAGGGTCCACGTCTCAGCAGAGAAATACAGGAGGTAGCCCATCTTTGCAGGTTTTCTCTCCTCTATCAAGGGCAGCTCAAGTTCTACTAATGCCTCAAATCACAGCCAGCGTCTTTTATTTCCTGCTACACAGACCTATTGCGTGATCAGGGCAAGTGTGTGAGAGTTGAACCGCTGGCAGCCGGGGCACGTAAGGTGAATCATTGACCAAGCAGCATTCATGATCATCATGTTTTACGCACCCTGTCATCCGCATTTTTTTTTAACCTAGATTATTATATTGCTTGTATTATGATAAAAACACACACAAAGTTCATGAGAGATCTTTCAGTAATAGATCATATTTATCAATTTATAGATCATACTGTTTTCTAGTACAACTGAACAAAATACAAACACAACAAACATGAAACCATTTTTTCCTAAATGTATGTAGAGCTATGAACTAAGTTGAATGGATGTCAAATGGTTTTATATAGACACATTTATTCTCTTTCTGTGATCATTCACAGACATGTCCAGACATGATCCATTTTTTTTCCCATCCCCAATTTGCGTGGGCTCTGTACTTTCCCTCTTTCTGTGTTGCTGCAAGTGAATAGAGAATGTATCGAGGAATCAAACATGAATAAATAAATGTTGACTTAATTTATCTTTTTTTTTACTTAATTTATCAAGTTTTACATATATTTATTTATCCATCTATTATTTGTGCACTCTGATGTCAGTCAACCAATAGGTGAGAAATGTGTTACACTGTGAAAAACAGCCAGAAATGCATAAAGGCATGTAAAAAGATAATACAGAAATACATGCGTTTAAGGACATAAATGGGGAGAAAATGTGAAGGGAAAAAACATAAATAATAAATGGAAAATTACATTGAGATGGTAAATAAAAAGGGGAATTTATAAAAAGGTAAATGAATACAGAAACATAATTAGCGGTTTATGTCACATTTTATGAAATAATGAATGCCTGCATTTCATTTTAGTGTTATTTCCAGTTTATTTATCTATTGAGTCTTTAATATAATTTTATTCTTATTTTTGATATTGTCATTTCGGTCCTCCATAGTAGGGTCAAAGTCTGTAACACAGGGAGAGTCTGTAATCACTTGTTTCCGACACCGAATTATAACAGATTGAAAAAGGAAACGAAAAATTTTGGTATTTTATTTTTATTCTACCATTATTAATTTCACCAAAATGAAACACATGATGTGTATTAGTTTCTTTTTACTTGAAATATGGATTATTCACATTTTTGTGGTTTTATTTTTTTCATTTTCTTCATCTTTACAAACCCATGCTTTTATTTTGAAAGTCTGCGGGTATGATGCTCCCTCCTCCGGTGAGCTACGCTGTTCCTGACAGGTACGCACTTGAGTCCGGGGTCGAAAAGTTATATTGTTTTTGAGTTTTAATGCTAATTTAGTGAACGAATGGTAATTTAGTACTGTTCTGAGATGTGTTTATGGTGTTTTCTGTCGTGTAGCGTGACTGTGGGAGCCGTTTTGAGCAAGAGAGAGAAAGTTATTTTGCCACGATTTCTCCCTGTGTGTGTGTGGGTGTGTGTGTGTGTGGTGTGCATGTGCTAATGTGTTCTCCATGTAATAGCCTACATGCCAAATGGATGGAAATGTTTTATTTATTTATTTTTTTCAGGCATTTTGTGGAGATGATGACTATCTCACTCACATCCATATTGTTTATGTCGCCATTGTACAGGAATAAAGCTTCGGTGTGAAACCACACCTGCGTCCGGTGTCATTGTGCACAGAAAACAACGCAGTGTAGTCGGGCCTGCAGACCGTTCAGTGCAGAGCTGAGATCACAGCGGTGTGGTCGAGCAACAGAGAGCCATGGACTACCTTCCTTTCTTCTCTTTAGAAACATGGATTCTGCTGATCACATTTATCGGCATATTTGTAATGTAAGAGTGTTATGTTCGATTGATTTTAGTCAAAGTACTTGAGGTGAAATCAGTCGCTTAAAGTAATGCACTGACCATTAACCTTCTTCCTTTCAAGTTAACAGTAATTTGTAACAGTAAAGGTGATAGTAAGTTAACCAGGGGTGCAGATCCGATGTCAGGACACTAAAGTTATCTCTAATTTTTTTTTTACCATACCATGCCTCCATAAATCAAACTTCGTAGGGGCTCGCCATACCATTCAAAAAGTACTGCACAGGGAATTATTTATTGTGCTTACCTTTCTTATTTATTTGTCCTAAACAGCCAACAGCGTGTATCACTGCTTACTTAACTGTTATATTAGGAAATAATAATTTTAAGGGTCTTGGGCATGTAATGTCTGCACCAATGAAGAGAACAGTAACCGTAAAGGTGTGATGTAATGTTGTGAACAGGTATGGCAAAGGGACTTACAAGACATTTGAGAAGTTGGGAATCCCGGGTCCCAAGCCGATCATGTACTGGGGGACAGTTGGCAGGCACAACATTGTATGTAAACCTTTAAAGCTAAATGACCATGATTTCTGTCACATGAGTTAAAAATGAACTGTGTTGGTAAAGATACAATGATGTAATTTGAAAATGTATTCTCTGTTACAAGGTTTACTACTTAGATGACAAGGAGTGTGCTCAAAAGTATGGGAAAGTGTGGGGGTGAGTAAATGTTCCCATGTAACGCAGTGTAAATACACTGTAAGAAATAACCCTCCACTCAAGGAATACCTATGCTCAAAACATTTATGAGTATTTTAATTCAATAGAAATTAATCATCTAATTCTACTACACAAGTCCAATTTAAAGAGTTACATTTAAAGCAAAGGTTGTTGTTGTTTTTTATCATGTTGAGTCAGTGTGTATAAATTACATATACAGATGTGGGATTCATCAGAGAAGAGAAAATAATAATGATAATAACACTCGAGAAGCACATTATGTTTACATTGTTCCCCTTAACTTTATATGTTATAATTGAATAAACAGGTAGGGCTTATGTACAAGTCTGCATTAATTTACTTTAATCAGATTAAGTCAATTAATTCATTCACATTTACTCAAAATGATATAAGAACTTAAGATAAATGTGACACTTTTAATTGAACTTTTGTAATTTGAATATGTAATCAAAACACATAAATATAGATTAAAGTCAAAATTTTAGGTATAATTATTGCTATGTGTGTTCAACACCAAGCCACATGATTTTAAGCTTTGCCAAACTGTTTGGCAGGTTTTGACCCCATAGTTTTAAACTAAATGGCAAAATGTTTTGTTGTTGTAAATTTCCAGAGGATATGAGTTCAAGAAGCCCGTGCTAGCTGTGATGGACCCTGACATGTTGAAAACCATCCTGGTGAAGGAGTGCTTCACCTACTTTACCAACCGGCGGGTGAGAACTGACACATATTAACAATCTAAATCTAAATGTTAATTATAAATCTAAATGTTAAATATAAATCTAAATGTTCAATTTGGATTGAACATTTAGCATTCATATTTAAATTTAACATTTAGATTTAATCTAAATATTAAATCTAAATCTAAATGTTAAATATAAATCTAAATGTTAAATTTAGATTTATATTGAACATTTAGCATTCGTATTTAAATTTAATAGTTAGATTTAATTTTACATTTAGATTTAACATTTAGATTTAATCTAAATATTAAATCTAAATCTAAATGTTAAATATAAATCTAAATGTTAAATTTAGATTTATATTGAACATTTAGCATTCGTATTTAAATTTAACAGTTAGATTTAATTTTACATTTAGATTTAACATTTAGATTTAACATTTAACATTTAGATTTAGAGGGCGGCTGTAGCTCGTAAGGTTGCTGGTTTGAATCCCGGCTCCGAAGTATCATTGAGCAAGATACTGAACCCCAAAATTGCTCCTGATGTGCAGTTGGTACCTTGTGTGGCAGCCTCTGCCATCAGTAAGGGTCCTGCGAAGAGCTGGCAACTCATCCAGGTTGTACCCTGGACTTTGCCCATAGAGTTAACTGGATTTGGCCCCAGTAACCCCCATGACCCCTTGAAAAAGGGGCATAAAAGCGGTAACATGGATTGACCCAACTGACATGCTGATACATTTTATCGTGTCTGACAAATCAAACTTTCTGCTTGAACAGCCAGTCCATTAATTCTTAAACTTCAGTGTGTACATTCAACTACAGTCAGCTTTCTGACAGTTAATGTACAGAAATTACCAAACCAGAACACGAACAGGAGACTGCTTCAGTGGCCAAAAACAGTTTACCTTCTGGGCTGAACACCTGTCCGGGAAAAGGTTGGTTCTGATTTATAGAACTGAGCCACAATGCAAACAGCTGGCATACAGAGACACCGACATCTCTAGAGCCAGTGCTAGTTCAAACTAATAATTATGAGGTACACAATTAATCCGAACGTTGGAATTCTTGGTATGTGAATTCTTATCTATTGCTTAAACTGGCTGATATTGTTCTAAACTATTAGGCTGTCGCTACACAGACAATACCTGTTTGTAGGATCAGTTGATTATGGGTTTTGGTCTATTCGTGGAATTTACAGACAAGTTTAAAAAAAACAACTAAAAAACAACAAATAATAAAAATCAATGATGTTGATGAACCACATGATCTTTATCTGTGTACTTAAATGTCATTAAATGTGCCGCAAACTATCTTATCCATGGTACCACCAACAGCAGCTGTTACACTTATGCGTACAATTGTGAACCCAAACATGCATAAACAGAAGTGTGCTGACCACTCTGCTCCTTTAGAACTTCCGCCTGAATGGGGAGCTCTATGATGCTGTGAATATCGCTGAGGATGATCACTGGAGACGGCTTCGTAACATCCTCTCTCCTAACTTCACCTCTGGCCGTATAAAAGAGGTAAATTATCGACTTTACGGAGTTTCTGTAACTCATTTCATCTTCACGTTATGTACTTCTGTGAATGTTTTGCTTTTTCCTTCGCCTAAGATGTTTAGCATCATGAAACATCATTCCCACAAGCTGACAACCTGCCTGCATTCCAAAGCCCACAATAAAGAAGTTATAACTATGAAAGAGTGAGTAATAACTTGCTGTAAATTCTTAATATTAGATGAATCAAACTTAGTAATTATTATCTTTTTTATTTTAAAATGACAGACCACCACCCAAGATGGCCACCGGACAAACAATCATGTTCATGTGTAAGATTTAGAAGTGTTGGTTCGTGGAGTTTGTTGCCTTTGGGCTGCTACTGACTGAAGCTAAGCTGGTGCTGCTTTTATATTTCGCCACAGATGACGAGTGTATCAGTTGGCAAGAAAGCAGATCTTCAAAAACCAAAAGGAATACAGTAGAACATGTAAAACATGTAATGTAAAACATGAATGTCTGCGCTCAATAACTTATCCAGCTTATGCTCCTTGGCATTGTCTCTAACTAAGGAATCTCCTATTTGCGGCACAGGAATAAACCACTTATCAGTGATTCGTTAATTTGTGTAACATGTGTTTTCCAGCTTCTTTGGAGCCTATAGTATTGATGTGATGGCGAGCTGTGCATTCAGTGTGGATATGGACTCAACCAGCAACCCTTCAAGTCCCCTCATCACAAATGCCTCCAAGCTGTTCAGATTTCCCATATTGCTTTACATTTTCCAAGGTACTGTCTGTGACCTAAAGTGACATCTGTGACATATTATGGAAGCAACATTTCTATGACTTGTTTGATTATAAGGCATATCAAGATGCCATATAAATTAGGCAAACTTATCTGTTAAACTTAGGCTGTGATAAGTCTGCTATGTAGAAACGCGTATTTCAGCTTCTCCTCTGTCACTGCTATCCACTGCTGGAGTGTCTCTGGGCTAGAGAGAGCGGAGTGGCTGGATATCCAAAAGTCAGGCTGCCCCTCTGCGAGCACCCCGGTTAAAAACGCCAGCTTGCAGAATCCAAGTCGTTCTAGCTCAATGTGAATGGAGAGGCACAACTCCCTGCAGTCACTCTGCCTGTCCACTCACCCTAGCCCAGAGAGACAGCTGTGAGCCAAAGGAGTTGGTGTGTTTAAAGGGAAAAGTACAGCTGGCAATCACCGCCAGCAACACACACATAAATGCTCACTACAGTGTAGGCCACTTGTGTAGGTTACGCCATCAGCTCTGCTTTGAGCTTATGTTCAACCAAAAATTAGCCTTTACTTTGCAGATCGGAGGCTGCATCAGAGCCAAAGTATCACATTTTTTTAAATGTATGGTTTATTTTATCAGCAATTGGATTTAAAAAAATATATTTCAGATGCTGGAATCTCGGATACAAAGATCTAGCAGGTCAATAATCCATCAACCCAGAGTATATAGTGCATTTAAATATGTGTACACTTTACTCACTTTGCTCACTGCTGCAGGAATGGAGAGTTTGACAGAAATAATGTGTTTTTTGAACATTAATCCATTTAAACTTTTTCTAGTAGACACCCTTAATAAAAGTATGAATCTGAAAAATGATGACTGCCGCTCAGCTTGGACGTTGGAATTGAAATACAGAAGGGGCCATGCCTGAGGACCTGATGGCTTGAGCTATGCTGACTTAAATACAATCTTGAATGTCTGATACATAACTGGAGGAAAGAGGTACTTGTCTAAATGTGATAGCCTGAGTGATAAGGCTGATATGCACAAACAAGTCACTCACTGGTCACATGTATCCAGGTGTGTTAGAGTGGGTGAGAAGGTACCTGGCGCTGTTACAAAGGGAGAGTTCACTGTTTGTTTGTGTGGTTGCATAACGCTGCATTTAGTCTCCACTCCACAAAGGACAAACTTTAGCAGCAGTGTTGCAGTTGCTCAGCTGAAATTAAGTATTTAAACTGTATTTTATACCTTATTACCATATAAAACACACCAATACACTTCCGATATTAAGAACACTTCCTTTCCTCCTGGATCATGAACAATAACCTGTTCACAATAATGTTTGTTAGATAAGTAATATTGTTTTATGATGTTTAAATCAAATTTTTGTGATTTTGTTCTTTTGTTTTGAATTAATGTGACCCTGCTGCATTTCTGCACCATTGAACATTAAAGGGATATTCTGGTGTAAGTTTAATACGTAAAACTATGTAAGCTAGCGGTCTTTAAACTTGACCTCTCAAGGGGGGGTCTTACTCTGTGTCACGGTGTGTTAGGTCATGGATTAAATTTACACCGGAATATCCCTTTAAAGCATGTCAACTTTTTCTAGTAGACACCCTTAATTAAAGTATGAAGAGCGTAACACGGGACCTTTAAATAATAATTTTTACCCTCTTTTTCCTTGTCAGCATGTTTTCCCATATTTCTTCCTGTCTTGGAGCTGCTGGGATTCTCCTTCTTCTCGAGGTCTGCTACTACTTTCTTTAAAGGGTTAGTGGAGAAGGTCAGAGCAGAACGCAACGGGAGCTCACACCAGGTGAGCACAACTAGGTGTGCACAATATGGACAAAAAATTCAATAGCAGTATGACAAATCTTACTGTCTGGTATTGTTTTTATTGTTCTCATTGTGTGAAGCACTTTGTGTTACTCCAATGTTTAAAAATGTCTATACAAATAAAATCTGTTCTGTTTGATTATACCATGATAGATATATACTCTATATGACTACATAGAATAATTTACCGAAATCCATTTGCGAAACCATCAACAGATAGTTGACTAAATCTTCTCATACTAAGATGTTCAAATATCTGTTCTGCGTTATTTAAGGATGTCTCATCTATGTTGGCCTAAGATTCTGATTCCAAGTATACCCCTGACATCGAAACAGTTGCACATGATCGTTGACAATAGATAATGTCTAATCTTCAAGGAAATGTTGTTACAGAGGTCAAGAATGTGCTTTACAAAAACTCAAGCTTCAGCAAATAAGGATAAAACTACCGTAATGTGTTCAGGATAATCTGTGTAGAGATCATTTGCTGATAAAGATGATGTACTATGATCCAAAGCCTCAGGTCAGACACTAAATCTTACAAATAAAAGGACTTAATTGCATTTACAGCAGACAAAAAAATGTGCTAATATTCCAAAAATTCACTGAAATTACGACATTTAACAAAATCTCTACTAGTCTTCAAATATCTGACAACTCATGGTATAATGTATATTGTCACACCACGTGACAAATGCACACATGAACAGGTGAAAATATGCATACAAATTATCTGACCTGTTTTCAGAACTCAGGAGATATTCTTCAAAACATGATCAACACTCAGGCTGCCAATGGACCCGAGCATGAAAAGCAAATTAAAGGTAATTACACAGTGATGCCACATATGTACAAAAGCACACATTTATGCTCACATGTATTCACACCAAAGGTTCTGACACCTTCTGAATCTTCTCTCTGTTCATGCATCCTGCCCTTCCTAACAGGTCTCACTGATCATGAGATCATCTCACAAGCAACCATGCTCTTGTTCGCTGGTTATGAGACGAGCGCCACCACCCTCGTTTTATTGGCCTACAGTTTGGCGAGAAACCCTGAAGTGATGAAACGCTTGCAAGTGGAGATAGACTCCACTTTCCCTAATAAGGTAAAGCACAAGTTTTTGGTAGAGGAGTCGACTCAGAGCTCACACGTGTCCTTAACGACTCTGTAAGGACACTCCCACACGGAGTGTAAAAAGTTTCCTTCGATACAACCCTTAGACTTACCATGACCTGGATGACTGAGAACCTTCATCAACATTTTCTCTATTTCACTCTCTCGATGTAACTTAAGTTTTCATCAATGTGAATCGTGTCAACTCTGCAGGGTCCGGTCCAATATGAAGCTCTGATGCAGATGGAGTACCTGGACAGTGTTGTCAGTGAGTGTCTGAGGTAATGCCAGTTTTCATGTGCTAGATGATGTCCCAACAGACCAGACTGACGATGTAATGTTAGGTCAAGAAGTTTTCATAGTAAATACAATAAAGTTTAAGAATAAATAAAATGTAAGCAACACTGAATCACATGACTACAGAACATGAAGAAGTAATTTATAGTTCTAAAGCAGGAAGTAGACAAACAAATGGTCAGAAGTAAACAAATGGTCGGAAGTAAAAAAATGGTCTATGGGCTATAAAAATGTGAAAAGGTGTTGTTTGTACTTCCTGCCCTTACTTGCCTTTGGACAGATTTTGTCTTCGTAATAGCATCAATAAATTAATAATAAATCTAATTAGCAGACAAATGAAAGATTGGACCTGATGATAGTTCTAAAGAACAAGTTAGAGGGTTTTCCGGAGTTATACAATTCATGCTGACAGGGACATGAATGTTAATGAAATTTCATGACAGTACATCCAATGTCTGTCAAGATGTTTTAGTGTAGACCTACATGTTGCCGTCCCTGGCAAGAAGAAGAAGAGTTGTTAGAGAAGAGGATAGTGAATTTGTCCATGTTTGATTTTTTCTTTTAAAACATTTAAATAGGGCAGGGACTTGAAAACGTGGGCTTGGAACCTACCCAGCCAACAATAGGTTAGTGAGTCGAGTATTCAGTCTGATAAAGACATTCAGTATTTTTAAACATATTTTTGTTTTGTCAACAGGCTCTACCCTCCAGCTGCTCGTCTTGAGCGAGTAGCCAAAGAAACCGTCAAGGTCAATAGAATTACAATCCCAAAAAACATGCTTGTGATAATTCCAATCTACGCTCTGCACCATGACCCTGAGCTGTGGCCGGAGCCAGAGGAGTTCAAACCTGACAGGTAGTGTTGATGTGTGTTAGTCAAGAATGAATCTGCATTAAGTCTCCAGAGCAACTTTTAAGAAACTCTGATAATAAATATATATCTCTGGTTTCTCTAACAACTCTTGATGTTTCATAATGATTAAATGTATTTTCTAATAGAGAGTGGTGTAAGCGTTACTAAAATGAAATAATGTAATTGTTTTTAATGTATCCTTTAATCATTTGCATTACTTGTATTAATGTATGATATGTATGTT
This sequence comes from Sparus aurata, assembly GCF_900880675.1. Taxonomy (NCBI): domain Eukaryota; kingdom Metazoa; phylum Chordata; class Actinopteri; order Spariformes; family Sparidae; genus Sparus; species Sparus aurata. The sequence goes on from NC_044187.1 coordinate 10,917,974, forward strand.
TTTCTAGATTTAGTAAGCAGAACAAGCAGAACATCAACCAATACACCTATCTGCCATTTGGGTTCGGGCCGAGGAACTGCATAGGGATGCGTTTTGCTCTGGTGATGCTTAAACTGGCCTTGGTGGAAGTTTTACAGAACTACAGCTTCTCAGTCTGCGAGGAGACAGAGGTGAACATATTTGAATTATATACTCAGGTTGACAAATTCTACGTTAATGGTTTTATATCATTTGTATTCAGAGAAAGTTTCTGATTTAGTGAACTTATTCATTCCCCAGATTCCTTTGACAATGGATCCTGAAGGCCTTGTTGGACCCAAAAACCCAATCAAACTAAAGCTGGTGACACGTTCAGTCGAGTGCAACTAGGGTGGACTTAGAGAGATGCGTCTCTTAAGGTTGAACTGTCCTGTAGATTTGTGACAATGCTACCTCAAGTTTACCACATAATGTTTTTCATCTGTATCTTATATCTTATCTTAATGTCTGTTCTCATTCATATCATATTACAATGAATCATGTTGATTTCTGGAGAACTGAACACAACCTTAAAACACAACCTTTAAAGAACTAATGAAGTGAATACCATTGATTATCTCTTTGCAATGCAATGTTCTACAAAGAAACCTTCGGTCCCATCCCTGCATTCATGTGGATGCCACTTGGCATGCACCACCCATCCCAACACCAAGTCCAATTCATGGAGGACCCACCGTTTATCCGACTTGGCTCTGACCCGTCTTGGCATGTAAACAGGACCTCTGGGGATGTTCTGTGCTGTCTGGCACCACGGCATTGGCAGAGGTTCCTGTGAGTCTCGTGGGTTGTGAGGTCGGCCTTCATGGATCTGACCTTTTCCAGCATGTCCCATGGATGCTGGATCAGAACAGGATCTAGGGAATTCATTTTCAATTATATACAAATCAAAACCCTCATGAATAACATTTTCTGGATGATGATGCGATGTGAGTGATGGGTAAAGATGTTATCTTCCAAATTAGGTGAGGAATAATGAGTGGCGTACTAGTTGCTGTTAAAAGACAACTTCCACTCAGTTATATAAAGAAATTAAATAAGTAACAAACAATTAATGTTGTCTCAGTTGATTTTTATAACTTGATTATTACAAAAACACTTTAACCGTCCAACTTCCTCAGATAATATGCTTTTATGATATTCATTCAATATATTATTCTGATGTATTAACAAACAATGTCTCAATTAATACCCCAACAATGGCGAGCAGCTGAGCACCAGCAGATAAAACTTAAATAACATGACAGTACACTTGGCAGCAGTTAACAGTTACTCTTGTGATTTTTACATATTGCACCATTTAGTACAAAACTAGGACTAGTTTAAGGTAACTAACCCCAGAAGACACAAAGACACTGTTAAAATGAATGAATATGTAATCTGTTTAATCAAAATGAAGGAATTAAAATGACTGTATCCTTGTTACTTGTGGGCATAATCAATAAACTGTGATAAAACAAATACTATGAACTGGTGGTGTTGCTTGTGTTTTAATGCAGATCTCTAGAGAGTTAGGGTCCACCACTGCAATAATTCTACATTTTGTTTCAGTGTAATCTCCAGTTCAACACAAGCTCACATCCATATTTAAACAAGTTTACTGATTTGCTTCTGTTTGAATTTTAAAAGCACTTTAACGACAATCATATGGAAACAAATCAAAGCAACACTGTTTAACTTTGAGGACCTGAGGGCTCAAGCTGTGCTTACTTAAATACAATCTTGATTGTCTGACACATAACTGGAGGAAAGAGTTACTTGTCTAAATGTGATAGCCTGAGTGATAAGGCTGATATGCACAAACAAGTGACTCACTGGTCACATGTATCCAGGTGTGTTAGAGTGGGTGAGAAGGTACCTGCCGCTGTTACAAAGGGAGAGTTCACTGTTTGTTTGTGTGGTTGCATAACGCTGCATTTAGTCTCCACTCCACAAAGAACAAACTTTAGCAGCAGTGTTGCAGTTGCTCAGCTGAAATTACTTGATACAACTGTAAATTTTAAAACTGTTTTTTATACTTTATTACCATAGGAAACACATCAATACACTTCTGATATTAAGAACACTTCCTTTCCTGCGTCATGACTCAATGCGACCCTGCTGCATTTCTGCAGCCTCGACTTCCCTCTGCACTCTTCTCCCAGACTTTATTTGCCCTGGTAGCCTCTGCCAATATTTGATTCGCTAATGGGACCCTTTGATTTATTTTGCCCTTTCATTGTCTTTCATAAAATGTTGGCAGGTGTGTCAAATTAGGTGAGAATGCACCTAAAGATGCTGCTGAGGAAGAGTTCACTGTTTGAGTATTTGTTGTGTCTAGACTGCAAAATATCTGGAACAAACTATAGCAGCAGTGTTGCAACCGATCAAGCGAAATAACTACATACAGCTGGAAATAGTTTAAATGTTTTCTTGTGAATAAAGAGGTGTTAGGTCTCAATAATATTTTATACTTTATTACCATATAAAACATATCAATATAGCTCCGACATCAAAAACATGTCCTTTCCTGAATCATGAACCATAACCTGTGTACACAGTGATGTTTGTTAGATCAGTGAGGCTCAAGCAACAAATCAAAATCCATTCATGTCACTTTTGAAACGGTCTCAGTGGGTCAGTGGCACAAATAATATGTCACACAATCATGATGAAGATTAAAATCAATCAAGGCTGGTCAATACAACCTGCTGGCAGGAACACAAGTGCTTCCATAAAGGGACACAGTATCAGCTTTGAGGTAGGGTAAAGGTATTCATATTGTGCTCCGTTGGAAAACATCGTCCAGCAGCTTTAAAACCTTCATCAAGAAGACCAGGATCGATGCTAGGACTCAATGTGTAACTTACAGATATAGTTTGTGACAGTCCTGCATTAAACTGTCTAAAAACAAAGAGTTCATTATTTTTTACTCGTGTGTTTCTCTTTGCTTGGCTTTCAGTGGCTATCAGCTACCAATTAATAACATATGACCAGCGTCAGAAATTGCATACTGAAATCAAGTCAGATGCTTTTCTTACGACTGAGGCTGCAGAGTAACTGGACGAACTTCTTTACACCTCTGCAATGTTTAAAGGAAAAGCTGATATTCACACTGGCACTGCTATGAAATTGGACAGAACAGCATTTAGTCATTAATAGCGAGACACTAAAATTCAAGTGAAGCCAACATCTACAGCTCAGTGGCTTACTGATACGCCAAAGAAAAACCCCATGTTACATTCTTATACGATGGCAATCCTTCATATATCACTTTAAAGGGACTCTATGTAACAATTTGTATCAATTTACCTGTATTAATCACTATTTTTACTGGCCAAATGTGAGCGGATTGGAAACCTGACATGAAAACTGAGACCTTCCCTGTCACTCTTAGTTGCCAATAAAAGACTGAATGATTAGTTTAAGTTGTTTAATTCTGTTGGACTGTGGATTCTTTTGTGAAGGACTCGGGTTGGATCTTCTGTGACGGCCAAAAAGATGTGACTTCACACACATTCTCGTGTGCCTCATCACAGTGTCTCTCGCTGCTTACAGAAAGCAACATTAACTAACAACAGTTTAGAAATGGAGTCAAACATCCAGCTTCTAGCACAACAAAGAAGTTCCACAGAGCCCCTTTAGTTCCTTGAGAAAACTGATCTCCCCCCTCGTCCTCCTTGTTTTTCTGTCTGCTCACTCTGTGTGGATAAAAAGAAAGATCAAGAGGAGGTGTAAGACCTAAAGCTGTGTGCATGTATTTTTCTGAATACAACACAATAAAACAAAACAGAAACAACGTAACGTTGTGATGCATCTCTTTAATGATTTAGAGTTCTTTTAGATGAGTCTGGGAGAGAGGGCGTGTACTAAAGTCCCTCTGTGCAGGTGTCAAAGATAAAAAGAGGCACGGAAATCTCTTTCCCAGTTCTTATCTTGCTGCTCTTTTCTCCTACTTTCCGCCCTTTTCAGTCCTTTTCCTCCCATCACCTCTTTCTCTTTTGGTCGTATTTTCACTGCGTCACGATCTCTGGCCTGGAAGTGAGTAACTTTGGCTCTTTTCATCTGTCCATACCCAAGGCCTTGCTGATCTCTCTTCAGCACAGTTGGCACTGGCCGTTTAGTACCCTCACCCTCTGGGCCCAGCCCCGTCCCTGGTGTCCAGCCACAACGAACCATCATCTTAAAGCTGTTGCTGGAGGGAGGGAGGCAGTAGTAGGGTGCCGGTGCAGGACGCTGCAAACTGAACTGATGCAGAGTGGAGGAGAAATGTGCCGACAGGCTGCCGCTGTACTCGGTCCGACACACATCACACCACTGAGGCTGGGCGGCACTGGGGACAAAGGGAAGATGAGATATTAGTGAGCGGAGAATAATTAAAAAGGAACAGGTTCACAATCTTGACCGTCTTAAAACTCAATCTAAGCTCTCCTTTTGTTCAGAAATGTAACGTATTAAGTTTATCCAGAGCCTACATGAGAACTGAGTTTGGGTCTTCTGTTTTTTAGAATTAAATTTGCTATCTGTGTTCCTCTGGACAACGTTTTACTGCTGCAGTGAAAGGGTGCAACTCAGACTGCTAAGGCCTAATAACAGCTGTAATATAACTGTAGATTAGATACCCAATCATGCTGCATTAGGATGGGGTATTCAAACTTTCTGTATGACCAGGAGGAATGATTACATCAAGAAAAAAATATTTCAGTGTATGTAACGGCACCTGATTACTGTTAAGACAGGCTTCAAGTTATCATTTATAGAAAAGGGTTGACTTTTGGAAAATGCACTTTACGTCACACCATTAACTGTCCTACCAGAGCCGGACTGATACACAGTTCACTCAATACTAATTTTTATTTATTGCCATGTTTTTATTTCCGCGTTTTTCATTGTTGTTAACGTTTTGTCTACGGTGATGGACTTTTTAGCCATATAACCCTAATCCAGCTACAAAAAAAAGCATGAAAAGTCGGCCTTTAAAGTCGAGAGAGTTGCTGTTATGCAGATTAAACACTATCTTGGTAGGCGGCACTGCAATAAACTGGAAGGTGTTTGGACGTTGAACACAGCAAGCAGTTGCAAGTTTCAACTCGTCTTGCCGTCAGTCTTTGGTCTGAACGAGGCTTACCGGTTACATCACCCACTGACCTTATGTTACCCTCAGCATAGCTCCACCCACTACCAACCTGAGCACAGTGTAATCAACCAGATTAAGTGAAAACACCTGTGAATTCATGCAAAGCCTTTAATGTTATTTCACCATCAGTGACTCATCGTTTCTGACATATCTGAAACCAGTTTCTTGTTACTCATTCATTTTCACGATACTTCAGGTCAATCTATTGTTTGTCGACTTCTCTTCACTTGATTGTAATCACAATCATTTTGCTGGATGGTTTGGGGGGGTTTGAAATTTTACACTGTATGCAACAGAGTGTGCTTACCTGTTATCAGATGGTGTCTCTGTCTCTGTACATCTCCCATAGCTCTCAAACTCCTCAAATACATCATTATGGCCAGCTGGAGGGAAAGAATAGCTATGGATGAGTTCAAATTCACCGTACACACAAACATAGTTATTTAGAGCCAAGAGCTGCGTGGATATACCTTCCAGTGCCAAGTCTCTGGCATCCCTGCCCTGTGTATCAACCACTCCGACCCAGGCTGCCCCATGCTGCAGCAGCAGCCTCACCGCGGCTCTTTGTCCTGACCAGCTTGCACACATCATGGCCGTCCAGAAGTAGGTGTCCTTGAGGGAATACCAGCAGGAGTTAAAACAAATAAAAATGAAATATTTCCATAACCCACTGAGCAGTAAGTCCTGTACCTGGAAGTTGATGTCGACCCCTTTTGAGAGCAGGTCTTTGAGGCCAGAGATGTCCCCCCCATGGGCACAGCGCAGCAGCCTGAGCCCCAGGAGCTCTGTGGACCTTTCTGAGTTGCTCGTCTCTCGTCTGTGGTCACCTTCACCATCACCAGTTATCCCTCTTTGCACAGCAGACTCAGTTTGACCCTGCTGGACCTCTGCAGCCCTGGCTCTCCTCCTCGCTCTTCTATTAGACTCTCTATTACTCTGCTGCTTTCTGCCATGATCTCTCTTGCCAACTGTACTCCTTGATGCCTCTTGCCCTCTATCATCTTTCATTAAATTTTCATAGAACTGCCTGGCCTCTTTCCCACTAATCACACAGCTTGTTGTAGAGCTGGGCTGTTCAGTTGTTTCAATGCTGAAAACATCCTGCCCGCTGGCAGGAGTAAAGCCAAGAGCTGCCATAAGGAATGACTCCAACTTCAATTATGCCAGGTTGAAATTTTAACCAGCTCCCGGTTACAACAAGTCAGTCTGAGAACAGACAAAGCTGTAAATGTTCCTGTTATCGCAACATGGTGTCAAGCTCAAAGCCAATACTTTTTTACTGTATACATATACAGTCTGGTATTAAGGGGAGCTAATAAGCTAGCAGCAAGCCACCGTCGCTTGCTAGTCTTGGTATGTAGTAGGGCAAGTGGTTTATTGTCCTTCCTCACACTGTATTTAACCAAATACAAATCAAGTGAGTAAATGTGACTAGATAAATAAGACAATAGCTGACACAGCCTGCCAAATAAGCTAGCTCCGAGTGAGCTAGGTTAGCAGAGCTACCGAGCTTTAGCTTAGGTTAGCATCAGCATTAGCTTTTAGATACGTATAAGCCTGTTCATTTAAGATCAACGAATGGATTTAAGATAAACCAGTAACTTTACCCAAGGCGCCTCAAACGGTTACACAGATAACAACGTAAACTAGAGGTAGAAGTGAATTATTTCTTTGATAATACGAGCATACGAGGCTGCTTCCGGCTAACGTTCGCTTCTTCTTTCCTGTTTGTAAACAGTCGCTCAGCTGCGTCACTAACAGTGAGTGCTGCCACCTGCCGGACAGGATGCTCCACTACAGCACCACTGCTGCTCACATATCATGTCCCTATTCAGACCAGGTGTGTCTGTTGTTCATCAGTATTGTTGTTTATTTTGCATGAATATAGTTTTGAACTATATATATATAATTTCCTGCACTATTACTCATATTTTAGGAGGATAATCTTTGCACATTTCAGTTTTCTGTCTCCATGGCGCCCTCATGTGGGCAAACTTTTGCTGCCTGCTACCTTATTGATTCATTGTTAATTTTAGCTGTTTTCCCTTTATCATTATTATATGTGTGTGTGTGTGTGTGTGTATATATATATATATATATATATATATATATATATATATATATATATATATTAATTAATATATGTATATATATGTTGTTTAACATGTTTTACTTTATCTACTTATAGTTATATGCCCTGACTTCTACACTTAATTTTTTTCTCTTTTTTCACACTAACTGGACAATATTTCTTACCCTTATTTATTAATCATTAACAACACACCACCACACTGCTTACAATTACACTGTTCATGGTGTACAATATTAGGTATATACAGTGTATATGAGTCTATTTCTGTTTCTTACCTTTTCATGATATTGTATATTTTTGACTGTTTTTATTGTTTATTGCAATATTATTGTCCTTTGGCTGCTGCGACAAAGAAATGTCCACATTTGCGGTACAAATAAAGGAATTCTGATTCAGATTCAGATATTATATTTGGGGCATTTTTAGCATGCAAGAACTGAGTGGAAAGACCCGTGAGACCTCTCTCTCTGTTTACCTTTTTTTCTACTGTTTTCCATATGTGCAAATGTTTACAGGGCTAAAATCAACAATATTTATTCCTTAATGAGAATGTACACATTTGCTGTATCCAATAGCACGTTTAGGCAATAAATGATCTTAAAGACTGTTGCCAATTAAGCTTTTTTCGCTGAATTTCATCCTGCAGCCCCTTTGAGTTACAACATATCGATAAAAAAAAGACCATTTAGCATCAAAGCGCTCAACTGCACAGACATCTCTGAGCTGCTAACACTGATAAAACACACTTAACAGGTATGAATATGCAGTTTATATGGAGACACAGTCAATAAATTGATATAATTTACACCAAATAGTTTCTTAGTGGACGGATTGTGAATAAAAGGATGCAGCGTACATGTTTCCCTTTAGCACATTCTGCTCGGTAACGTTAAATGTGCTGGCAGAGTGAATAATAGTTTTATTTTTTATGGCACTTTTTTCTAAACAGTTACAAAAAGCTTGGTTACAGAGAAGCATAAACAAAAAGATTACAAATAGTGAAACGAAGCACAGATAATATCATGGCGACACGCACGGTGGCGAGGAAGAGGACGACAAAAATACTGAAGCAGTTTCTCTGAAATCTTTAGTGTCAGTTGAGTGATCGGATTATATCCAGTTTTTGATCTACAAGGCAAACTGTGGAACATAAAAGCTTTGGATGTTCATTTACATGCAGGTCACTTGTGTCAGTTTGTTGGCAAGTCACGGTGTCTGAATAAGTGGCACAGTGGGTCGACTTCCAGGGACCTGAAGCCTCATGCAGAGATTTTGTATTAAGCGGTAATTGTCCAGGTAGGAAGCTTGCAGGGAGCAGCCTAACAGTGACAAACAGTTTGGATGGCAACAGTGAAGGATTATACTGCGCAGAGGAATCAATGGTTTTGCATGTTTTAGCCGACTATCCTGTAAACAAAAAGGTACACCAACAGAAAACACAGCATTGATGAGAATGTTCTCTGAAAATCCAGCCCAGCAAACATGAAGACATCTGAACTCGGTAGTTTCCTGGTTACTAGTGTTTGAATTCAGACCTTAAAAGTTCAATCCATAATCCAAATATAAACATAAGGACTCCGCTCGTGATCTGTTCAAATGTGATTTTTTGCCCAAAGCAGTAGATCAAACCAGATCGTTGAATAATAGTTTGAGAAACACACAGAATGATCTTATCTGTAACACGCACATCATTTCCACAGTGAGCAGAAAAATAGAAACCCCAGTCCGATCCGACCTAACGGTGCCAACTGAAATGTGTTTGTAGCACCAGGCGACTCAAACCGTCACACACTGACAGCGTACGTTCGGACAGTTTGTCAGTTTTAGGGCTATTTTATTGCTGCAAACTTCTTTTAGTCCACACGTACATGGGTATTTAGGAAACCGCTTTAAAATGAATACTTTTCCACTGACAAGGACCACTCCAGAACTATTCTGTCCATACGAACACAACTGAACACACGTTTAATGACCGTTTCTGTACACGTCGTTGTAAACAGGAAGCAGATCTGATACTGTATACTATATCACATAATCCTCCTTTATTTTAATGAAGCGTTATATGTCAGCAGCCAGTTTTACGTCTCTTTTCCATTTTTGTATTTCAATGTTTGTTTGTTTCTCTTGAATATATACGAATGTACAAACTCAAATACTCCACAAAATCACAACACATTAGCAAATAATGTGTGGGTTATTAGTGGGTTTTTCCAAAGATTTCTCACATGTGATGACAATGGTTTTTCCAACATGGGAAACTCTCCATAAGGTCACTTTTCAACTTTTCAAAAAAAGTAATTTACGTGTGTGTGAAGGCCAAAACACCTAGAAAAAGCCGTGTTTTGATAAAATACCAGAGTATGTGTGGACAGCGCCTCAGACTGCCCGAGTTTAGACATTTGGAAAGTTTGGTTTCTGTAGAAATACATGTTAAGGTACTGACAAGTACTCGTTAATAAATGACGCCCAGCCCTAGTGATAAATAGTCCTTATAAAACTTGAAATGATTCATATTTGATGTACTGTGTCAGAGGGTTATTGATTGAACATTGGTTGATTGATTGAAGGCCTTACATTTGCTGTTTTGTTTTGTTTTTTTTCTACAGCAGAGAAAATCTGTATTCTCCGAAAGTCAGACAACCTCATAATTTATGACAGTGGAGTGTTCACGTTAGCCCGAGTCTGCTCAAATTAGCTTCCATCTCATCTCGGTTGGTTTCTTATTCTTTCTCAAGCGTTATAAGAAAAATGTGAGCCTTGATTCTTGATGCTACCTGCCCCTACAAACATGCAAAGCCACTGGTACTGTCATTCAAAATAAAACAAACAAACAAACAACCAAAGCCTCACCGGAGTTTTGTTACAACAGTATCTAACTAGTGGTATTTACTGATGTGTCGGTTTCTGTCCCCAGTCTGAGTAAACGTCTGTCCGCAGTGGGGGCAGGCGTACGGCCTCTCCCCAGTGTGTATCCTCATGTGAACGTTCAGTTTGTCTTTGCTGATGAAGCGTTTGCTGCAGCAGGTGCACGCGTACGGTTTGTCCCCCGTGTGATAGCGCTGGTGCATCTTCAGCTCCGTCATGCGACCGTAAGTTCTGCCGCACTCGGGACACTTGTAGGTCGGCCGCACCTCCATGTGCTGCCTGCTGTGCAGCCGCAGCCCGCTGACCGACCTGAAGCTCTTGCTGCACTGGGTACACTGGAAGGGTTTCTCCCCGGTGTGGATGTTGATGTGTAACTTGAGGCTGGCGGCTGAGGGGAAGCCGTTGCCGCAGACGGAGCAGAGGTGAGGTCTCTCCCCCGTGTGGATGCTGAGGTGCTTCTCCAGCTTGTTCTTGTTCAGGAAAGTCTTGCCGCAGACGGGGCAGTTCATCGGCTGCTCCCCCTCGTGTGAGCTCATGTGATCCGTCAGCTCAATCAGTGTGCAGAAGGCAGAATCGCACCGTGTGCACGAGTATGGCCTCTCCTTCTTGAATTTCCTGTGTTTGAGGCAGTGTTGCTCTAGATCTTCCTTCTCCTCAAACGTCTCGATGCAACAGGTGCACTGGTACGGTCTCTCTTCCGTATGAGTCCGCAGGTGGTACTTCAAAGCTGTTAACTGCAGAAAGACGCTGTCACAGTGTGGACATTTGGATTCCCGTCTGTCGTGGACCATTAAGTGCCTCTTGTAGTGGGACAGCTTGATGAATCGCTTGCGGCACAGGGAACAATAATACTGCTCATCTTGGTGGCTCTGCTCATGCTTCTTCAGCGCATACTCGACTTTAAACTTCTTCCCGCAGGTGCTGCAGGTGTAAGACTTCTCGTGAACCCCCATGTGGGCCTCCAGTTCTTCAGGGCTACCAAAGGTTTCGTTACATTTCGGACAAGTACCATTGTTTTCTTTAACGTGAATCTCCAGGTGTTTGTTGAGGTCTTCTGGGAAGGCAAAGTTCTTCTGACAATCAGGGCACGTGTAGCTCTCGCTGTTGGATCCTTTGCGATGGGTCACTATGTGTCTTTTCAAATGGTATAATCGACCAAACACTTTGCCGCAATCGCCGCAGACGAGGCTCCGAGGGCTGCTGGACTGCACCTTCTTGTGTAGTTTAAGATGGCTCACAAGCGCAGCCTTCGCCTTGAACTGTTTATCGCAGGCGAGACAAGTGAGGCCGTCCACTGCATGAGTCTTCTTGTGTGCTTTCAGTTCCAGCCAGCTACCTAAACTCTTCCCGCATTTATCGCAGATGTACTGGCCCAGGTCGTGCTGGTTCCTCAGGTGTCGGGTCATGTGGTAGGACTGGCTGAAGGTCATGGCGCAGACCGGACAGCTGAACGGTTTCTCCTTCGTGTGCGTCCTCATGTGTCTGGCGAGCTTGTTCGGCCCTCTGAAGCGCCTGCCGACACAGATTGGACAGAAATGGCCTTTTTTAGTCCTAGAGGCGACTTTTTCTTTCTGACTGCCTCCGTCTTGAGATTTGGCTTGATCCGTGTCCTTATCCTCGGCCTTAACACTGACTTCAAATTCTTTCTCCTGAGCGTCGCTATCACCAGAGTCGGCATCATTCTCAGCAGCATTATCGCTGTCATCACTCTCTTGATTGTCCTTGTCAGACGATTCATTTCTTTCTTTCTTTTTTACTTGATTACTCTGCTGAGGACTCTGTCCCTCTGTCTGGGTAGACTGGTCCATGCCATGTGACACGATATGGCTCAGTAACGCATTATTGTTCGTGAATTTTTCCTGACAGTGGGGACATGACAGAGCTTGCGGCGAGTGGGTCCTCCTGTGACTTTTCAGCTCTGCAAGGCTAGCTAAACTTTCCCCACATGTGGAGCAGACGTGAGGGCCCGCGCCGTGCTGGTTCCTCAGGTGTCGGGTCATGTGATAGGACTGACTGAAGGTGACGGCACAGGCGGGGCAGCTGAAAGGTTTCTCCTTTGTGTGAGTCCTCATGTGTCTCGCCAGCTTGTTTGCATCCCTGAAGCGTCTGCCCGTACAGATGGGACAGTAGGGACCTTTTACTTTAGGAATGAAGTCTTCATCTTCATCTTCGTCTTCATCCTGATCGTCATCACAATCATTGGCTCGGTCGAGGTCTTCCTCTTCCACCTTCTGTGATGATGATGATAAGGCCCAATCGTCATCATTTTCTGTCTTGATGCTGGATTCATCAAAAGCTAGATGAGTCTTATCAGCGCTCTCAGGCTTCTCTTCATCTTCATCACTGTGATACAGTTTATCACTGGAGTAATAGTAATTATCTTTGTATCGAGATGATTTTGTTGAGGTTTTAGTCGGGGCTGGTTTTGTTTTGTTTTTCGCCCTGCCCTCCCCACGCCGCGGCCGTCCTCCCTTCCTCTTTTGAACGGGAGGGTCATCCTCCCCGATGTCCACACTGACCTCGTGAACACCAAACAGCTCAGATTCGTTTAAAACAGACTCAATCTCTTTACCGATCACTGATGCCTTCTCCAACGTCAGAGTTTCCCCTTCCAGCAGCAGCCTCTCTTTAAGTTGAGGACAGTTTGTTGTCTCAATCAGCTGCTCCAGAATAAGTTTGTCTTGTAAGTCTCCATAGTTGCACGGCCTAAGCAATTTGTCTAAAGCAGACACAAACTGATCTACAGTCTCTCCGGGCATCTGAACCCTCTGGTGAAACTTAAGACGGTGCATCTGGGAGGTGTGATCAGAGGTGAAGTAAACCGTCAGCGTTGAGATGGCTGCTGCGTATGTGGTTTCATTCTGGATCAGTTCCGTGAAGATACGCTGGCCCTCAGGGCCGAGGCAGTTCTGTAAGAGCACACACTTACTGGAGTCGATGAGCTCGTTTTCACCGAGCGCTTCAAGGTAGTGTTCAAAGGCTTTCAGCCATTTATGCCAAAACATGGTCGGTTCACCAGGGACAGGTAAGAAAGGTGGAGGTGGGGACAGGATGATCAGGAGTGGTTCTGGGAGTGGGTCCATTGAGACGTCCGGTTTCATCACCTCCTCATCTACTTCGACAGTCACTTCACCCATTCTTAGTTTGATGGTTTTTTGTTCACTGGGGCCGATTTTATTTCTTCTCTGACTCAAGTAAGAGTCGCCGAGTTAAGATGAGATCCTCTTCAGTCCGTGTTCAGGCTCCTGACGCTTCACCTCACTCAGGCCAGCCTGGGAAAACTGTGAAAAAAACAAACACAAGTTAGTGTCAGGCTCAGTTCCTTTCTATGGAATTTTCCTATGATGCAATTAAATACCACCTATCTAAAACCATAACAAACAGCCCAGGGACCTTAATGAAGGTAATAATGTCTGCTTTGCGAGTATTTGAGAATTAGTGCAATCTCCAAATGTACTTGCATAAAACAGGGTTTTGCAATATACACTGAAAGAAGAACAGTCATGGTACTGATCCTGATATCCTGACTTTCAGTTTCAGTCAAACTCCAATAAAACAATGGCTCCTACACTTCCCACAATGCAACTCAACAGCATCTCTTTTTTAAGACCCTCAAACTCCATCTGTCCAGTCTCATGTTTTCAGTCTGCAAGCGCAAACTATGATTACTCAATATTCCTTGTGAAACTGGACAAAGCTCCTGAAAACAACTGAAGAAATGTTTTCCAAAAAGGATGAACAATACATTTACTTTAACATGTAAAGTATGTGTAGTACAGTTTTAAGATCGTAATAGAAGGTAAGACAACTCCCTCCACCACTGCATTTTTGTGCAGCTGAGTCTTTAGTGACTGGGGCCCCTTTTAAGGGGGTTCAGGGCCTTCAGGGGGCCCAACGCTGGTCAGGGATAACAGATGTTTATTGTTTCACAGCGAGGGGTTGAGCTGTGGGCAGGGGGCCTCGTGTTTCTAGCCCCGTCCCTGCCACACTATAAAGAGCAATAACATGTCTGTAAAATCACTGTGTGGCTACCATGAGCTACACGAAGCTCCGCATTAATGTGTCAACAGGTTTTAACCGCCGCATTTCACTATGATCGCATTTACTGTGTGATACAACACATGATACACTGATATAATGATTCAGAGCCCCCGTCACTGACACACTGTGGTGGGCGGCTGCTTGGTTCAGCCGTAAAACAAAACAAAGGCGGCGAAAAGGCGTGCCATCGTTGTGGCTGGATCGCAGAATCTGTCAGTAAACGTTACATGCACAGCGTAAGTCGGATTACAGCCATAGGTCGACTATGCTTACTCAATCAGACAAACTGCACCTTGGTCCCGAGTATACATGCCGGTGAGAAAATCTGATTATTGGCCGGAGCATGTTCATACCCCGGAGTACATTTCGTATATGGTGTACATGATAATTACACAAACTAGATGCACAATGGCGCTCTTGCTCGTGGTTATTTCAGAAGAGAGACACCGCGACTGCTGTCCTTCTACTTCCAGCTCACGGCCTCGGGAAAAAAATCCAGAGCCTGCGCAGAACGCAAAATCCGATCCGATCTGACGGAACGTATACAGGCACGAGTAACGCAACTATCAATTAAATGATCTAGACTAAGGTGCATGCATCTTAAAACCCAGTAATACGGTTTTCTCGAGTGTCATGTAAACGCACTGTGTGTGTGAGCAGCCAGTTGTTTCTGGAAGTCAAATTATTTTTTGTGCAGAGGACCCTCAGGCCCCCACTTGGGTTTCAAAACCATCCCTACTTTTAAGGGCAAAGGTTTGGATAGGATGCCCTGTGCTGAGGTCCAGGCTTGGCCCCCTGGCTGGGCCCCCACTGCCCCTCAAATCATTTTACCCGCACCTGGAACCACAAACACACACGAGGAGCAGCCTGCAGGCTCGAGGACTGGAGGGAGATTCAGGATCATACTCTCGTCTGATAATAGAAAATATGACGAAGCACAACCTCTCAAATGTTTCTAGTGATGCTCCAATCAACAAAAACAAAGACATCAACACAACCGAAGGAGTCTGAAGAGTCAGAAGTCAAAAGTCAAAGCCCCCCCGCACGGTCTCAGGTGCACGCGACGGTGCGGGACTGGCGGCACCCCGGAAACCCGCAGGAGGAGGAGAAGAAGATGTTTCAGGACCAACAGTGTTGTCGTTGTGCTTTGTGCTGCTGCTGCCACAGTGTTTTCATACAGAGGCGACGAGAACTCACCGAACCAAACTGGGTCACAAGTCACGACGTGTGTGCAGACAGACAGGCAGATAAACCGCTTCGAGCTCCGAGCCGTGCCGTGCTAACAGCTAGCATCTGAAGAGACAGCCCGCCGCGTCACATCTGTGACAGGTAATGTTACGCCATCGCACCAAAACAATGAAAAGCAAAGCATGAAGTGAAAAATATATCCGCCATGCTGACTGTCCTTCTTCCGGTCCGCTCAGCGGCTCCTCTGAGTCTGACGCGCCGCCCCGCAGCGCCCCCTGCCGGCGGGGAGGCGCATGAGCCGCAGCTGCGTTCAGGGACGGGGAAAAAACCACAATAATCCAAATGTACTCCATTACAAGCACAAGTACTGCATGGAAATGTATACACGAATAAAAGTACAGAAGTATTAACAGCATCATGTATCTCAGAGGTAAAAATGCCCATTATTAATTAGGCTATTGCACATTATTGTATCATTATTACTGATCCATTAACATGTTAACAGCATTTAATTGTTGTAACTGGTCGAGGTATTCCTAATTTTAAATACTTGAATACTTTAACAGGTCAAAAGTAACTACACCTGTCAAATACATTGCGTTTTAATGACATTTGCCTCTGAGACATAGTAAAAGTATAAAGTAATAAAATTAAAATAGTAAAGTACATACACATTGTATTTGTTGTAGGGCATTTAGCAGACGCTTTTGTCCAAAGAGATTTATAGTAATTCATACATACATTCAATCATCGATGGGTGTGGCTGCTGTGCAAAGTGCCGACCAGCACATCAGCAGCAGTTTGGAGTTCAGTGTCCTGCCCAAGAACACTTTGACATGCAGACCAGGGGAATCGAACCAGCAACCTTGCATTAATAAGACGCTGGCTCTACGCCCCAAGCCACAGCTCCAATAGTGTATCTTAAAGTGAAGTATATGCACGTCCACATTGTACCTGCGTACAGGACACAAGCACCTGATTACATCACTGGTTTTATTACAGTACATTTACTCAATTACTGTATTTAAGTACAATTTGAAGGTACTTGAACTTTACTTTATTCCTACACTCTAATACACTTTGGAGGCAAACATGTACTTTTTATTCAAATACATTTTCTGTTATAGTTACTTGTTACTTTGCAGATTGCTTGCTGCATCAAAGTAGAGCATTTTTTAATTAATTTAGTTTATTTGCATATACATACAAGAAAAATGTGTATAATTTACTTTGACTTGTACTTTGATACTTAATTCATTCATTGCCAGAAAATTACTTTTAATACTTCGGTACTTTTAACATCATATTCTTCACTAATTTATCTCAAGTGCTGGTCATATGGGGGATTTCAACCAAATTAATATTTTAACACAATATCTGTGCTCTTTGGTTCCTTTTTAAAACAAGAAAAACTTGTCTGATGCCAGTATAGTAAAAGCTTTAATAGTGTTAAAATACTCTATTACATATAGAACTCAAGTAAATGATTTACCAGCAAAGTATCGAAGGCACTCTTTAGGTCATTACGCAGCATATTACATTGCTGGATTATCATTACTAATGCATTATGTTGTGAACATTTACATTTTGCTGCTGCTTGAGGAAGTGTTCATATGCACTACTGGGCAGTTTAATGGGCTGTGAAATAATGCATGGTATTTAATAGGTTCATTATTGTGAAGCGACTGGTTGATGTGTGCACGAACGGGGCTCCAAAAAGTTCCCTCATCATCATCATCGCGGCGTGAGGAGGATGAATGTCGTTGTTTCAGCAACATGTCGCGCTGCTGTGTTGGTGGTGTAACGAGGATCATTCGCATTACGCAACATTTAACTACAGCTGCAGCGATGACTTCCATTAGTGTCATTGAGCTGAGCCCAGCTGATGAGTGTGAGACCTGAACCACATATAAAGCGTTAAAGGATAAGTTCACACAAACAATTTAAATTCAGTCTTGATCGACTCACCCTCATGCTGATGGTCCAAGAAACGTTTCTGGAGCTTCGCAGCAAAACAGCTCTCCTGAGCAACTGATGTAGATGGGGACTTGTTTTAAAACGTCATTATCCAACTTATGCATTTAACTTAGTGGTTAGTTAAAAACAATAAAAGAAATCCGCGGTCCAGCAGCTTTACACTACTTAATCAAATTGTCCACAGACTTATCAAAATAGACGAGAGGGTCTAATTTTTCATGTCTAATATGGACAATAAATGAAAAGAGAATAATATATATCGTTACAAACTGTTACATAAAGAACCTTTAAAGGGTCCAGTCAGCCAAATCACAATCAATTAGAGCCCGACCGATATGCAAGTGTTGTGGCAGATCGATATTAGGGAGCAAATATTACAGTATTGATATTTTGGCCGATAGACACAATTTTTTTCAATGATCCCTAAAATGTGGTTATCAAACGCCTGTGTCACTGACATGTAACCCTTAATAATAAACTTTATTGTCTGAAATGACATCAGTGCAGTGAAACAGTAAACTTCACTGATTACCAGAAGCATCTTACCATACACTGATACCAATATATATATATGATATGCCAATATCTGCTGATAATAACAGCAAAACCTTCTGACAAATAAGGTATTTCTGGTATTTCTGGTTCAACCACATAGATTTAGATTTGGTGGAGTTATCCTTTAAGTGAACGGATTCTCAAAAGACAAATATACTGTTGAATTGTTGAGCAAAATGTTGAAAACACCACAAACAAAATTATATTTAAAACCTTAAGTATGTGCATGCTGTGCTGCATAACATCAGGGCTAAATGAGAAAATATGTGTATTTTGGCTCGTATCATAACACACGACATCACGTTTATCTCTTACATAACTGTTGAGCAGCTGAACTTGCTGGCATCAGTGTCCTTGATTGAACTTTATTCATGGCGAAGTATGAAACACTCAATGATAATAATTAATAGACAGCTGATGAAACTGCTCCTTTCCTCCTTCGACTTCTTTAAGAAAAGACCCACACTGTGCTGACAGGCCTGCTGAGGACTGTGGACTGACACAGTTCAGGGTTTCTGTCACAAAATGTAAATGCACATCTTTAATTCAGTTAATGTAATGCAGTGAAGGATCCACAGAGACGTGTTCACTGTCCCGGTACTGAAACAGACCACAGAGACACCCGGTTAAACAATGACCATTTATTCACACACTGTATGGGACTCAAAACAAGCGTGACAGAGTGAGGGAGGCTGCTGGGAGGAGAATCGTTAAATTATACATGAGCGAAAACTTACCGATGAGCTTCTGTTTGCACTTGAAGAGAGGTGCAAAGTACGTGAGTGTCAGCCTGGCGGCTGGAGGTGAGGCCAGAGCACAGAGTTCAGAGTACAGCGGGGCTTTTTCTCAAAAAAAGTTCAATCACACTCAGTTTGAACAAGAACGATTCTCTTTAATATCCCGTAATCTTGTTCCGCACTCGTTCACCGCAGCTTATTTTTTTTTCATCATTCTTGACTCTGTCTCCTCCGTTTCCGTCTCATCGGTCAGTGAAGCTGAAGACTCCCTCCAGTTCTGTTTCACTATTTGCTTTGAGTAACACAAACATGGCCGAACTACAGACAACAGCACACAAGTAAAAAGGGCTCCCCTGTACAAAATCCATCTTAAAAATACAAACACACATACAATGGCACGCTTCGCTAAGCAGTGAACAGAGACGGATGAGCGGGCGTCTGGACTGAGCATAGAGCCATTTGTACACACATATTCGTGTGTCACCACTCAAACACACACACACACACATACACACACACATACACACACACATACACACACTCACACTTGTAAAAAATTAAGTTTCAACATAATTAAGATGAAATGTTTGGGGTTTGGCTCAGTGCAAGCATTATGGCTTGGGAGGCTGCGGGATAAGGAGCGCTGACAACAGGCAGTAAACGGTAAAAAACATGGTTTTCTTATGTTCCAACTCAAACCTCAACATCACATAACGCTCTCAGGAACCACACAGAACTCTCTCTCAGAATGCCTTAATCTGAAGAGCCTCCTCCCACGCTCGCTCTCCGTCCTTTATCAAGTTCAAAAACTCTGATTATTGATTGTTATTTTTTTCCTCTCCCCCATGTGGTGGTATTTTAAAGTTGACAGCTGCGTGTTTGTGGACATGAACCAGTCTGTCAACGAGATATGCTCCTCTCTGTGCCGCCGTTTAATGATTCTCCTCGACCTTGAAGTTCCTCTCTCCCGGTGGGAGATGCTGAAGTGGTGCATCAGCGAGTACATGTGTGTGTTTTTTGTGCACTTATGTGTAAATACAGAAAACAGAAGCGTTGTGCAGAAATCCCAAGCTCCACCACTTTGAGGTTGAATTCTCTTCTCGACATTTACACAAACTGACTCATGTAGTCATCGCTCTGCGCTCCCGCTAGAGAGTCTCTGGAATAGGCATGAACATCTGGTGGGAAACGCCGGTGTGAATGTGTGTGTGTGTGTATGTGAAAAGGAGAACAGTAACTGTGTGTAAGCACAGTGACACAGAGGCGTAAAAGAGTAGGAGAGCAACACACACACACACACACTCGTCGACACAGTGAGGATCTTTGTGAACGAGGGGAGAAGGCGAGTAAGAAGTGTAGGTTTAGTTCTTTGGGGCATGAAGGGCTGTTTCATCACCAGTCCGTCCCACGTCTCCTCACCTCGTCCTCCCGTCTCTGAAGCCGCAGGCGCCGTCTCCTGTAGTCCAAACACACACACACCGCTCCACCTCCTTCAATTTGTGTACGTGTGTGTGTATCATTTTGTGCAGATTTTGTCTTTAGAGTCAAACGAATGAGGAGAATCCCGTCACAGGGGTGCGTGACCCCGGAGGGTTGGTGTTGGGGTTGACGTGTGTGTGCGCCGGCTGCCCCGTGGGCGTGTACGCGCCGCCTGTGCTGTGCTGGGTGACCACGGTCTGGTAGTAGGGCTCCGTGTCCGCAGTGGCGCACTCCTCGTAGGCGAATGGAGAGGCGATCCCTTTAAGGCCTTTTGGCTGCCGCTTCCAGGAGTTGTAGTAGGTGGGGTCGCTCATGTAGTGGTTGACGAAGGAGTGCTTGGGCTGCTCGTCCTCGTAGTCGCTGTCCGTCAACTGGACACAGACAGAGTTTATCAGAGAAAGACACAAACACACGACAGGAAAATATCTGTGGCTGACAGCTGCCTTTAGTTTTCATTATTTCTGCTTTTATTTGACAGCAGAAAGACGGCGAACACAGGAAGAGGACTTAAACAGAAGATGCTGTGTAGCTTTTCTTTAGTTTTCACTCCCTTTCTCCACCTTTTTTCTTTTCCCTCCACGAGCAACACCGCAGGCTGTCGACTCAATACAGTACAAAGAACTCTATTCACAGAACTTTCTATCAAAATGTTCCTGAATTATGCCCCAAAAGCATGAAAGGATTGTTTACTCAGCTCTCACAGTAGCATGAAAATTGAGGCTGGTTCAACTTTTGAAAAAACAACTTTTGAAAAATTACATTTTGTATTCAAAAGTTAAACAGTCAGGGGTCGCCTGGTGGCCTGAGGGGTGAGGACACTAACTGATCCTCAGTTTGAATCCTCCTGCTTTTACCTCTAATTTCTAGTTACCAGCTGGTTCTGAGGCAACAGGTCGTTAAAATGTGGAGGCAGGGAAAACAATGTCAGTTTGTTTCTCTCTTTTTCAAGGTCCAGTGTCAGGGTACAAACTGTAATACTCCACAACAACACAACATATTCCGAGCTCACTGTCATCATTAATACCACACACACTGATAAGACTAATTTAGGCAGCTATGGTGGTTGTCTGTGCCATCGTTTTCCAAAAATCCCTTTCTTGCCCCTCTTATTGTAAGCACTGAAATTCAGAATATTAAGGTTTGCATCAAATATGACTTAAAACACTGTTCATGTGTGCACAAAAGGCCAAAAGACAAAGAAATAGCTTATATGAAATAAGTGCCTGTGTGTGGACAGGGCCTGATATCACATGGTTGATGTTTTAGGACGTTGTGTTTGTCGTGTGTTTCAGTTACAATTTGATGTAATTATTTTACTTTTTTTCTTTAATGTGATGTTTCTTTTCTTATCAGATAATAAAGCCTTTGAATTAAAGAGAGAGAGAGAGAGAGAGATACCTCTGACTCAGAGACCTCGGTGTGTTTCTCCGTCAGCGTGGTGCTCTCAGTCAGCACGGCTCCGTTGTAGTTGTTACAAATGTCCTCGTCTGAGTAGTGAAGACCACCTGGACTGGGCCGGGGAGGAGACCTGGAAACACACACACACATATTAAAAATACATGCAACATTTATAAAAAAATCAGATCACAAATCCAGGAGGTTTTTAAGTGTGCGAGGGGGAGAGCACACACACCTGGTCCCGTTCTTCTTCAGGAAGGAGTTCTTGGTGTTGAGCGTTCTGCTGTTGAGCTCCAGAGCGGTGAAACCTCCGTTGTCCAGCGTCACTGACTCCTCCGCTGTGGACAAGTGCTTCCCTGTGAGGGAAAATAAAAGGAATCAGAGGGAACTGTGTCAGAAAAAAAAATGAGTAAAGTTCAGACCAGTTCAGTGCTGGTAGGCTGTCGCCACATGTCCTGGAGCAATGGGACAAAATCTGGTCAAACATTATCTGCCTTTGTTTAGCTTAAAAACAATTTATAGAAGCCACTGAGTCCCTGATGACCTGGGAGTGAGACTGGACAATCAACTACTTTAGTCAGGACACGATGACCGGAGAGATGACCGGACATCAACAGATTTCCTGGTAAAATCAACTGATTACCAGATAACAGACGCGCCAGTCACTAAGAATTTTGTGTTCTCTGCACACTGGGTTAGTGAGCAACCTCCTGTTTTATTCATTGTGTGTTCAGCTACCCGTCAGTCCTGAGAATTGGAGGCAAATGAGATTATGATGCATAATTTGGCACTAATAACCACACAGAATACCTTCGTAATTGTCCCACCAATAACAATAAAAAATGAAACAATGGCGGAAACAACATCGACATGATGTAGTCCGCTGACTCCCCGTTCATTCTCCTCTATTGTTCGTGGGCTCGTCCCGCGCTCTCTCCGCTCCTACTGCACCTCCCTCACTCAGTTTGATCGCTCCACTGCCCAGAGGTTGTGCCAAGGTTTCCGTAGCAACTCAGATTAACAGCTGTCCTGATGTAACCTGCGCTTGTCAGGGCTAACTCTGTGTTACAGCTGTTGGCGCGCACACACACACACACACACACACACACACACACACACACACACACACACACTCTCTCTCACACTCTCACAAAGTGACTGTTAAAGCACTGCTGCGCCCACAACTGAGAACATCACAGGAAGCCCGCGAGGAGAAGAAACTCAGATGAAAACAGCTAAAAAAAAAAACTTCATGATGAACCAGAGCTTTAGAGGAGAAACCAGGCAGCACATCAGACGAACTAACATTATTTTTGTCATACTGAGGAGGGAGTTTGTCCTTCAGTCCACGTCAGCGAGCATCCTTGAGTGAGACTCCAGGCTGCTGGGCTCCCTGACTGACCTTGTGGAGGTGGCGTGAGCTAACATACAAAAAAGAGCAGTCCACGTTTGAGTTTAAAAAACCGGTAAGAGAGCGTTTTGTTTGTTTTTTTTCCTGGGGGATCTCTTAGTGGAGGAGTGAATCTGATCTGGACTCAGTTAAAATACCTGTAAAGTGAGAACTGTTTCATGCAAATTTTTGAGCTTTTATGAGATCTAAAACCTAATCAATGGATGATATAAGTCTTACACTGAACCCAAACTTAGTCTGTAACAACATGTTACAGCTTTTGAGCAGCCACATCTGTCCACATCTCACTTTGGATTGGATTAGTTTCATGTTAAAAACGTTATTAGTTGATTTTCATCATGAACCAAAAGCACTATTCAAGAACCTACGCAAATTACAGCTGGGCTTCAGGGAGATATTTTTTTGCTGAGATGCTTCAGGGAGCTGTTTGGCCCGAATCATCCTGGCGAAGAAACAAGGCTGACCTTGATTTCCTCTCTCATATGGCCTCATGGGTGGCGGCAGTCCTGTAGGAACAAGACTGCTACAGGCAATTCTTTTCTCCAGAAAACAGTACGAGTGAACTGATGCATATCTTAACTTTTCAGGATCACAAAAAGCGGCGTACTTTGTAATAAATCACACGGCCCCTGATGTGAGAAAAATATATCCAAAGGCTACAAAGGAATACGTTAGAGTGACCATCAGAGACGCTGACCTGTGCTGCAGGCCTTGTACTTGGTGCTGTGTCCATGCAGCAGCAGGGCGAAGACCAGGACCAGAATGAGGATGAGTCCCACCAGAGCCATGACCAGCAGGAACCACCACTCCTCGTAGAACGGACGCTCCGACAACGCTGCAGGTAGAGAGGGAAGAGAAAAGAAGGCACACGTCTGACAGAGATATCAAGTTTTTTTTTTGTTCTAGTTCAGATCGGAGCTCCGGTTTGTCCCACAGGACCAGAGAACAAAGTCCATAAATGACACTTGAAGAGGAATGTTTAACAGAGATGCTTTTGACTGTTTCTGCAAAGAATTTCATACAAACACTTAAGATGACTGTAGACTGGAGTGACTCCTCAGATCAGATGAGATTATAATAAATGGCTGTTTTTAAGACATTCATTTAATATTTAAAGATCCCCTCCACATACAGTGAAATCCAAACGTCTGAGACCGCACTGAAAATATCTAATAATGTCACGTGAACCTGGAAATAATCACAAAGTTTGAGCATTCAGAAAGTAAAACCAATCAGACCGCACCATCAGAAGTTCAATACATTAAATTTAGTTCCCTGAGAGATAGAAGAGCAACTTCATCACAGACACACGATTTACTAAATAAAGAAATCAAGACCAATCAGCAAACGTCCTGTCAAAAGAAGGGTGTGGTGCAGTGGTCTCAGAGGACGAGTAGCAGTCTCTAAACCATTTCTCAGGAGGGGATTCGAGGCCCAACGCTTGAGCTAAAAGTCTTATTTACTGATGAAACCATGTTTGAGAGTCATGGCGTTAACAGAAAGATGTAAGGAGACAAACAGGAGAGAGAAAGAGAATCATTTGAAACATGGTGGTCGTAATATTTAAGTCTGGGGCTGTTTTGCCTCCTCCGATGGCGACTGGAGGGTTAACTATTCATTGATTAAAGAAAATATGAATTTGGTGTTGTGTCTATTATGGAGAACTGAAATGACATGCTTTCAAGCTGTCTTCTGTCTTCAGTTGCACGGCCAAAGTTGCGTGACTCTGCCTCTAGATGGCAGCAGACTCAATACAATCACTGCAACTTCCTGCAGGTCTTCAGTTTGCAACCAACTAGAAATTCAAACTCTAATCACACAAGTTGGATCACCCGGGATTTGTTCATTAGGCTGATCTCCTTTTGGTGTGTGTGTGTGTTTGTGTGTGAGTGTGTGTGCACGCGCGTGTCTGTGTTTACCAGCGAGGGCAGCAGAGGGTGTACTCGGCTGTCCGTAACCATAGCGATTAACAGCGATGACTCTGAACTCGTAGCTGATCCCCGACCTCAGGCGCTCCAGCGGCACCGTAACAGACCTGCTGCTGGGGGAGATGAGTCTGATGAAGGAATCCCACACTCCTTCATCTGCAGAGAGGGGGAGGGAGAGAGAGGGAGGGGGGGGGGGGGGGGGGGGGTTTGATGGACAGGCAGACAAAGACAAGAGATGAGATGCTTCATTTGAAAATGACTCCCTTTCATATGTCAGAATGTGATTAAAGAAAATTATAAACTGTCACATCACATTTGAAATGATAATGATGATGGCGATGTGTTGAGGGCAATGATTACTGTTATTACAATTAATAAAACGGGTATTACCATAATGATCAGTAATAGAATAATACAGGAGTCTACATTGTGTCCTGCAGAGTGTTCAAGCAGCTACTCACAGACCTAACCTTTCTGTATTACACCTCTGGTGATCTTTATTAGGAAATTGCTGCTGACTTGATTTGCACAGCAGGTCTTAATGAATCTGGTGAGAGCTGTGCTCAGTGTGGGTGAGCGCGAGGCAGTACCTAACCTCCGGCACGACGAGCGAACAGAATGGATGAAAAGATGTTGAAGCTCACCTGAGGGACGAGCCTCAATCACGTATCCGGTGACAGGAGCTGCTCCGATGTCTCCCTCAGACCAGTGGATCGTGAGCGCAGAGGTCGTCTTGGTGATGGACATTTCCATCGGTGAGCCGGGGGCGCCTGTAGTGTCACGGAGACACACGTTAGTCCTTGTCAGTTAGGAGGGCTGTGTGTTGATGTATATTTATTTCCTGTCCTAACCTTCACATCAGTTGCTGGTCAGTTTTTTGTTGGTTTATTGACAAATGCAACGACGCAAACATATTAAATCACTTCACATAAATAAATGAAACTCAACGTTTTCAAAATGGCTTTACCCCCGTTACTCTGACTTGATCAGATAAAAGGACATAGACATAATATTCAAGTGCAATCTGTGCATTGAGAGGACGGGAGAAACATCTACAGTAAGAAATAGCAGCAAGTCTGTAGCCTGACTCCATGCCTGCTGCTTGTCTGCCTTGTGTTTCCCGCTGACTGCAAGCTTTGTGTAATACCTAAAGCGACAAATAAACGTTTTGGGACTTTGTTTTTTGTGTGAGCTTTGCGTTGAGTTCTGGCCATCACAGACAGTATAAACATATATCTGATTAATGGGCATCAACACACATTCACACAGTTCCAGCTGTTCGTACCTTGCACAGGCTGAGCAGTCATGTTTGCTTGTATTGCCGGCCCATAGCTGACCGTGAGAGCCTGAACGCTGAACGTGTACGTCACTCCTTTGATCAGGTCTCGAGCCTTCAGCCATCGCTGCCAGCTGCCCCTCACGTCCACTGTCACCACTTTACTCACTCCTGCTCACACAGACAGTTTGAAAGAAATGTCAGCATCCTCCTCAACATGTTGGCATGTGATTGAGTATGAGGCATGCGTAGGCATACCTTGCACAGCGGCGGTGGGCTGGTAGACGACCCTGTAGCCCTCCAGCTGTCCATTAGGAGTGAGTGGAGCTCCCCAGGATACATTGACACTTCCTCCTGACACCTCGGAGAAGGACAGGTAGCTGGGCTGGCTGGGAGCTGTGGGACACATGGAGGAAGACAAATGAAATAACAGGAATAAAGGAAATTAGCAAGACTAGAATACGATGTCGATGAAGGTTCTCAGTCATCCAGGTCATAGTAATTCTAAGTGCTGTAAAAGAGCATCTTGACTTGTTTTAGTTTCTGAAGAAGCCTCTTGGAGGAGAGGAGAAATAAACAAGTCCAGTTTCCTACAATTACAGCACTTAGAACGAGAATGTGACGCTCAGTTTCCCACCAGACGGCAGGGTACGGGCTCCGCGGGGGTCACTGGGCGGGCCGTCTCCAGCCGTGTTGAAGGCAGTCAGAGTGACCAGGTAGGGCGTGTAGCTGGTCAGGTTGGTGAGATGCACTCGGGTGTCTGGGACAAAAATCACTTTGACCTTCTCGGTCTGGTTCTGCTTCTCTCTCTCCCAGTAGTGGATCTGCAACACAAGAAAACACTGTTAACAACCCGGCCTCTGTTTTTACTCCTAACAACTTCCACTGGTCCTGTTCTCTTCTCTCACCCTCCTTGTTTCAACCAACTGTATGTATTATTTATTTCCTCCTGAGGTGCCCTAATCGATCAACATAATACAGAGAGTGTTCATGTGCTGGTTTACAGGGAGAAGTTTGTGATGGAGAGACTTGTTTTGAAAGTTTATCAGACGGGTGAAGTAAGTGTAAATCCTTTTTGCAGATACCACGGGTCGTGTCCAGACATCACAAAAATACTTTTTGAAAAGAAATCTGAACATACCTAAAGACTCTCAAACCTACTTCAAATGTTAGACTACCTGGTATCCTTTAAGTTCAATGCAGCTACATGCATAA
The DNA here is from genome assembly GCF_900880675.1 of Sparus aurata. Lineage (NCBI taxonomy): Eukaryota > Metazoa > Chordata > Actinopteri > Spariformes > Sparidae > Sparus > Sparus aurata. The sequence goes on from NC_044187.1 coordinate 10,945,288, forward strand.
TGCCATGTTGGTGTCTTATCAGAGCTGCTTTACTGACCAGTTTCCAGCTTGTAAGCAGGGTTAACATCAATATTAAAATCACAGTTCTGACTGGATAAATGGCATTTCATGAGAGTTCAGATTTATGACTTCAACCATCATCATTAATTAACCAAAGCTATAATACTACTACTACTAATTATACATTGTTTAAAACTTCGGGGATAATATAAAGTTCACAACTCAGCAAAAAGATAAAGCTCTAGTCGTTGTAGTCGACAGTTTATTGCAGAAATGTGAATCACCTCATGAAGGCAAATGTGCCGGTCTCTGTCTATGCTCACGTGGCACCAATAATCACAGACGTGACAATTCAATTTCATGACAATCAACTGGTAATGAAGACAGACGGGCTGCTTTGGTCAGTCCCCGTTAGCTTAGATATAACAGAGGTCATCTGATTATTGTATCCAGTATGATGGCATTAAAATGAACACCCTGCAGCCTGTTGAATGTCAAAATTTAATGTCGCTTAAAATAACTTTTATTTTTCAAATCTATGATAAAGTTGACTGAAATATTTGTGTTAGTTATCATTTTGGAGTGTTCTGGCACCTTATATGGACCGATGTATCACTCTTGATTAAGTATGTGGTGACTTGAAATGTGTTACTTCATTGACATTGAGAAAAAGAAAGTATTCTATAAAAACTCAAATGTGTGACTTTTATTTTGTAGCCTAGGTCACACACTTTTAATGAAGCAGGCGGTATATAATGAGTGAAAAAAGATAAGCAATATACTTAATATCTTACTGCCAGTAAACAGCCTATATAAATGCATATCCAGTAACTAAATCTGTTTTTATGCATTAAACCAGCTTGCCCCCTGCTCATAACGGTACTGGACAGGTGCGTATCGGCTGTAATACTCTTCACACCGTCAGCTGCTCGCTTTAAATCTATACCTTTACAAATCACTGCATGTCTCTTAATCCCGGCTGAATGTCGAGAATATATTTTTATCTTTTACTGTCTTTCACAACAGCTTAGAGTGCATCAAAACCTCTCGGGTTGACGTGGGACCTGACTTGGCTTTCCACACACATACGGCCGTATCAGATACACACTAACAGCAAGGTTACAGAGGTGGTTCAGTCTCATGCATTAGAAATGAATCAGAAAGTATCTTGTATACACAGGTGCCTTTAGAGTGAGAGAACAGCCACAGCAGCTGTTAAAAGTCTCATGATGGCTAATTTATTTCAAGCTTAAATGTTTTACATCCTCAAAATAATATCTATCAGAGTACGCTCTACAACCCTGATTCCCAAAAACAGAGAAAAATGTTAGTAATTCAGAACGCAGTTATTTGTTAACAAACGGTGTTTAGTGACAACAGTCTTACAAATTCTTCCTGGGCCCTTGCAGTAATATCCTTTATATAATCATGTGTTTCAAAAAGTGGTGAATCTCGGCCCAACATGCTTGTGAACGACACAACCATGTTACGATTAGCTGTTACCAAAGAGCCTGCGCTAACTGTGGCGCGTTCCAAACAGGTGATTCAGGAGCATACAACAACTCTCCCAGTCTTTTGTTGCTCCGATCATCAAATTCTGTTTTTTGTTTGTGTCTTGTCCAAACCTTTTTGGGATTGGGGTTGTGCTTGAGTTGGTTCAAAAGGACACATCTCATGTCTCTGTACTGTTTTAGTTGAGTATATGTCAAAAATAATTAAAAGTTGTTGAAATCAGGGTTGTAGATTTTGAACATGTCCACCCACAGCACATGGACTCTTTCCCTGACAACGATCCTCATCATACCACACTTTTTAGATCTGTGCCAGCAACTGATGGCAAAAGTGACACATTTTAATGTTTTCATTAGTTAATTCCAGTAAATTGTGTTTAATTAGGCCGGGAAATATTGATATGGCATATCATATCGCTTTCTCTTGTAATACGATCATCGATACACTGCTGAGAATATCAGTATTTTTATTAAAACATGCAGGCACTCAAAACAGATTCAAACTGACTCAACAGAGTCACTATTTCATAACTGCTCATGGTTTAAATTTCCGTAAACATAATTGTATCCTTCCTTTAAACATGTTGACTACAGAACTGTTCTGCTCTCTGGAAGTTCTTCCTTTTGCCACTTTATGACTATTTTACAGTCAGTGTGTGCAACAAAGAGGCACTAAGTTCAGACTCTACACACTGTTTATATATTGTCCCATCCCAGTCCATCTCAAATTCTGTGAAGCTGACACCACAATGCAGTCAATTACTGCAGAATGGCTTTATTGTTCTGCTATCGACTAATATCCTGGGCATTGTATCGTGAATTGTATCATAGTGCGAGTCACTGTGATTCCCTCCCGTCGTACTCCCCTAGCATTGAATGTTTTGTTTTTGCATTGAATAAGCTCGAGCTGCTAAAGACAATATATTTACTGTAACACAAACCGTCTCTGTGCAGTCTGGCTTATAAGGTTAAACAACAGCCAGGAGCTACACTTTGTACAAGGCTTCATTTTGTCATTATTCCTAACAGGAAGTACTACAAAGCTCCATAAGCTATATTTACAACTACCAAACTAGGAGGAAGCAGCTTATGAGTAGCACTTGAGGGCAGCATTATGTTACCTCTGTCCTTCCACAGGCTCCAACAATAATGAGATACGGACTAACTCATCCATGTATTCAATTTAAAATCAAAATGCAATGCCTTCTGTTTGAAAAAGATATTTCCATTCAAGGTTTTACAAAACTGGGTTTAATAAAAAACGATGTAATCCACTCTACTGGTGTTTAGGGGATCTATTTTGGTATGTGTCGAGAATGTGAGACCACCAGGATTAATCTTTAAAAAAAAAAAACAAGTCAAAGCTGTCGTGAACATGATTATTAGATGATCTGATAACATCAAGAAACTTAAATGGATTTTCCAACAATCTCTTTTTTCAAGTTTTAATTTTGGGGTTTTAAGTCCTGATGAAAAAAACACGGACTGGATTGTTTTGTTTTCCAAAGGAGGAAACATTTTATCACTCACAGACTTTTGTTTGTGCCTGTAGCTGCTTCTATAAGAAATGACTGACCTATTTCAGTAGGAACAGCATTATGGATGTTGCTGATGTCTTTAAAGTGAAAATTATTTTATTAGTATAAAGAAAAACACATTCTTATTACGGCGATATGACATGGAAAATCTACTGTTGTGGAGGGCTTCATCCACCATATTTAATAATGACTGATTTGTTCAAACTCTGCTCAGATTAACAATAAAGAACATTTTAGACCTAGTGTGTGTGAGAAACCCCCATTTAGCAGGACTAACATTGTTTGCTATTACCTGTAAATCCTAACCCATCTTGTTCAGTGTGTTTAACAAGCCCTCCGGAGCATTTCAGGAAACTTCAACTGTCGAAGAAATACACTCGTTTTCCATCAGTCCTACCTGCCTGCCTGCTGCTCAGCTAACAGTGTAGGAGTCTTAACAGAAGTCAGAACCTATAAATTCATTAAACATTCTTTCTTTGCTCTATTTCTCTCGTCTTAATCTCGTTAACCCCCTCCGCCTCGCGCTCCCCTCCCCGTGTCCGTCCGTCTCTGGTAGCGTAAACGTATTCCCTCGATGCTCGTCTCTAATCAGGATTCTACAGGGATCACTTGCTCATCTCATTCCGTCGCTCTGCAAATATTACATTCTCTACTTTCTTCTCCATTCCCTCCTCTACTCCGGCAGAAATCAATGTGTCTAAAGCAGGACAGATAACCTTGTGTTTGAAGTACTAAGAGCGAGGGGGTGGGACAGGGGAGTCGAGGGTGAAAGACAGGCAGAGGAGTGATATTGAAACCATTAAAGGATATTCGGGATTCTTCCTCTAACTTAATTCTCCCTCTTTCTCTCCTCTCTATAGGACACTTGAAGGTGCAGCAGAGCAAAACCCCTCCAGGACAAGAGGAGGGGCATTTCAAATACACACAACAACGGTGCCACCACTTGGACACTTGTACTCATCTGTGTGTGTTTGGGTCTGTTTTTGTCTCGTGTGTGTCTCTTCCACATTGTGCGTTTAAGTGTTTGTTTTCGTGTCACCTTGTATCCTTGGATGAGTCCATTCTGGGTCTCGAGGGGGGGAGTGTCCCAGGTCACTTCCAGAGTGGAGGGAGACACAGCTGACACTCTGATAGACTGAGGGGCCACTGATGGGGCTGCAGAAAGAGAGGCGTGTTGTTAGACTGCTGCTGAGTGTGTGTGTGTGTGTGTGTGTGCGTGTGCGCACAGCTCGGTGTTGGAGTGGGAAGCAGGGAGGATATGTTCTACCTTTCCAATTAGAATAGGCCTAAGGCAGTACCTTGTTACTCCACCGTACCACACATAGGCATGTACACTCTTGTGCACTTGAGGCAAAAGAAAAAGGCCATATCACCCCATTTCATCATCCCCTTCTAGCCTTCTCTGCCTCCCCCTCCTGCTCTCCCTGCTTATCCTCACCTCTCACTCCTCTGCATGCGATATGTCTGGCCTAGGCGCGCGCACACACACACACACACATCTTGAATATGAATTCAGCGTTGGTTTGACGGAGGTAGTGTGAGACTGTGTGCTGAGTTGTTACGATCATAACATGCAGATCTGTTCACCTGCACTGTTGTTCGTGCGCTTGCCTGGCTTGTAGTAGCAGTAATGTGTGTGTGTGTGTGTGTGTGTGTTTGAGTGTGTGTATGTGTGGGTTTGTGTGCATGATAGATATATTTGCACTCCTGTCCGTCTAATGGATCCTTGGCTTGACTCTCTGGTGAAAGTTAAACAGGGGTTGGGCCATTACTATGAAATAGATGACCTTGTGCAGCTCTTGACGACACACAGACACACACAAACACACACACACCACACACACTATTAGGGAACACCAACAAGCCTCTCAGAGACAATGTCACTCAAGGGGCAATGAGAGCACGACAGGAGGCAGGAACAGGAACAAGGACAAAAGAGGAGAGAGAGTGCAACAAGACTGACAGAAAGCAGACAAAATAAACTCAAGGTCCCCTTACTGGCCTCTTCCAGAGGTTTCAACCATATCACAATCTCAGAGGCAGATGAAGAGTAATGCATTTAATCATGACAGCTACTGATGGGTCTTATGTGAACAAATCCATCTCATTACAACTGAGCCAACTCCATTTGCTCATGAATATCGGATGATAAGACTGAAAGCTCTGGAAGAAGCGAGTAAGTGGACCTTGAGATGGGATTAGTATGTTGAGCGACTATTTATGAGGTCAGGATTGTGATTCCATGTTTAGAAAGGGATTTATTGTGAGGGAAAACCAGAAGACGATGTAAGAAGAGCAACCGTCAGACACGCAATGTTTAAAACGGGAGAAATGATGCTTGAAAATCAACATTCAGCTAAAAAACTGCTTTTTTGGCATTTTTATCCACCAAGAATAAAGAAGATGTCTCGACCATACATTGAACTTGTGATCAGTGTGACAGCTTCCCTGTGTTTCCACCTACCTGCCTCTCCGACAGACACCTCCACTGGAGTGGAGGGTGGACTCTCTCCGATGATGTTGTAGCTTGTCATAACAATCTGGTAGTGTTTAAACTTCTTTAGTTCTGCAAAAAAAAACAACAACATTTTCATGTGCAAAACATGCATGCAAAGCATGTATCAGGTTTACTGAAACAAAATGTGAAACAGACAGATTGCAGGAGCTTTACTTCCCAGTTCTGTCTGGAATAACTTACGTGTCAACTCAAATTCTGTTAGCGAGGCACTGCTGACTGTCTTGAAGGTGCTCTTGGCTTGAGAAGAGTGAGAGAAAAAACGGAGGATGAGTAAATCAATGCATGTTTCAAGTTCAACAATACACTGTGCAATTATAATGCCATTCAAAAAAAAAAGAAGGAAAAAAAGACTGTGTTAAAGAGAAAACGTTCAATACCATTGTCAACGTCGGATGGAAAGAGACTTGTTGTGCAGCGGATAAGAATATTTTAATGTTGCTGAATTATCCTCTCAGAAAACAGTAGGGTTTGGACAATTTGCTCAGATTCTCATCACGTTGCCGACTCTGATGTAGATACATACTTCAAAACATGTCTTTGTAACCTTTTTCTTTTCAGACCTCTGATTAATATTTTTTTCACAGGATCTCTCAGTGTTTTTTTTTTCTCAACCCTGTGAAATAGGTTACAAGGTAAAAGCCATCTTTTGCCCTGCAGGATAAATCATTAAAGATATCCTTTTCTCTTCCACAAACACGTACTAATTATCACCAGATCAGCTTTTTCCACCTCTGATCCTCTCATTTATTAGTCTTTATGTTATTTCACATAATACAGGCACTTTCATTGACATATGTTTCTTTACATCAATAATTACAATTCAGTTAGCCTTGGTAAGCAGGAGGGATTTATGATGTAATCACTTTTTTTTTTTATATACGTGCAATTGACTGAAAGAAAACCAAGTCCATGATCTGCCATGCCTGTCACAAGGTACATATATCAAACTCTACTTGGACATGTTGATTATGGAACTATAGCTCCATCTTTAATCTCTCCCTGAAAAACCAAAAGAGCAAAAGTGTAATGAATGGATTACATTGGATTGCACATTATCAACTAACTTCGATGGTACTTGATGCTATCAGACTTTAAGCTATGCTAACAGGCTATGGTTGAGCTAATGCCACCTGAGATAGTATCCTGTTCGTAAAAGTACGTAAAAGTAAGGGCGGGGGCTTTAGTGGACAGCAAACGTTAGTATCAGTGCTACTCACTTGTAATGAGGGCACTTGTGGTGTTGTTTTTGGTTGCCTGGACTTCTGCTTCAGTGAGCGTGGAGGAGTTTACAGGGAGCTCCCTGTAATACAGCCTGTAACCAGTCAACATCCCGTTTATGCTGTCGTCACTGGGACGCTGAAAATATGCAAACGAGCACACACAGGCACATGTAAAGAAGCATTAGTAATCCATTTATCACAATGAAACTTCTGAGGCTCCTGCACTGAGCTCATTTTCATTTTCTCGGTGTAGGGAGGTGACTGACAGGACACTGGCAGGCTGGCAGAGCAGTATTTTATCAGCAGAGTCCACTTTAAAGGCCTGGTGGATTGGTCTGGCTGTAACCCGCGCAGACAGAGTGATGCTTCAGTGGCTTTGGCACTCTTGTAAAGGATGATGAAATTGCTGGTGACTTTGTTTTTCATTGCCTCCTTCTGCTTTGACATAAGGCGAGAAGGAGCGAGAGAAGACACTTCCAAACAGAAGAGGAAGAGTGACAAGCAGTGAAGTAGCCGGGCTATATTTACTGTCTATTCACATGTCACTGTTGCTCTAAACCACCTCTATTTTCCCCTTTCATCTCCTTTTTCCTCTGCTGTTGTACAAAGCCGATGTTTGCTTCTCGCGCCCTCTCATATCTCTCCTGCTGCTATATCCTCATTAAGATTTTGAACATTTTTCTCCCCCGCCAGGAATGTCTGTCCCCCCTTCTGTCCATCCCTCTAGCCATCCCTCCAATCTGTCTTTGCTGCCCTGTGACCTCTCCTGGTTCAATAAATAATGACAATTGCATCCACGGACACAAACACACACAAAGCACAAACACATGTACTGCAAAAGTCTGCGGGGGTCTCATTCTCCAAGTAGGTGATTAACCTGGGCACAAAGTTTTGTTGTGTAGGTCTGTGTGTGTATAATGCATGTGCGTCTGAGGGCTCAATGTTGTGTTAGAAGTCTGAAAATACCTTCCACTGCACCAGGACTGAGGTAGTGGTTGTTGGTTTCACTGCGAGGATCACCGGAGGCTCATCAGGCACTGGACAGAAAACACAGAGAAAAAGAGTGAGGAGGAAAAAGACAGACGTTCTCCTGTCCATCACATTACAGTCCTTCTCTACTACGCTTTTCAAATTCACATAATCCTTCCTCCCCTACGCCATCAGTGTTGTCAGTCTCTTACCATCCTGCAGGGTTGTGACAGCCTCTGTCTCTTTGCTGAGGACACTGTCTCCTACATCGTTGGTGGCCAGCATCCGGAACTTGTATGATGTAAAAGGCTTCAGCCTGGAAGAGAAGATAATTTCTCTCAATTTCAGGACAACTACTCACGCGAACTGTCCACTTCACTTGCAAATAAATTAAATGACAATGTTCAGTGCTCAGACCATCATTAGGTCAAAAAGTCAGTCTGCCAACTAGAGATTTGATCTTGACTTCCTGTTAACGAAATGGGAAGCTTATTGGATCTTCACCTTACAGACCTTGTTACCCAGGGGTCTAAACAGTGAACTACTACTTAATGTGATGTTATAAGAGGAGCTGCTCTGTAACCTTTGAGTAAGCTCTGGCCAAAATAAATATATAAAAATGTGTGTGTGGCTGTGGCAAGTCTCCAATAGGCCTATCTGAACATTTCATTTGGATTGAATGAAATGATTGGACGGCCTACCCACTTTTCTGCCTATGTACCTGCCTCCTCCGTGCACTCATTGCACATGACCAGAATGATCCACAAGGCTCAGCATGGATGTATTGCCAGAGTTATTAGCGAGCTAGTCGCACAAGAATTGCAGAAAAACAGCAGTCATTATGATGATGTTAGGTGTTTTTTTAGAAATGAATGAGACATGAGGTAGCTGGATACAGTTTGCTCACAGCACACAGCTGTTGTTCAGCAGCTAACCCAGTTAGCATAAAGGACACATCCACAGCTGTGAATAGTTTAGCCTTTTCGGACTGAGATGTGTTCATGATGACTATTTTGCTTGTGTTTATATGACCGTGGCATTTTACAGAGTTGTTAATGTTTTTAAAAAAAAGCTTTGAGAGCTTGTTGAAAATAGGGAGCTAGCCTTTCACACATATCTCCCAGCTGGCCAGCGACAGCTACGGGGCAGTCAGCGAGTGTTTATGAGATTTGAAGGGAGGTTTAGAAGAGAGTGAGACTGATCTGTCTATTTTTTCGTGCGAAAAAGTAAGTCCTGTCGTCCAAGTTGTTTTTTTTTGTTATTTGCATTCATTAATGATTTCCATCTTATTTTTCTATTCTCATTTATTTCCACCCAAATATATTTTTGCAAAATTCAGGTAAGGCTAGACTTGTAAACATTATCATCATGCAAGATTCATCATATTTCCAATTGGATGTTATTACTAAACCAACTGAAGCATGCATTTGTAATTCAGCCAGTAAATCCACAGGTGAACCACTCAGGGGTTCTGGCCAAAAAGCATTCTGAGTATCTGTAACATCATCCCAAAAATTACACTGGTAAAGCCTTATTTTGAGCCTTTGGATTGTTTACATCAGCTTGTGTTCTTCTTCTCCCCTTTAACGTAAAAACACACAAAACAGTCATAAGCAAGACACAAACAATGCAATCACCTGGTGCTGGGAGATACAGCTTTAAAACAATATAATATTTTTAGGCTATATCGAGACACATAAATTATATATCTTGATATTTTGAAATCTCCTCAATTACCACAATATAATGACTAACTGGGTAAAGGCAAGTATAAGAACATGTAGAACAGTCTGGTTCTGGATCAGTTTACTGTAATGTCGCCTTTAAATCCAGGAAAAGACAACATCTATATCCAAAGTTTAAGATGATATATAGTCGCTTATCATATAACACAATATCAATATACTGCCCAGCCAGACAATGTCCTGTGGTCAACAACTCCACTGGCTACCTTTAAACCCATCTGGAATAACGTCCTCCCAGAGCCACCTCCTCCCCCTCTCGCAGACATGATTTGCTCTCTCAGTGGCCTTTGAGGAGCAGACAAGGTCTTGAATAATAATTATCTTACACATTTTCCTAATTGTCTCCACTGCCAAAGTATTTTTACTGCCATACTACCACAACATCTTATCTGCATTTCTCCTCTGTGCAAGGTGAATGCATTACTAAGCAGCGAATAACAATTTACATCAGTCATTCTGAAAACACTTTACTCTAGAGCCACTTACAATCAGCCCAAAGAGCACGCACCCATTGTTAGCGACTAGCTGAACAAGTCTGCGCTATGGTGCCTTACTGCATGCTAATAGTTTAAATTTACTCACTCCTGCACACCGTGGGAAATTGATTAAAATTTTAAAAAGGACTGTCTGTGGCAAAACAGTCTCTTTTCCCCCTCATTTGTTATTGATCAGCTATCATTAACAAGAGTTAACAGGAGCAAATGTAATAATTTCTATCAAGAGGTGCGTCCCAGCCTTCTTGTCCCACTGCTCACACATGCTATATCTTTACAAGATACATCTCTAGATTTTATTTACCGAGAGCCTCGCAGACTACAGAGGGCCGGTAAGAAATTCAGCAGGCCGCAGGAGAACTGCTCAAGTGTCTTCTTGTATAATAATGAGCCGGGCACCAATAAGGGACAAGAAAAGGCCCTATGGGGTTGTGGGTATGGTAGCAATAGAACATAAAAGGCACCAAGCTCAAAGAGGGTGGGGTACAGACAGCACTGGGAGGATGGTAAGGACAGTATTTGGAAGTGTGTGTGTGTGTGTGTATATACTCTAAGTGCGTGTCTAAGTGTGCATCAGCCCGGGGACTTCGATGTTTTGGTTCCAAACACGTCTCGGTGGAAAACAACAATTAAGGATAGATAACAAGTAAGCATGAGTGTGAGCATGTGGAGATGTAGGCTAATTCCTCCATCCTGCGCTGTAATGAGAGCATTCAGTGATAGAATGAGCTGAACACCGGCATCAAAACAACAGCAGCACCACCATCACGGCAGAAAGAGTCTCCCCGAGGCAGGCTGAAGGAGGCTGATGCAGACGCTCTTCAGCATCTCAAATAGCCCTATGATAGCTCAGGAAGGAGTGCTCACAAACAGTCACGAAGCAGAAGGCACATGCGGGGAACACACACTATACACAAGTGAAGCCTCATCATAGATGTGCTACTCAAGGCTGTAAGGGAAGTTGGAGTGGCCATCCAGCCTGACCACTATCACCTGCTGCCATAATGACAGTCTCGCCAGGGAGAAGTAGATGAAGGGATAAACAGAAAGGGATGGAAAAAGATGAAATGCAACTGGAACGACGCCCTCTTCCAGTGGATCAGCGGATGTGATGCTGGAGGATGAACGAAGGAAGGAGAAACTGGAAGGAGTTGGCTGCTGACGGACGTATAGAGGGAGGAAAGGAGGCGGTGACGAGAGGGATGACATGTGAAAAGGAATAAACGGCTGTAGAGAAAGACAATGGACAAACGGCACAAATGCAGGCAGAGCGGGGAAAAAAAAGGTATTAAGGGAAAACGATAGAGAGCCGTTCCTGCTGTGCCTGTGTGATTAGATGACTGAGATCCTCCACGTTTCTGTAGTGATTATGATTGCTCTGCTCTCCCCGGTGGCTTTTTGTTGTTTATGTCGTTTTTTTTTTTTTTGTTCCACAAACCTTTTCGGTACCTCATGTGCTAAATAAATAAAACTTTTCCTTTTCCTGTTCTAATTTCTGTTGTTTGCTTTGACAATTCACGGCCCCCTCCCCCACCCCCCCCTGTCCACTCTTCTCCCCAGGGACTGCATAAACAGCACAAGATTTTGTTACAGACCGTATTAACTAATTCAAGTCCAGCATGTCATGCTTAACAAAATCTCCAAGTTGAGGGTTTGGAAGGGAAGCAAAAAAAAAAAAACAGTAATGTGGAATATTTATTCCTGTTTTCTCTGCGGATGCTTGAGATGGCCTAATTGTCTGATTGAAGATGGTGATGCTATTCCCGACAAGCTTTTCCTTCTTGCACAGCATGTTTTCAGTTTACAGTGGGCACAGGGGCAGCTTCACCTCTTGAAAAGTACTGTAATATTTTGAAACAGTGGGTCCATTTCAGACAGACAACTATCGACCATAAACTGTCACAGCAGGTTTTAATAGCTGTAATTAGATAAATAATAAAGCTAATGTAGCTTGATAAGTTACTTGAAAACACTGTGTTTGCAGTTTTCTTTTAGATTTTCAATGAATCTTGTTAAAGGGACTTAAATATGCACTTGGATCCAAACATGATATCGAGCTAAAGCTAACAGGTCACAGGCAAAAAAGTCAGTGCCCTCACCAGCTGGTGATCCATGAACAGGAGACATGGAAATAAAGAAACTGCATTATTTGTGAACTGCAGTGTAGCAGCAGTTATAAATATGAACTGTAAAATTAGATTCATTCAAACATAATCCTGTTGAGCTGCTTATCTTAAATACTTGGATATAAGTATGACAGAGGGGAGAGAGAAGTTAGATTAATGCTTCATTGTTCCTAAATTCAAAACAATGTTCCTATTTTAAAGTGAAGACAGGCTTTGAGGATAAGGACAGAATATTTTGGTGTATAAACTTCCCCAAATCCAATAAAGAGCAGGCAAGAGACGCTAACGTTAATCTACACTCTGATCCAGGAGCAGCTTTTTATCACTGGGGAAATACAACTCACTGAGCAAACCATGGATCTAATAAAGGGACATCTGAGTGTAGCCCTGTTCATCCAATGAAAGCTGCTTGGTAGACCGAGAAGACAAAGAAGTGTGACTTCCTGGATATAAAATTAACCTGATCTTCCATGCATAGCTTCCCTATTGTGTGACCCACAAGAGGCTTTGCGCTAACTTCCGGTTTAGCCCTCTGCTAACGTGAGAGGGAATAAAACTGTTTAATTGTGCTGCTTTTCCCGACTTTCCACATGTTAATCGGACCAAATGGATAAAATAATGGCAATTAATTTTGCGTTTCTTTGGACTTGGATCAAACAAAATGTTTAATGGATCATACAGTTCTGCTCTTGGTGGTTTTGGCTTTGAAGACAGTAAACTAAGCTTTATAGATATGTCAAGTAGTTACGGTTGTCAAGTAGTTACGGTTGCTAAGCTCTGATTAGACAATCACCCCTTTGATGCAGAGGTTAAGCGAACTGTCACTCAGCACACTGTCGCCACTCAGCAACATATATGTATGTATTTATGTGTGTGGCTGTAGGTGCTATAAATATGTGCAAACATGCGTACCTGTCAGCGGTCCAGGTGGTCACATTGTACGGTACATCAGCGGTATGTGTTTTCCAGTCCCCGTTGGGCAGCTCCTTGACCTGCAGAGTGAAGTACCTCAGCGGGGAGGAGCCTGAACCACCCATCTGCCAGTGGAGGCGGAGACGGCGAGATTCAACTCCGTCCTGAGGAACAGACAGCTTCCTGGGTGGCTGGGGACGCTCTGTCGATGTGGTAGAGAGGGTGAAAGATAAAAAAAGAGGAGAGCAGGAGGAGACAAAGGAGGCAGAGGAGAGATGAGAGGGGACAGAAAGAAGATCCGAGCAGGGGAATTGAAGTCGAGGCAGGAAGGAGAAAAAAAAAAAGCAACAAATTACTTGATTGCAAGAGCAATTTCATTTTGGTTAAAAAAACAACAACATTTTGCTTGATAGTCAGATAGAAATTCAAACATTATTCACACAGAAAATCAAGTTGTTTAGTTGTTTAACGTTGTGTGAACGTGTTACCACATACTACTACGGATGTGTGTGTGTATTGGAGGCAGCGACATTGTAATGAGCTTTAGATACACAGCTGGGTGACAAATTAAAGGACAGAGCACCGTGCATTAGGGCGGGTCAACAAGGTGCTGGGTGCAAAAAAACGGAAAATGAAAAAAGGGCAAAACGTTTACACTCTTGTTCATACAAGTTCAATTAACTGTGGTGGTGATATGATACATGTAGATGTATGTGAGAGGGCAGTCTGGAGGGAGCTCAGCTTATCTTTACAGGATGAATGTGTCTTTAAAAATTTTTTTTGATGTGTAGTGCTGGAAGAATATTCAGAATTTAGGGCACTTTGAGTTTATTTCAACTTCAGCCTTCTTTGGCTGGAGTAATTCTGATGAAAGATGCATTACTGCCAATAATAATGCCTTTAATAATCTTGCAATTCAGTTATGCAACCCCATTATTAAACATACTGAACTGTGCTGTGAACACTCCCCACCAACTAGTTTGAAGCGCTGAAATTTAGAAAAAGGTTGCATTTTCAAAAATCAATGAACTTGTTGGGGTGAAACACTACTGTTACTGTATTCAATTGAGTTTGTGTCAAAAAGAATTAGCAAAATATGAAATGTTTTCTTTCTGTTTTTACACAGCGGCCAAGTGTTTCTGGAATCAGCCCTGCACAGTGATACGTTCTCTGCGTGAGGCTGAAGCTGAGTTCCCTGCATAGGAACATTTGCATTCAATATATCTCTCTACTCATGAATTCAGGTGTTCTCTTTAATTTGCTTCCTATCTGTAGCCGTGCACGTTGAAATGAATTGTCTCGTAGACAAATGGGAAGTATCATACACCATATGCTGCACATACCTTGTGAGACAGGACATGTGCCGAATACATTTAAATCACATATGCATGACTGTGACTGTGACAGCATGCATATGCTTAAATGAAACAAGACATCCAACTACTGCAGCATCAAAGAAACAATTTCTCAACAGATTGTGTGTGTGTGTGTGAGAGTGTGTGTGTATATTTGTCTTTGGTATTCAATTAGAAGATGAAAGTTGTTCTGGGAGTCAGTATCTTTGTACAACTGTGTTGGCAGTAGCACTAACACACACACACGCACGCACACGCACACACAAAAACAAAAACACATTGTTGGAGTGTATAACTGTTTAATTTCAGGGGCATCACGTTATCGATTTGGTCTAGAAATAAAAGCATTATCGATTCTCTCTGAAGTTTAATTAATCTGCACTTATGTTCTCAAACATGCACACACAAACACACACACACACGCACGCACACAGACACACACAGACACACACACACACACACACACACACACACACACACACACACACACTCTGACATACATACACACAGGCTTCCCTTCCTTCATCCGTCCTTATCACAAGTAATTTAAGTCAAATCTGTTTGCCTCCCTTCTTCCCTCACACCCTTGTTCTTCATTCCCTTCAAGATTTGACTATTATCTCCCTCTTTCGTTTTCCCTGATACCATCTGTGTCTCCCTGACTGTGCTCCTCTTGTTCTGCTGCATAGTTAAGATCATGTTCTGATAATAAACTCATAATTGTCGGAACAAGTGCCTGCCCTTTCAGGACTTGCGTGACTGTTTACTGCCGTGCGAGGGAGAGGGAAGTGTGGTAGAGATGATGTGTAGAAGAACGACGAGACATTACTGGAGGAGAGAAAGGACTGCAGTTGTTGGGGATGAATTCTGCTAAATTCGCAACTGTATGTTGTCCATTACCGTATTGTGTTATCTCCCTCTCAGAGACAAAAATCAGCATAGACGAATCTCTCGAGGGGGAGTTGTGGTTTTCTCTAATTCATTCATGCACATACACACGGCCTCACACACACATACCGACACACACACACACACACACACACGCACACTCAGAAAGCCAATTTTCTTTTTCCAGGGATTAAGTTGGTCTCCTCAGCATCATCAGAAAGAAATCTCTATTAGGCTATTCTGTCTATCTCCCAGTGAGAATGGGCCATTATGTTACTGAAGTGGAACAGAGAACCACTGAATTCTATTCTTAAGAAATCCTGATAATGATGCTGCCGATGTTATGATATCTGATCCAATTAAAATGCACTACACAAACTGATAGCTCTGAATAGAATATCTGACATGATACCAGGTTTTTTTTCTTTCCCCCCAGAAAAATTCCCGTCAGTGTCACATTTTAATATGGAACTTTTGTTGCGTTTCAATGCTTTACTAGACATACACTGTGCCGGCTGACAGAGAAAAGAGAGAGAGATCAGGGGTGGCATAAAGTGTAAATCAAAGGCTGTGAGCCACGTTCAAACCAAACTTATTCATGCATTCGCCTACTGAGACACCACATTTTTCAAGTGATATTTCACTTTGGTGCGATGGTTCTCAGCTCAGGAGAGGTCAAACTTTCCTCCAAGTCTCCTTGACAACTCGTCACAGACTGTTAAACTAATGCAGGGGTGGACAGTAGGGGTGGTCAAAAGCATTGTTGGTGACGAGAACCAGGGCGTGTTTCTCTATTCCCCACTCGCCTGCCATTGCTTTGAGAAACTCGCACATATTTGCGCTTGTGTGGCTATCATCCATAGCTCTCGTCTGAAGTACGTAGGACATTAGCTTCCATTAACTGCGACATAATGAGCTGTAACGGTCACGTATGAGACTGTAGCTCTGAATGTCCAGGCATCACACGTTATTGCTAAACGATAACCAACGTTATCCGGTTTGTATTACAATTTTTAATTTTTTTTTTAATCCATTTTTGGAAATTTAATAATCGACTCGTAATAGTCAATATTATAATCGCGATTAATCAATAATCGATTTTTTTCAACACCCCTAGTGGACAGCAACAAAATATCGTTACTTCCCTTTACTTAGGACTTTGGAGTAAAGTTCTGAAGTCAGCAAATTCATTTTCTTTCCCTTTCTGAAATGCAAAAGGCCATACGCTGTGTTTGTCACAGGAGAAAAAAAAAACAGACAATCACAGTGAAGTAAGTACTCAGTCAAGCTCAAAGTGTTTATGACACACAATCTTCTATGTACCCAAATGATTAGATCAAATTTTAATGGTTCTGTTTGCTGGTTCTGGTTTGGATTCACATGAAACCTATAACATGAAGAACAGAAAATATGTCTCTATGTCGAAAGTTGAATAGTGTTTTTGTTTGATGAATGAAGTTGGCAGACGGCACAGGACAATATTCACAATTTGGATTCATTTTAGGAAAACAAATCTTCTGATCATTGGACCCTTACGGACTAAAGGAATACACAGTTTCAATAAATGGACCCAAATTACGGACTTTATGAGGCTTCAAAGGGAGCGAGTTGCCACTTCTTTCCATCTCTTTCACTTGCCATGCCAGCAATGAATTATTCTTAATTTCTCATAGTTTCTGTTTGTTCACTGCTGTCTGCCTTCCTATCATTTACGTTACACAGGGCCATTTGTACCTGTGTCAGTTTGTTCCAGTACAAACAAACCTGTGTTACTTCCTCTTGACATCCTTTAGTCAAAAGCCTTTCATTAAATACAACCAAAAATAGCACCTGTATTACCATGTAAACACACACCGGTGGCCAGCATCTACAGCAAATTAGCACAGTAAAATCTTCTGGAGAGACACTAAAGAATATTCATTTGGCTGCAGTTAAATTCCACCTGCTTCATTTTAAATGAGCTGAAGACATGAAAGCAATTGACTAGAGCAGGAAGAGCGAGAGGTGACTCTGAATATGAAGAGGATAAAAACTCCACTTTTTATTTGTCACTAAATTGAAGGGAGAAATCTGCACTGTGCACAGCATCACTTTACCTCTTTAAAAGTCAAGTCAATGTAAAAATCTGTTCTTCCTTTCTGGCTAGTGACTGTGAGCTGGGAGATATACTTCTGTTACAGATTTTGGAGACAAAACTGTCTTCGGAGAGTTACTGTCAGTGCTCAGCCTCCTACATCTCGCCATCAGCATGGGCTGTCATCCTCAGCTTTTGGGTGTGATAGAATCCCTGTTATTTTCACAGTTTATACCTTATGATGCTGCTAGAATTAGGCGAAACTTTAAAGAGAAATTAGGAATAGTTTCTCTAAACAGTAAATTACCAAGACTGCAGAGTGCTGATAGAACTGTTGATCAATGATAATTACTTTGGTTTAGGATGCAAGATATATGGCTGTCAGATTTAGTTTTCTACTATCTTCTTGGCAA
This sequence comes from Sparus aurata, assembly GCF_900880675.1. NCBI lineage: Eukaryota > Metazoa > Chordata > Actinopteri > Spariformes > Sparidae > Sparus > Sparus aurata. Next base: position 10,963,051 of record NC_044187.1, read on the forward strand.
GAAAAGGCTTCCACTCTTACTTCAACACATTGCCAGTCTCATTCTTTTTCTCACCTACTAACTGTGCATTTTTCACCCGCCCACAGTGGAGCATGGTGCCATGAGAAAGTAACCAGTGGACTGTGAAATGCTAGGAATTGTAGTTGTCTCGCTCAAAATGTCAGTAAAGTTCGGCATGTTACCAGGTACTTCTAGTCTGAATTCAAACAGAGTATTTTAGTATTTGATATATTAGTGGCAGCATGCACTTGAGCTGGCATGGACTCCACAAGTGTAAAACCTGCTGACTCATGTTTTCCCAGAACAGTTTGACATTTTCCCACAAATCTTCTTGTGATGACACCGAATGCTCTACTTTTCAGTTTTTAAGTGCAGGTCAGGAATGTCAGTGACAGTCAGGGTTCCTTTGGTCTTCTTTAATCTTCAAGTGGTTCTGTAAAAGCTTTGAGGCAGGTTTGGGCTCATTATCCTGTTGCAACGAAGTTTCTAAGGTACAAAGAATCCTTCTCCACAAAGACGCAAACAAGAGTATGCATGTTGCTGAAGACTGGATTGGTACTTCTGCTTTGGTCAGGGTGAAGTCACTTCAGCTGGTTTGATACACCGTGGTATCATTTTCTCATATCTTTTTTTTCACTGTGGAGTAATTTCTTGTCCTTGTGCCCCGTCACGACAAGTGGTTAAGAAACTGCTACTTGTCCTCCAAGAAGATTAAAAGACAGCCGTCTTTTGACAGGACTTTTTCCGGTTGGAGTCTTGTGCTCTTTATTTAATAAATGTTTTGTCTGTGGTGAAGTTGCTTGTCAATCTCTCAGGGAACTAAACTTAATTTATTTACCTTCTCAAGATGAGGTCACTTTGAATGTGCCTGATCGTGCTTTGGATACAACCGATCCAGTTTACACAAAGGGTTTTAGAATTACATGCATTGTTTGCTTCGGAACATTTAGTCTAGCCATGATTTGATGCTGAGATAGCCCCTCTTTCATTTTGACACTTTCCCTTATTTTGTGAATCCTCAAACGTTCTGATCATTTCTAGCTATACACGACAATATTAGAGATTTTAAACATGGTCTCAGACTTTTGAACCCTACTGTAATTTTACAAATCTTGCCAGACTACTGTTGCATGGACGAAGGCAGATTCTGGAACTCCAGACTCTCATTATGCCCCTGCAGGAGGGCTAATACCTGCTGATTTTAAATATCTACTGTATATTTACTGCCAAGCAGCTCTTCATCCACTGGAGTTTCTAAATGTCACTTCGTCTTGTTCTGTATGTGAAATATCATACAAAAGGAAAAGGTCATATTTTGTTTTACATTTTGTGTGAATATTAAGTGCACAGGAATATAGTTCTGCATGTCCGACCACAAACTACTTGTTGCTGGAGATCTGATAAGCTGCCTGAGCTCCATGTTGGAAGCTCCTGCTTGACTCTTTTTCCTCTTTAACTTTATCTCTGTGAGGACCTTACATCGACCACAACTCATTACACCTCTAAGTAGAACCGCAGAGATCATAAAATCTTAAAATGCTAACACCTTCACCTAACCTTTCCAGGCTCGGCACTGGCACTACTTTAGGAAAGAAAGAAACAGAATTCAGGAAAAGATGTAGGCTTTGACCATTTTCAGGTTAATATAAAAAGAGAGGACAAAATAACCATCAATTAAACTCCTCCTAATGGAGGAAATTATTAGCAGCACAGGTAAAATTAATAAGGTCACTCCTACTTAAAACTGGCACATTGACAGAAATTGCATTTCTTATCGGGTTTATTTAATTCAATTTCCTTGTGCATTATTATAATTGGAATGTAAAATTTAATGATTATTCCTTTGCTTTGGTGAAGATGCCACACATGAAAAAAAGCACATTTTTTCTTGTCATTAGTCAAAGCTTCCGAGCTTCCAGCTCCATTATTCTTGTTAAATTATTCAGCTATGTAGAGAAGTCAGTTTTATAGGAATAAAATGAACACATTTTTTATACTGGTTAAATTAGAGTGCGGTTCAATACCTTTTCAGAATTAAATCTTACTGTTACCGTTTCTACCTCTTCAATATGAAGAAAGAGAAAAGGAGAAGAGTTAGGAGCTGATATTTCTATAAAAAATGTCATCTTTAGTGCCTCTGCACACACACACACACACACACACACACACACACACACACACACACACACACACTTGAGATGGCATACTTGTGTGAACATTTGTCATTGTCCTCAAACAACCCCATCAGTGACCCATCAACCACATACTGTTTTACCCTATAGGCCTTTTTCACAGCTAACATTTTGATTCAGCATAGCAGGACCAGCACAAGTGCAACGAATAACTTGAATGATGACGATCCATTAGAGACCTTTAGTCATTTATACCTGCTGCTTCAATGTGATATTGGCCTGCTAAAGGTCTTAAAGCCCCTGAAAACTTGATTTCAACTTTTAAGCATGGCGCTATAACATTAAATAGATGACGTCACCTTCAAATCAGTATGAAAATCTATGTGACGTGTATCACGCAGAAATGTTCACAGACACGGTAATGTTTAAAAAAATTGATTCATTAATTAAATTAATTATATGTTTAGTTGGAATTCCTTCCTCACTCTCTCTCACATGCAGTCTCATAAGATGTTTCCTTGGAAGTTATAGTGACAGGCGACCAAGTGAAATTAGTAAAATTACAGATTTCTCTGGGTTTGAACATTAGTGGAAACATCTTGGATAATGTAAGTACAACATGTAACCAAGGTCTCGACATTTTTAGACGATTGAATGTAGAAATGTTACATACTGTTTCTTTAACATCTCCACGGCTCGATATGACAGATATGCTTGCAACCCAGATACCATATAAAGGTCATGTGTGTGTCCTTCACCTCTGCGTTCAGTGGTAACAACCAGGGCCTCTTGTGCTTCGCCCCAGCCCACGGCGGTGCGAGCGGTGAGTCGGAACACGTAGGTCTGCTCAGAGGAAAGTCCTGTGACGGTGAACTGTCGAGCGTTGGAGCCCACCTCCACTGTGGTCCATCGCTGAGGGTCCCTGCTGTCCAAGCGGTAGGAGATCTGGTAGCCTAGTGAGGGACAGAAGGAAGGGCAGACGGAGGAGGAAGACAGTTGAAATGTCTGTGCAAGTCTTGTGTGGGAGTGTGTTTTTGTGGCCTACTTTGGTTCACAGAGACCACAGGAATCAAAAAAAGCACAATATGAGATTTAAAAAAGGGTGAAAACAATGTGGTGTATCACACATGCTCATGTCACAGTAACACACACAAACAAACAACATTTTCTGCAGTTTCTCGCTGTCTGTATCTGTTCTGAAGAGATTTGATCGATGAAGCTGCTTCGCTATTAACAAAGATGCTTCCCCCAGATTCCCAAAGGGCATTTCTAACACTAACACATTACTGGGGACTATTGCTGGTCCATGACAAATAAAAAAACAATTAAAAAACAATAAAAGTGCTGTAGGGATTCCGAATAATGTAGGATTTCTTACTATCTTTAAGTCACATGATCTGAAATTCACACAGCACAAATAATGCATAAATAACAATCTACTACAAGTAATATTCACGATTATTTTTTTTAGAGATAGAGAGGGGCTGGAAAGAAACTCAGTATTCGTACAACTATGAAGAGTACTTGGTGGATGGTTTGGATGTACAACTCAAGCAAGGTACTAACATTACGCAGTGGTCATCACTCATCAGTTATTGAGATATTCACACACACACACACAGATATATAGATATACTTTATATATGGGTGTGTGGATAAATATAAGTGTATATATATATGAATATTTCAGTAACTGTTGAGCTAATATAAATCTATACATGATAATGAATATAAGTACATTGAAATGTATGTATATGTATGTTTCTATGTGCCTATGCATGTATCCATGTATGTTTAATCAGTTAAATAATCTATGAATGTATATACAGTAAGAAAGATTCTGGGTATATGTGTGTACTTACGTACATGTATATACAGTATAGTGTATTTGGATATAAGATTATCAGATAAAGAAGAAATTCATATTTTCTACTTTTTTAACCAGGTTATTATATCAATTAATGAGGTAGTGGACACGGGGGAGGATTTAATCAATCAACCAATCAATCAATTAATCAACAACAGCTGGTTGCTAGTACAAATTTATTATTTGCACCTTATTTTTTTGCCTGTATTTGTTGATCTGATCTCAAGACATCAGCAGAGTACGGTGCTCAGATAGAGACAGGTGTCACACAAAGTAAATTTTTTCTTCTGATTCGTTTGTCTGAAAAATGCAATTTTAGTCAGAGAGTTGGAAGATGTGTTGCTTCCGAAACACCTCCAATATTTGCTTCAGTGACTTTGGGGCGAAAGAAATAGTCACAATCTAACTCCACATTTTGGAGTGGAATACACCTGGGACCTGCCGTTAGTCTCTCAAAGGGGCAGTGGAGAATCGCGTGTGACACAGATGCAGGAAATTACTCTCGTTTCTGAAACATCTCTGCTATAAATACCTGTGTGTGCATGGAGCCCTTAGATCCAAAACATACATGAAGCCAGAGAGAAAGTCATAATTCTGCCTTTGAACACCACACTTACACACACCACAGCACACATGCTGACATTCCTCTACAGACACATTATATAAACACACAACCTCTCTTCTGTCCCCTTGGCTGTGACCCCTGCTGTACACGGCTTGTGTCTGTTTCTCTGTCTCATGTGCAGCAGGCCATGTAATAACACCAACACCCCACAACACATACACACTTACAGTCAAACCACTGATCCTCGACCATGCTCTCCACACACCACTGGCCGCTCACAAAGGCTCTCAATATGAAGATTGTATTGTGCACCGAATAAACACAACCACAGGAGTGTGTGGAGGTTCACAGTAAAACCGTCAGGATGGTAATCTGCTCAGAGGCTCCTAATCTGGTTGTGAGAATGATAATCTCATCAGATAGTCTGATTGTATATTAACATGAACGCGGTGTGTGGAAGATTATTGGATAACGGCGAGATAACAAATCCTCTTGCATCCAAACAATTGGGTCAGAGCACAGCATTATCTCCTGTGCTGAATATCATAAGGGCGTCGCTGCTATCACATACATGAGGATAAATCTCCATTACAAAGAGAGTGTGTCATGTAAAACAAAGCCCATCTCTGTTTTCCACTGAAGAGATGTAGCACGTACAGTATATTTCATTATGCCTCTTAGCTTCTGGCAATCAAAATGTGTATTTATACACACTGTTTTGCCTTTAGCTGCTCAGAGCTCACTGGCCTTGTCTGTGTTAATGAAAAAATTGCAGCAAATGCTTCTTCTCAAAGAAAGTACATTTTCTACATACATGGTGTTAATCACATTTCTCTGTGCTTAGTTCTACCATAGTTTCCACCAGTGGTGGGAAACGTTTTCTGATTCAACCAATCAACCAACCATCTTTACTGATAAAATAAATAAATAAATAAATAAATCTTTTTGGTTAATTTGTTTTAACTAAAACGGTCAACAGCATGTGAAGAAGTAATAAGATGTCTACTGAAATTAGCATGCTAACCAGCTAGCCCTGGTCTGTCCTTTTTCATAAGACCACTGCGACCTCCCAGTCTCAATCGCTAGCTGCAGGGCTAACTGGACAAACTCAGCTAACTAGTGAATGGAAGCTACAATTAGCAGCAGTTAGGGCTTATTCTGCTGATATGCTGCTCCTTATTAGTTTGGACTGTGAATTTGAATAGTGGCCAATTCTTCTCATATGGCACCTGCAGATTTATCACAAACATGCAAATCAACACATTTGGAGATACATGATTCCTACTCGACAAGAAGAAATGAAAATATGTCTGGTGAAAAGTAACTACTAATTGAAGTTGTCAGACAATGGTGGTAAAAATTTTAACATTTAGAGTAGAAGTACATTTAATAGATTGCTACATTTTTACCTCTGGTTTTCACTGTACCCAAGATCAACGGATAGTTTTTCACTACGGTGCTGTGACAGTTAAATCCCCTGCCTTTATGCTCGTTAGCCTTTTTCCCTCCAAACCATGACAGAATGCTGAACAAAGAGAAAACCCTTATAAGTCAAAATAAGGATTTTTCCATCATCACAACTCAATTCATTTAGTTAATATTTCATGCTTTACTTTGAGTGTCTAATGGATTGTTTTGTACTGCATTTAAATTAGATCTCATGTTTGGTAAGCCCTGAAGAGGTAGTAAATGCCGAGATTATGAATGAATTAATCGGAGTAAGTGGGAATAATTATGACTAATTTACTCCTGTGTTTACTGCCACTGTTCTAATTTGCGGTATTTTCATAATATTTTCCTTCTCATTTATATATATAGAAAATAATCATCCATCCGTTCCTGATTCAATTTCCACGCTAATAAATTGTTGGCATGGCTTTTGTTTTTCTGTGATTAAATGTGCACATCACAGAAGTCTAAGAGCTAACAGTATCACCGTCATTTCAGTTTTTACATCCACTGTGTACAACAGATATTGTATCTGTTATGATAGTATTTTTGCAGATATTATGTGTGTGTACACGCTTCCTGTCCCTGTGTTCTTCCCTCCTCTCTTATCTGCTCCTGATTGGCTGTGGGTAGCCCAGTCCATATTTAATGGAGGCTAAAGAAGACAGAGGTCTCTCTTCCTGACAAAAATGCGTCTTATAGTTTTTGTCTATTTTGCTTTTCCTTGTGTTGTGATAACTTCTTATGAGGTGTGAGTTCTGGTAGTCATGTTCATGTTGTTTTGTTTGCTGTGCAGCACAGTTTTATGCACACAGGTAGAATATGTTGGGCAAAATTGAAAAAGAGACAAAGGCCCAATCCCAATGTCCACACTCACACAGACTCTAAGGCTGCTGCGATATATACTGCATGTTGTGAAGAAGCCCAACAGAGGCTGTGCACGTATTGTCACAGTTGGCAGAAGTGCCCTTGGTTACAACCAACCAATGAGTGGCAGAAACACGACTGAGTGGCAGCATTGCTAATATTTATTAAGCGGTGCCATCTTAAAGTTCAGCTTGACGTGAAAACACAAAAAAACACATCTAAAATGTGAAAGAGCTGAGTTCCTTTGCCTTGCTTGACACATCCTGTGATGTGACTTTTGCACAAATTGCAATACTGATGCTGAAATGGTAAACTGTGCCGCCCTATCGCAAAACCAAGCCTTCATTTCACACCTGATGGCAGACAGAATTACGTTAAAGCAAGACTTCTGTGGACTACTGCCGGTTTAATTTGTGACACCAGTGTATGACCACACTATGGACTCAAAACTTCATTATCCAGCAAGTAGTACGGAATTGGATGCGGCTTGTATTCGCTACACGAATGTTAGTGTGCATGTGGCTGTGCAAGTCAGGTAAAAACACAAAAGCCTCTCTTCGCCTTGTGCCAAATTAGACTGTCTGCTTTTTCTCGTCTTGCTTCTCCTTTGTCCAACTTCTGTGTCGTTCCTCTATGGGTTGGGAATCAAAGGAGGAATGAGGCGGTCACTAAAGAAACCGGCGCACTACAGTTATTTGTACCTGCATAAACACACACAGACAAGCTATAACCATGCGGTTTTCCAGACACACACACACACACACACACACACCACATTCTCAGCAAGGACACAGCAGGACTGCTTGTATGTGTGTGTCTGTGTGATCTAGAGAGAGAGAGATTTGCCCTCCCACTCATCCTTCTGTCACATAGTGGTGTCGCACTTAATGTCCTCCCCCTTACAATACAGTCACACATCACTCACACTGTCCTGCTCGACTCCCTCCCCCACTGAGAGGACAAACACGGCTCCCTTCTCCCCTTTGTGCAATGTACGCACACACACACACACACACACACACACACACACCTGTCCCTCCTCTCACCTCCATACATCTCCTCTCTGCTGTCTCTCTCCTTCTGTTCGCTCTGTTTCCAGCTCAGCAGCTCTCACATTCCTCTCGCCTCTTACTCGACTCTCTTCCTCTTCATTAATCTGTTCTTTCTGATTCGCTCCGTGCGCTGTGATTTGCACTTTCAGGAACAAGTAATATGTGTTTATATATAAGGCTATGTGTGCATTAGGAAAGGTGTCTTGCTTCAGTAGCTATAATAGCCCTTTTCTCGGGGACAAGCTTGATCACTGACACTCTCTCACACACTCACTCGCGCACAACACACACACATACACACACACATACACACACACGCACGTACGTAAACAGCAACAAACCTCGTCACTGAAGTGGAGGGTAGTGAGGAGAGAGCTGACCCTTGTTTGAAAGCTAAAAACAGAATCAGCTCTTTTCCATTTTATGGCTTTTACTTCCTTCCTTCCCTTGAAAGATCACAGCAGCATGGGTGTGTGTTTTTTCGGCGCACGAGTGTCTGTGCGCGCGCACGTGTTCGAAACTGCTAACTCATTCCCTCTATAAGCCGAGCTCTGTCCTTCAGCAATTGGAGAATAAATCTATTGTCACCACGAGCATAAAACACTGGATTATGATTTCAATGTTGCTTCCAAATGTCCTCTTTTCACGTATGTGTGTGTGTGTGTGTTTGTTTTTGTACCTAATATGATGCCGTTGGGGTTTGTGGGTGGCTGCCAGACCACCCTAACTGATGACAATCGAACTTCTGGAAACACCATCCTGACAGGGGGGCCTGGGACTGCGGAGAAAAATAGAGAAGGGAGTTGGCAGCAGATCGAAACTGTAATAATATGTACAAAGAGCAGCAGAGAGAAGCACAAAGGGACTACTTCATAACTGTAATGAGAAAGAGAGGACTCCACATCGAGCTTATTTTCTTATATTCTGATGAGTTCGTTTGACTCTACTAAAGCGCCGACGTATGTGCATATGCTTTCCACACACAGACACATATGCAGATGTATAGCGAGTGAACGTCTTATACATTTTTAAGAGGCACATCTGAATGAAGCACAAGAGAAGAAGTAATTTCCTTTTTGACTTTCTTTCTTCCTGATAAAAGTACATGCTCCACGCGATCAAATACATGTCAGAGCGAGTACGCACGTGCATGTGTGTCTGAACAGTATGTGTGTAACTGACAGACGGGATGGAGGTTCATTATACATTGCCGGGAATTGACTTCCCCGCTCTTGTTTCATTCTGAAATGAGAAAAACTTTTCAAACGTGACATTGTTTGATAGGGAGTGTGCAGCACGTGTGAGTCTCGCTGTGAGTGTGTGCGCCTGTGTTTTATTATTCAAAAAGACCGGACCAGGTTGCTGGCATCCTGAAGAGTCTGCCGTGGATATATCTGAAGAAATCGGCACACATGTCACACACTCACACACACACATACACAGCGTGTTCTCCATGTCTGGGCAGTGGAGGGGGTCTGAGGGGTGAGTTGAATGCAGAGGGTGATCAGTGAAGTGGGGGAGAGAGGCTGCTGGCTGTGCTGACAGCAGAGGTGTAAAGAGGTGAAAAACAGCTACCGAGGTGAGAGGAAGGCAAAAGTGTTGAACAAGCGGCTGCACAGAAAGGTCAGTGATCAGACCGAGACACAGAGAGACATCCTACCATCTTCTTTGGTTCTGAGCAGGATCGGGTCGCTGGGGGGGCTGTCACCCATCTGTGTGTACGCCAGCACCTGCAGCACGTACATCGTGTATTTTTGGAGACCCCCGAGGAGCACCGTCACGCTCCCCTCTCCATCTGCCACCTGAACACTGGGGGGACCTTCTGAGTCCTTCTCACTGTACAACACCTGGTCACAGACACACAGACAAAGAATCAGAGAAATAGATTAAAATTAAATAAATATGTAGAGTTTTAAACTCTGTCATCTCTGTATGGGCTGTTTGTCTGTTTCATTCCTTCATTTACAGAAGATTTGGTGGCTTTAAAAGGATTTAAGTTTCGTTTGTGAGAAAAGACTCTCTCATAACTTTCAGACTTGTCTGTAGCATTCAGTCCCGAGTTTGTCCTCAGTGTACCTCAAATGTAAATATTTAAAACTGCTACTGTACAATTCATATTTTTATGTTAACTATGGACTGAGTGGAACAGCTTAGCACTCTGCGTCTTCTTATTTTGGTTCACAACTGGAGTACACACAGTGGAAAAAAAAAAATCATTTTTCAGAAGCTTATTAGATTTTTGTTGACTGATCCAAGTAGAGAATCAGTTCTGAAAAAAATGTCAGATATTAGGCTGTGATTAAGAAAACTTCTACTTGTAAATAAAAACTTTGCTTATAGATTAAATCAGATATTCTTGAGTGCCATCACCTGGTTAATCATTGTTTTTTGAATGTTTTTGGCCTTTACCCGTTGTAACCCAGTGTTTATATTACAACTCTATGATCTGTGCTAAAAATGTCTGACTGGGAACATTCCTAAAAGTCTGTGAGGACACTGGGACTGGGCCGTGGTGTTATTTTTGGCCGAAGCAGAAAGCTGTTTTCAGTGGAAAAACTCTATGTAGAAGATGAAAGTATGTCAGTGTTATGTTCATAACTTGTTTCTGTTGCCCCCTCGTGGCACAAAAAACAGTTTTTGCTGGTTTACGAGTCTATACTTTCAATTTGATACAGTATATTTAGTTCATGTACAGGCAAGAAGATAACATTTTAGATGTCTGACAGGAGAAAGATGTGGCTCAGTCACTGTTACTTATAACTATGGCCGTCTGTTGCACAGAGGGATAGGCCGTATCAGTCTCTGGATATAGAAGCAATTCCTGTTCGCTTTTATGGGAGATTATCACTTAACTTATAATTTAGCCAAAAAATGTACTAAAAATGTTCCTAAAACTAGAATTATGCCCATGCTCACATCTAAAAACACAATTCAGCAAACACTGTTTTTACTCCAACAAGAATATGTGTCAAGAACGATTCTTTCTTGTTCTTTCTATCTCATTTTTAAAAAAAATATTCATGAACTCCTCGTTACACTTAAAACCATTCTGAAGGAAAATGTCAGCTCTTAAATGTCTAAAAACAGAAACAGGAGGAGTGTGTGGCAGGAGAACTGTTCGACATCTACGTGGGGATGGAAGGTGTTGAAGAGCTGCTGCTGGCAGCCACTTCCTGTCTATTAACATGGTAGGAACTGCTCAGTGTGATCCTCAGGAGGGCACAAAAAACACACAGATGGGGAGTGTGATGTGCTTTGGGCATGGTTGATGATATGACCTGAATTTTACACTGCATTTTAAAATACAGGATGGTACTGGTTTTTATCACACAGTCACAGCCTGCTTTCTTCTGTGGATGTATGTATTTATAACACAAACCATGTCTACGCAATTGAGGGTAATTTTCCTTCCTTTAAAAGCTGTTCTGACGTGTTATGGATGGCGAATAACTGCTGCACTCGACGCCACTTTCATAAGATAAGATCAGATAAGATATACTTTATTGTCCGGCAGGGAAAATTCCTGGGCTTCAATGCGCTGCATCACACACACTTTTCAACAATGTCATAATGTTCATACGCACATAAACCATAGATAATATGTACAGACACTCGTACACTGACATTCTTAAATTCAATTGCTTCCTGATTTTGCAACTGAAAAGACACGGGATAGTGAAAGACCGGAGAAACATCGGGCCATACTTCAAGGTAAGACAAAATATTTGTGAACACTTCCCAGCTAAAATGAGTGACCTTCTGATCCGTCGGCCTGCAGGCAACACGTCTAATTCTGGGTTTAGAATGTTCTGGGCCCTTCAGAGTCTTCTGTGCCTCCCTGAGCACATCTTTTTCATACAAAGACTGAAGAATGTGATTTTCTTTTGCGTTTGAACTTCTGTTTGACTATGAAGTTTGACCTTGATTTGCACAACAGGTTAGTAGTCTACACTTGAATGCCATTCTGCAATTCTAAAATAGTTCAATATAACAAGATCATGAGTTTACTCTTTACACTACAGAGTCTAAACCTTCTCAAAAAACACATCCTCTGTTGTAGCCTAGACATTCTGAACATGTACATGTCATGTGAGCGAGCTGACAACGTGGACACCGAGATATATCTATACGAAGAGATCTGATTCATGGAAGTGAATGTCATCTCCTCAGGTTTCCCCGGATTAAGTGCAACACATATTCAGTTCATGTATTTCACTGAACAAGAAAAGAATTACTGCAGTAATACAGACAACTGGTACATGTCTTCTCTTTATTTTAAAATCAAAGAAGGAAGGGGAGTTCATTATAATAAATCCCTGGAGGGTGTGCGTGGGAGTCCACAAAAAGCAGGTGGAACCACGTTGAGTGTAGAGGGAGGGACGCGACTTCCAGTAAGTGGTGCACTCAGGCAAAATGGAGTGCACCTTGCAGCATTTACCCAGGACTCTTGGAAACCTGCATTTCAGAGTATGTCAACTACTTCAGCATTTGAAGGACTGCAGCAAGACATATTTCTCTGACTCAGTTTGGATACACTCAGAAAGGATGAGCTCTGATTTGGCGTACTTGGACGGACTGTAAAAAATGTTGTTTAAGTGGGTCACAAGTCTGGACTCAAATACTAATGCAGAATCTCCAAAGCATATTCACGCAATGCGTGTTCACGCAACAAATCACTATCTCTTGCCTAAGCTGAGACTTTGCTTTAAATTTCAAATAAACAAAGCGCTACTCCAAACCAACAGGCTGGAATATTGTACATCTTACATGAATAACCCAACCATTGTTTCTAATACAACATGATACAGACTGTTGTTTTTATGAAAGGGTATTAAAAATTAAAGCCTCTTTCAAAAGCATGCGCACAATTATCCACACACACCCAAACGCACTTACTGTAGACGGGTGTTTTAAAAAGCAGTGATGTTACAGGCTATGGCGTCATACTCATCTTATATTAGATTTGTGCATCTGTGTGTGTGAGAGAGCGTGTGAAGGTGTTGGAGGAAGTGATAATCGGCTGAGGGGGTCAAGTGAGAATGCCAGTGTGTGTGTGTGTGTGTGTGTGTGTGTGTGTGTGTTTGACACACCTTATATCCAAGTATCGCTCCATTCCTCTGTGCCAGAGGGAGAGCAGACCATGTGAGCAGGATCCTGGTGGAACTCACAGCCTCAGCAGTCACGTTCAGAGGAGATCCAGATGGAACTAGAGAAGGCACGCACACACCCACACCCACACCCACACACACAAAGACACACCCAATTATAGCAAAAACAGATTAAATGGGTCATAATTTTATTAATTTGTGCTCGTTGTTTTGCTATTTCTGTCCTCCAGCCATGCCAGAGTGTGTATGTGGCTCCATGCTATCTAAGAGGGAACATTTATCATTGTGCAGGGACCTGGGTCCCCCTGTACAATCCAAGTGTGGACTTTAGTGTTTCTAATGTGCATCAATCTTACAAGCTTTTGCACTTCTTGTTGAACTTAATTTAAAGAGAAGCACAGCAGTTTGTTCAATTCTATGATCTGGTCAAGACCTAAATAACTTTCAGTTGTATTGTCCTGTTACTAGCCAGCACTTTCGCCTAGATTTCTTTGCGTCACGTTAGCCAGCGCTACAGGTATAGCCTGTGTCATACAAACATTCCCAGTACAAGTTTAAAAAATAACTTTGAAGTCTCTAGGCTAAGGTTGATCAACCTACTTCTTACTCTACACATCAGTTCAATTGCTTTTCCTGAACTTTGTCACTGAATAACAGCCAGGACATTTAATTTTTTTAATCTGTGTACATTTTTGTCATAATTATCATAGAAATTGTTGAGCAATGACCAAAAGGTCACAGTGACCTTGATATATGATCACCAAAATCCAATCACCTCATCCTTGAGTCCAAAGTGGGCTTTTGTGCAACATTTGAAGAAATTCCTTCAAGGGGTACTTGAGATATTGTGTTCACAGGAACGGGGTGATAACCTGAAAACGTAATGCCTCTGGCCTCGGAAATCGTTGTTTCTGCCATTTATTACGTGAAAAACGAGCACAAGATTTTAGCAGTCAAACACCCCGAGGGCACACACAGACCTGCTGGTCACCAAAGGGTTATAGACATGATTTGAGCATGGCCAACAGTCGACCTCCAAAATGTCCCCTTGGCTCCTCAGTCCACACACACACACACGCACACGCACGCACACACACGCACACACACACACACTGACACACACCCTGCTCAGTGCTACTTCCCTCTCTGAACCAATCTTCGATTTCATCTCAATCATCCCCACCCCTCTCCCTCTTTCTCCGTCAATCTTCCCCTCACTGAAATGTAGGGAGAGTGTAGAGGGCAGAGGGAGGTGGCAGGATGAGAAGAGACTCAGGGAGGTAATCGGAGCACTTTGTTCCACATCCATCTGTCTTCTTATATCCTGCTACCAGTCTGACAGCACTGTTGGATACTTGCAAACAGGAATCAGGAGTGAATGAGGTCTGTGTTCGTACCAGATTCTGCTGTGTGCGCAGCAACAGTGTTGCTCCATGGTCCGGATCCTATGGAGTTGTAGGCCTGTATCTGAACCTGGTACTTGGTCCAAGGCCTAAGACCCTCTACTGTGGCCTCATTGGTCCTCCCTGTTCCCTCAACATCAACGGTCCTGTCATCTCCCCCGCCGTCTGTCCTCCATACTCGCAGGCGGTAGCCCACAGTCTCTGGACTGCTGTTATATTCAGACTCTGGAAGAGGCTGGAGGGTAACAAAGAGTGAGAGGAGAGAGTAAAAAAAAGCAGATCAGAGAGAGGTGTTGGCCATTTATTATTCTTGTTCCACATGCAGCTAGAGAAATAATGAGGCAGTGGTACAGTTCTTCAGTCTCTGGTTTTCTGTAGTTGGTTTGGTAAATTTATGGTCTTTAGTGCCATACTTTATAGACAAAACTGAGCATATTGGTGAGAACAGAGAGTTAAAGGAGCACTCAAAATAATTCTTGCATATTAAGTAACACGTTTACAAAAAATCGAACAAATTACCTTCTTGAGCTTGGAACATGAGGTCATCTTACAGTATGTCTAACTTGAAGATGTCTTGATGATTTTCAGTATAATTTCCAAGGCAGATTTTTTTTAATATTGTGGGCTTTATGCAACAATAGCTTAATAAATTAGGGCCAGTGTGCCAGTCCTGCACTGTGCAAGCGTCTTATAATGTGTCAGCACTTGGCCGCCCTTTGCCACCACCGCACTAAAATTAATTAATTTCAACTCTGATTGATGGAAGAAGAGCTATCCAAGCAGAGAAAGAGCTAAAAGGATGATTGAACGAGAAACCAATTTCGGTAAAATTGTGATTAATAAAATGATAATTTGTTTAACACACACAGCCCTATGGCTCTATGAAATAATGTGACACGGTGCCCCATTAGCAACATGGAGTGATACCCTCAGTGTATTTATGAGAAACTTATTAAATATGACTTCAGGTGCCAATAGGAGCATGTAGGCATTTGGGGAAAAAACAGAATACAATTTGGTAAAAGGACTTGAATTTATACAGCGCTTTTCCGGTACTCAAAGCGCTTTACAGTACCTGCCACATTCACCCACACACTGATGGTGGAGGCTGCCATGACAAAGGTGCCTACTGCACATCAGGAGCAAAATGTTCAGTATCTTGCTCAAGAGCCAGGATTCAAACCAGCAACCTTCTGATCACTAGACAACCTGCTCTACCCGCTGAGCTACAGCCGCCCAATACATACACATACAGCACACAGTCTACCTACAAATCTCACGCGCATTGGATAAATGCACACAAAATACAAGTAAAAGTGTAACAGTGTAGTTAAAGTGAAAAAAGCATATTTTGCAATACTCAAAACTGGTAGTGTGTGTGTGGTTAGTGTGTGTGTGGTTAGATAACAAAACAGAACCTAATCCACAAAACAAGCAAGAACAAAAGCAAAATACAGACATTTTTTTTTTTTAACAACCAAAAGTGTTTTATAATTGAATTAAAATTAAATTATAATTGAAGAAATCTGTGAAATCATGGTATAACAGTTACAAGTTGATTGAGAAAATAGGTTTTTAAAGGCTTTGAAACCGTAAAATGTGGGGCTCTATTTTAAGCTTGACGCAAAGCGGAACTGTCATTGCTAGTTTCAGACCAAAGCAGTTGTCATTTTCACGACCAGCGCCCACGTTGTGTTAATGTAAGTAAGTAAGTAAATGTACTTGCGCCCACCTGTGCGCCCCTGGACAGGTTGGTCTTAATGAGGTGTGGTCAGGCGCACTGGTAGTGGATTGCTATCTTGGGGCAGCAGAACGTGACAGCGCCATAGAACAACAAAAAGCTTGTCAAAAGTCGAGTCTGTTTCCTGCTATATAAAGGACGTATTAGACAGGCGGGTATTAGACACGACGTTCATACGCTCTGATTTTATGATTTGAGAGGCTGCTTTTAGTTATTTTAAACATGTCACTGTTGACATTTAATCAACATCAGCTGCTCCTCATGCGCGAATGCACCAGCTAGTTTCTCCTCATTAAGGACGTGTTTCACCCTCTCATCCCACACTTATTGATCATGACGATTTTTATGACCCGTCCCACCTGAGCCATGGACTGAGATCTGCCATGAGCCGCACTTTGTTTAACCAGCAAAGGACTTGGACATGCCCTAAATGCACTAGTGCGCTATGCTTAAGACCAATGCGTATAGACCTTATACATAGGGTCCAAACTGTTTAAGTTTTGTAGAAAATTTAGAACCCTCTCGTAGTAGTATCAAAAAGACCTAAGAATGGAGTCGGTTCCCGACAACACAAGTGGAATATCAAGTTTACGTCTCCAGAAAATGATAAAAAAATAAAGACACATGCACTCACAAGTGAAAAAAGCATTCTGTCGCTCCACAGGAAATGGTTATTTATGTGACAATGTCTAACTCTAAAGTACATCATAAAAACCTTTTACTGTCTTCTCCCCTTTGACATCCAATCTACTGATCTTTCTCTCTTGATCAACCTCTGTTCACTGTTTTATTCACACTCTGTCATCCTCTTTTACTTGCTTCCACTCTCATTTCCCGTCCCCTTCCCTCCTTTTCCTGTCTATACTTTTTCTCTGTCACCTCATCCTCTGTACTCTGCCCGTGAACCACCATGTCATTATGTGTTACAGCCACAACCACCTATTACTCAGTGCCCTAAAATCATGTTAGTTACAAGTTCAGTTTGCTCACAGTATGTTTCTCCACAGCACATTTTCTACCAACATTGTACCGCGGTTGCTCTGTGCCGTGCAGCAGATAAGGGAGTGAGACACCGAGGCATTTTAAATACCCTGGTGATTTAGCTCAGCTTAGCATTTAGGAGCCATAATACAGAATGTCACATTAGCTTTATTACCCTTAATATGCAGCTTAGAATAATAACCTTAGCTAAAACCATTGTGATGGTTCCATTACAGCAGAAAAAACTAGCATAGCTCCGGCTGGGCGCTAACATGCAGGTAAAATCCCATTAGCATGCTGTACAGGTAGCCTATAGCGCCTCAGTGTCTGTGTCTGATTTGACAGGCTCTTTTTCTCATTCCAACTCTTAAATGGAAAATACTTTGCTCTCCATTTATGTTATAATAGAAGGGGGGGGGGGGGGGGGGGGAGTAAAAGAGAGGGAGGGAGGGAAACAGTGAGAGGGATGGAGAGCGGGGACAAGAGCAAAAAAAATGAAAAGACAGTAAGAAGAAAATTACATTGCAGTTTGTGCTGCTAGCGGTCCGCGCTGTGAATGGGAAATTTGACAGATTAGTGTTAGCGGTGATAACAAGGAGAGACACTGATTATAGGCTGTCAGCCACTCAACCTGTACAGTCCTGCTGCTGGCGAGTGCACACAAGCACGCATATCTACACACGCACTGATATAAAAATAAGAGAGAACATACAGAGGTGCAAAAGCAAAGAAATACAAAGAAAATCTCCATCAGCACTGTTTGAATGGCTGTGGTACACAGTTAAGTGTGAATCTATGTGTGTGTTTCAGTACCGTCCAGTTGAAGCACAGGCTGGTCTGTGTGGCAGACAGCAGGGTGAGGTTAGAGGGGTGCGTGTCAGGGGCAGCCTGTAGGGTCTGAATCAGCCTGGAGGGGGCGCTCATGGGACTAGAGCCCACAATGTTCACCTGCCGCATCCTGAACCTGGTGAGAACAGAGAACAGTTACAGGAACACTCCATCGATTTTACACAATGACCTTAGTTTATTTGTTATGAAGAGAACCACTCAGCCCATGGAAACAGTTGTACAGTGTGTATTGCAGCTCTGGAGGGTGTCCTCCAAAGTTTGAAAAACTAACTAATGATGCCATAGTGATGTCATTAGGGGTAATGTGGACGGACTTGGATACAGCACATTTTTTTACCGAAATCCAATGTTACAAAATAGAGTGTGGACTAAAAGATTTGGGTGTGCATGAGGCAGGGAGGGTCTGACAAAGAGGTGATACTGACTGGCAGTACAGTTAAAGCCGCATGATGTAACTATTTTACCTAAAACAATTTGTTGTACAGTGTCATGGAAATGGTGCCTCTGTCTCAGAGAACAATTAAAGTTGCTGTCAGCGTTGTCGTTGTTTAGTTAACTTCCTGTAGCAGTAAGTAAGCAACTGCCTCTCTCCTCTCTACTAAACATCACCATACTTGCATGAGGCGGCTCTCTTTGCCTCTTTCTTTTGTTCAAACATTTTTTTATAATCACTCAGCCTGTTTGATAATTGGAATTGGTAGCGTTCCCTATTCCGTCATTGTTTTAGTAACAGAACAGGAGGATCTTGATCTCTGTGTGTTCCCCAAGCAGACAAGACCGCCTCTTTATGGAGCTCTCTGTCCTGATTGGATAAAGTGGGAAGGGATACCAAAAAATCAGTCTCTTTTATTGCATGAGCAAATACTCTATAACACTGATAACCGTTGGAATACAGAGCTAATTAACACTTTTTACCACTTATTTTAGTAGGAAAATAACATTTACAGCCAATTAAAGAAATTTGATCGTGGCTCATAATATGCTTAACAACAGTCAACAGCTGTGCTCTGCCGCCTTTTTTTGATGTTTTAAAGCGATTACAGAGGTTAGGAGCATCGAAAGGTTGTCATTTTCAAGAACAGCCACTGAGCATTATTTAACTAAACTAAATGAGCTGCAGATATGTATTTAAACTTGTATCAAAAGTCAGTAATGTCAGTAATCTGAGTAAAATACAGACTTCATTGTCCCCTGTGAGTGTGCTACATGACAAGGTGGTAATTTTTAGATCACATAAGGTCCCCTGATCAGAAAAGTTCTGTGCAAATAGGGCTTAAAAGAAGTAAATTAATTTAGACTTCAGTGTTCACTAATAGGGCATTTGACATACATGTATCATTTGCTTCACAAATAAAAAAATGTTACTACTCAATGACATCCTTCAGCTGCAACTCTCCACCAGAGAATTGCAGAAAAAGACCCTTGACATATTGTAAGGTTGTTTGAAGATGCCAAACATTCAGTCAGTAAAAGAGATATAACAATACAGACCTTCTGACTCACACACATACAGCCACCAGGGAGCGTTTGGTACTTTTGTTACCTCTAAACCTCAGTGTGAGTCTGAGTGATACAATGTGTAAGCATGCAAAGTGCGTGTCAGAGACTACATCTATGAGTTCTCGTCCCTGTATGGGGAGATAGAGAGCAGGGTGTAAAGAGGGGACTTAAAGCGGGGGATAAGAAACACAGACAAGTGCATCACTTCATCTAATGTCCCAATGGTGTCGCCTGTGACAACATAATCCCTGAGTGTGTGAAAGTGTGCACACACCGCAATCCCATTACAGATGAAGCCGGAGATACAGAGAGCGAGAAGCAGAGATAGACAGATAAATACTGCAGATTGATAGAGAGATTGATAGAGAAAGAGCGAGGGGGAAGAGTTGCTGTTCTTCAGAGTGACGATGGATCACGTTCACAAACTGCAGGTTCCCCACGGCCCTTGAGCAGGGATTACAGACACTCCTCTCTCCTCCTTCTGTTTCCTGTTCTCCTTGTCTCTCATCCCTTTGTCTCGTCTCCTCTTTAATGCTCTCTGCTACCCTTCCCGCTTTCTCATCACCTTTCTTCTCCCCTGCCCTCATCCCTCTCCTCCCCACTCCCTCCTCCTTCCCTCTAGCTAGTTGCGGGAGGGTAATAAGGATCTGCATGCAGCAGCTGTGAAGGTGCTGACAAACAGAAAAGTCTCAGATGGAACTGTCTCTCTGTGTGTCTGTGTGATTTATCTAACTTCACCTGAGTCTTGCAATACTGCAGAAACTAGCAGAGAGTGAGATGTGTGTGAGTGAGTTGTGGGTGAGTGAGTTGTGGGTGAGTGAGTGTGTGTGCGTGCACGTGGCAGACTATGTTCTCGCGGAGGCGGTGTGTGTTTGCCACTCACCTGTACTGCGTGAACGGAGTGAGGTTAGGGATCTCGAGTGTGTCTGCGTCTGGCTGGTTGTCTTTCTGGTAAACAACTCTCCACGCCTCTTCCTTTACGTCCCGCTTCATTGCCTGTTAAAGAGGGAAATGGTTTGTTACAAGATAGTTTTCCTCCTGGTGTGTTAGAGGCAGCAGGGCCACAAAACGACACACACACACACACACACAGACACACCCACCTGGCCTTCTACAATCCATCGTGATATGGCGGTCTTGCCATCAGGACCAGGGCGGAACCGAAGTGTCGCCGTCCGAGGGCTGATGTTGGAGATGACCAAGTTAGAAGGTGCACCAGGAAGTTCTGCAGATAGAAAACAGATAGAATACTGCTTTACAAAAAGCTCAAAGAACTAAAGGGAGCAACCATCTAGCTAGCAGCAGAAGGTCACTTTACAGCACTGCTTTTGATGTATTCTCACAAAATATTTATTGACCAAATCCAGCAGGATTGTTGCACTCATAATGGCCTTATTTGTGAAAAGAAAAGTATTCTGTTCTGCGTTTGTGATGTCTCCAATAGCGGGGTTATAAATTCTTTGAAACAAAACCACCTCTGCCTGCTGGTGCTGCCGCAACAAGATGCAATATGCATTTATTTGCAAAAAGGCAGAAAAGCGCTGTAGCTTCACAGCACTGCCACATATTTCAAAGGGATGGATCAAAAGAACTGAACAAGACAAACATGTTTTTTTCAAGACTTGAATAGAGGGATAAAATATGTATAGTGCCAGAACTGCAACATGACTTATCTATAATACTCTTGCAATAATATTGATAATAGAAAGAGAAAATGAAAGAAATCAAGTCACCAATAATTGAGTAGAAAAAAGTCTTTAAATTAGATATGAGAGAAGGAATTGCCTCCAGTCCCATTTTTATGTGTTCATGTGACCACGCTTGGCTATTAAAAAAAAAAATGAAAAAGTCACAGAAAAAATGTTAATTTTACTAAAGCGCAGGCACTTAGTCTACAGCTGTATATCTCCCTCTGTCAGAGAAACTTAATTCATATTTCCAAGGTCGACAATACAACACAGAGATAAATCTGTACACCAGTGGAGGCAAGAGGTAAATTAGATGCACAGTTCACTAAAGTCCATTTAAGGCCTATAAATGTCTGAGTAGGCTGCAAGCCTCATAAATTATGTTTGACCCATTCTTATTCCAACATTGTTCCACGGAAATAGCGAGTGACAGGATACGTTCAGTGTGGCTGACCATTTGTGGCAGCCTTAACGCCACATCTACAAGAGGAGCTGCAAAAGGTAAGCGCTTGGGTTAGAAATAATCTGCTTGGTCCTATTCAAGCTGTGTATGATGGTCTGACTGATCAATTGTATGATCCTCGTATCATTTTTTTCACTTTTGTTAATGCTGCAAGATAGACTATTTGGGCCGGATGGAATGAATGCCATACATCTAAAAATCAAGTGGATTGTATTCTGATTCAATAGTAAAGAAACAGAGCTAATTGTAGAATAGTCCCCAGTAATCCCCTGAATTGCTAAAGGAACATAATTTCTAATTAGCACAAAGTGACAAGTCTGCGTTTTGAGCAAGCTGTTGTGGCTTAATTGGTGGAATACAAAACTCTCACCCAAAGGACTGGAGATTCTAACTTGACTGGTACATCAGTTCACTCATTATTTTCAGTTTCTTTTCAGTTTTCTGTGGCTGTTTTGTGAGATTTATCCAAAGAAAAATACTTGCTTAGGGTTTGGTGAACATGGTTTGAGTTTAAATTAAGACCCTTTCACAACTTTTAACAAGTGTTACAAATAATTACTCGTCCCATGAGAGTATTCTGTTGCTCTTTTTCCCTCAGGTTGCAAAGCTTTGACATTACAAGAACATAATTGGTGATATCAGATTGTGCTACATATGTATCTGCACAAACTTCATACAGAAAGCAGTCATTATGGAGCATTCTAGGACATTGGTTTAAGTGGCAGAGATGGTACAACTGTAACATCGCCACAAATGTAAAGAGAATTTTTGTCAAGGTGTGGCTATGGAAACAAACACACACATATCATACAACTAATTACACTGTTACCCACATCCATATGTGAATTGTCTGCAATAAACTATTTGTTTTAATTCAAGCTTCACGAAAACAAGAAATACTATAGAATGTTTACTTTGTCTAAAATCCAACATGCCTAAAGTATTTAGACACGTTCTCACAAAGCCGGCAAAATGTAGCTGATAGACTTCATATTTTAGGGCCAAAGCAACTTTCTATCTTGGATTTTTTTTTCAACCACAAAAAATCGCTTATGAAAATGTTGGAACAGTAACTTCTTAAAATTCAATTTGGGAGGATAACTTGTTCAGGAGAAATAATTGGTAATTACTTTTGCTGTCCCCAACTGGCAAATGGTAAAAATTGGACAGTATCAATTACTGGAAGAAATAACAATTAAAAATCAACTAATTCAGCTTACAGAACAAAGAAAATGCTTCAAGATGTGTCAAGTTTGTTTCCTTGCCAATTGCTGCTAAACACCAGTGACTAAAAGTTTGAATAGTTGCTTCTGTCGCATTCAGACTGGGAGCTGCACAAGATTTGGTCAGCAACAAGAGAGCTGAACACTATTATTATTTATTCTTGGTTGAGAGCGTTTTTAAATCTGGAATAAATCAAAGCGGTATAATAATACGTTTTGTATGCACACCTCAACCAGAACTAAATATTCCAATGAAAGCTTTACAACTCCACCTTTCAAATGCCACACACAATTTATTGCCGGCTCTGAATAGACTTCTTCACTGACAGCTGTTGAATTGAATTGGCATCGGTCAGGCTGGCAGCCCGTTTGACAACTGCTCCGGAGACTCAGGCTGAAATCCATTTTTTTTTTTGTTTTGTTGTTACTGTTGTATCATCTCCTAACAAATGGAATGTATAGTAGCTTGTTTCTGTTAATGACATTTACATAATCAGAAATCATCACAGTCCACTTGGCTCTAAATTGTGTCACTCAATCACAACGAGACCGAGCACTTCAGACCCACTCTTCCACCACTTCTCCTCACTGTGATCAGCGGCTGATACTTGGTATCACTGGATGGTGTAAGTGCTCTGGTGTGATCTGCTGTAATCCATCCAATTCTGCTGCAGCATCACAAGCACCGTATTTGCTGAACATGGCAGAATACAGATCTGTAAAGCCGCTGTGTTAAATCAAACGGCGTGTGTTGTACACATCAGTACCCTGGGACACCTCAGACAGATTTTGTAGAATATCCAAGGAGATTTTTATTGTAGAAAGACTATATAACATGACTGGGTCCAGTTATTATGGAAACAAGGCAATATTTTTACTGGATACAGTGGGGGTGCGTGTGTGCAACAAAAACAAATTATAGCTATCAGCCACCATTGCTCCATAAGTGCATACAGCAAACTTGTAAGGGATATAATGTGGAAATGTTGATATCAGCTGCCTTGCTCAGATGAATGACAAAATTCTCTCAACTCCATGAATACATGAATAAATAAACAAGACTAGAATCTATGCTTGCTGGATCTCTCTTTCTCTCTATGCTCATTCTTTAGCTCTTTTTCCTAATCTCCATCCTCTGTCTCTCCTTCAGTCTTTTGCTTTCATGAATTAATGAATATCCCTCTGAATCTAAGAACTGTCTGTATCCATCTTGCTTTCACTTTCTCTGCTTTTATTCATAAATTAGTAATCAGAAAATGTTAGGACAAAAATTCAGCCGTACGAGTCGGGTTTTTTCCTTCCATTCTACTCCACTTCCTCTCCGCCTCGCCGTCCATTTCTGAGAGACTTTCTTCTTCTGTTCTTGGGAGATTGCATTTTCTTGTGTTCTCTGTTCTCCCCTCATTATGTGCGTCTATCTGTTCTCCCTTCTTCAGCCCTGTTCTTTGATTGTCTGTTGCCCTCTCTCAACGCTGCACTCCCTCCACTTTGCCATTTGCAGTTAATCAGTGCTAATAATGATTGCAACTTGGCCTTAGCCCAATCATACAAACTCATCATGCACACAAGCGTGGTGTGCACGCAAAAATAAACCACACGCTGAAGCGCTCTCTAAGACGCTGTAAATGACTAACTCTGGTGTGTGACCGTGCATGTGAATGTGTGTGTTGAGTGTGTGGGTGATGATTCATGGATGCACAGTAACAGCCACTTACCAGCCTGCGGAAAGACAATGGCATCGTAAGAGCTCATCAGTCATATTTACTCTGCCACACACACACACACACACACACACACACACACACGTACAGTACACACAAGCCAAAATCCTTTTTCAACATCCTCCGTGAGCAGCTCCTGTGTGTGTGTGTGCATTCACTGTACCTGGTGGGACTCCAGTCGAGATGGTGGAGGACGTGACCACGCCTCGTCCTGCGGCGGTGAGCGCTGCCACCTGTAGCGTGTATGTGGTGGTGGAGGTGAGGCCGGTCAGCTGGTACTGCAGGGTGGAGTTTGAGAGTGAACGTTCTTCACGACTCGACTCTACACCAGGAACTTCCCACCACAACACGTAGCCTGCAGGGTGGAGAGCACACGCTGGGTTAATAAAGGTGCATTGAGACATGAGTAGACATGTGTGCACGTGGACACACACACATGTAGAAACACACACACTGGCACATAATGAGAGGCACAGAGCCAAAAATGAGGATGTGCAGAAGGGGTGACGACAATCAAAATCCCTGTCTGTCCCTTTGCATCTTCACTGCCATGCATCACCCTCCACCACCTTCAAACGTGTGTGCGTGCGTCTGTGTGTGAGGCCAGTTGTGTGTAAAGCCCTGGAGAGAGTGAATGGTCCCTCATCTGTCTCCCAGCTCACCAGGTGCTGGATGAAAAGCAGGTTGAGGAGAAAAGAGTAAATGTGCAAGGTGACCTTGATTGAATAACCGTTTTCCCACCCCTCTGACTGTGTAAGCTGGCTATAAGAGCCACCGCCGCCCTGTGCTGTTAGACTATAACCTTATTGTTTTAGTGCCTGACAACTGTCGTACATGATGCGGCTGTGCCAATGCACAGACACAAATGCGGACGCACACAATGCAGTGTGATCCCTTAATTCACAGCAGCTTGTCCTGTTTACCACTCCCATTGTCCAACAGAGCCATGCAGGAGCTGGGGCAAAAATGAACTAGGAGGAAAACTAGGTGCCGTGAGCTCTGTGATGCGCCACACAAACAACACCCAGGGTGTTGGGCGGCGTGGGATGAGGGCATGTTCGAGATAATGTGAGAAGACAAGCTGCAGAGAGAAGGGATTAACTGATGATGAATCAGTGGTACACATACACAGTGTCAGAGACAGGGGGTGTCTGTAGAAGCCAGACAAAAAATAAAAGACTATGTAGAGAATACTGAAGAAACTTTAAGTACTCCTCACTGCTGCTCGCCTGAGGGGGATGCTTTTCACGTTTAAAACTTAAATTAGTCTTTCTAGACACAGTATTTGTCCATGTGGGACGAATAAAAATGGAATAACTGGAAACACTATGTCTGTCTAATCATTTTGTGTTTTACAATCACACTAACTTAATCTAATTGAAGTAAACTGTTAATGGGACTGAAAATAACATAGTTAAATGAAGGTATATTGATAATGGAGAGAAGATGGAGGTGGTGGTAGATTATTCTAGAAGAATTTTTTGTTACACTTTTAGAAAATCTCTTAACATCCAGACAGTAATCAATAAATCAAATGCTCTGGTGAATAAAAGGAAAAAAATCCAATTTAATTGGCAGTTGGCAGGCCTCTAATAAACCCATTCAATTGTTTAATCCGGCTAATAAAGAAAGGACAGACTACTAATTTCTACCTACATACCTGCATGCACTCTGATCTTATTGCACATGACCAGAGTCTTCCACAAGGATTCGTGGATGAATTCCTATTGAGCAGGCGGGAGGAAAAAGAATGGCAGAGAAAGTGCAGCCAGAATTTCCCGATACTAACACACTAGCTTGATGCGCCGACTACTAACATTAGCAATGTTTGTTGTTTATGTTCAATATGATAGTGAGTGAGACATGAGGCAGCTGGATATGCTTAGCATTTACAACGATGTGCTGAGCCGGCTAACTCAGTAGCACAAAACACACTGCCGCTGAGCCAAAGTACAAGGAAGCAGCAGCAGCAACAGCCTCCTTCAGAAGCTAACGTTAGCACAAAGCACACACCTACAGCAGTAAGGAGTAACTGTTGCGCCAGGTTTTTGGGACTTAGGTGTGTTCGTTGTTGTGGCATTTCAGCATTTAACAGAGTTTTTTATATTCATTAGACAAAAAAGAAAATAGGAGAGCTTTTTGAACATAGCGAAGTGGCTGGTAATAAATCCCTCTGCTGACCAGTGTGAGCTACGGGGCAGTTGGTGTAGTCAAGCATTGTGCACTCATGTGTTTTAGAAGTGCAACTTTTTCAGTTGGATACTTTCTATAATCTTACCAACCCCAGTTTTAGTGAGATTTTATACTTTGATGTTAAAACTGCTCTCACCAGTGATGATGCCATTCTTGTCTTCAGGCTCTGCCCAGCTGACTCTGAGTGATGTGTCCAAGATCTCAGTGAAGCTCAGCTGACGAACAGGTCCAGGTGCTGACATAAAAGAAAGAAAACACCACATACATCAGATTATATGAGCTAAATCTTCTTCAAAAGTAACTTATTTCAGGAAATTCTTCATTTAAGTAAACTGTCCCGACACACTAACACACACACCACACACAGCATTTCTTGTCCATGCAGACCAATACCTGCTGCTCTTCAACTTCACACTCAACTTCACACACCACCTTCTAATCACATCTGCATTGACCACCACACACACACGCACGCACACACACACACACACAGACACACACACACACACAGACACACACACACACAGACACACACACACACACACACACACACACACACACACACACACACACACAGGTGCGCATGCCTGTCGTTTCTCATTTCATGTATGGCTCTCTAACCCCTCTCCCTGCAGAGCGATTAAGCTATTCATCTGAGACATTCAATAACACTCACACACACACACACACACACACACACACACACTCACACACGGACACACACGCAGAAAGCTATCATCAAGCAAGAATTACACCCACCGTTAACCCTCCAACACGCCCAGCACCCAATCAATATCTGTGTGTGTCTGTGTAGGAGTGTGTGTGTGTGTGTGTGTGTGTGTGTGTGTGTGTGTGTGTGTGTATGTGCGTGCATGTGTACAAATGGCTTCTAATATCCCTTTCCCACTCGATAATTGCTGGTTGGTAATAATTGCTTGTCTGTCTGCCTATAGGCGATTGTGTTTATTTGACGGTGCAACTGTGTGCATGTGTACTTGTGACTGGGAGTGGCAGCTATTATGTTTATCCATGGAACAGTAAGCTATAAATACTAGCATGCCTGCAAACATATGAATCATTTGCTAGAAAAAGACACAGTGTGTCACAAATCCTCTCAGCTGAAAACATTCTCTGTATTTGGTGTCTTCTTTCATGCTGGTTCACTATCTCTCCTGTCATTACAGATGCCAGGCGTACCTAGATTCCCCGCCCATCTCTTCACCTGATGCTCACTGTCCCAATTAGACCCCAGTGAGCCGGTCACAATAATTACATTTTAAGTAAGTCTAAGACCATTTGCCACTGACATACTGTTACTGTAAAATAATAGCATAGTAATAAAAGCACACCCTTTCAAAGAGCAATTAACTTTTATTTCTAAAGATTAAAATGTGAAACAAATATTAAAATATCCAAAATAAATAAAGCATAAATAATATGAAACCATATATATCAGTTTTCATGCAGCATACATTCTTATGGTTATCTATGAAATGTAATGACCTTCACAGTCATTTCACCTTGTTCAGAATCTAATGCCTTAAAGAAGAAGCCATTTATTGAGGCATCAATCAAGAACTAAATCTAAAAGCAATCTAATAAACGCTGCTAACAGCAGCTCTTCATTCAGATACCGTTTAAGAATGCATTACTTCAGCAGCTGATCAATAGTCTTGTGTTGGTCATGTAAAGCATCTGGTTCTTGTTCCTGGGTAACCTGGAATAGTTTCAGCTTGCCCTGAGACTAACAGGGCACAGGGTAAGCAGACTTAGAAACTGGAATGAATGTTTGATGAAAAGTTAAAGACCACTTCCACCACTGATCTTCATATAACACAACTTTAGGTGCACGTGTGATGAACACAATAAGTAATGTGGTATTGTATGTGGTAAATGTGAAGACTAGCTGGTGCCATGTACATTCAGCCAATAAGGATCCTTTAAAACAAATAGATAAATATTGATAAAGGGATCAAATATTTAAGTACTTTTCTTCCATGATGGAAGTCAAGTCAGGATTAGTAAATTATTGTAAAAATTTGCTCAGCCAGTCAAAGTGAACAAATACACTCGACATTGAGCATTAGAGAGTTTAGGATTATGGTTTATGACGGGCTTTAAGGGTTAGACGTCATGGACTTCGGATGAACATGGATTTGATTAACAACGTGATTTGACTTTGCCATCTTGGGGAAAAAAATACCGCCTGTTTGATCCCATTTGCCTGTTTTATGGACCTTGCTCACCCTTTTTGCATCTGGTTGTCAATTCCACTGATTACCTGTTAATCAGACCCTTGCCTGCCTTGCCATTAACTGAACCTGACTGCATTCTGACTGGCTCAAAGTTGTGCTTCTAGATTCACGTGTGCCAGTTTCTTAAGAAACGTTACACAGTGGGGAAAAACATGAAAAAGAGGAAGTGGGGGGGAAACTTAGAACAAAAAGATTAAAAAAGGACAAAAAAAAAGAAAGTAAGAGCCTTAGAGAAAACAGGGAGTGTTGTTATATAGACATTGTGTGCACAGCTGTGTATTATTCTGATGGAAACAGCTGGACTGAACACTGAGCAAGTCAATACACTTTCATTATTATTCACAGGAGAGGCTGATAGAGTGTTCTTTGTTCTCTGTTGCGGCTTTATCACGATGAAGTGTGTCAGCATGTGTGTTTGTACTCACTGTCCTCGTGTGTCTGCAGCAGGGTGGGGGAGCTGCGGGGGCCGTCTCCAGGTGTTGTGAAGCAGAGGGTGGAGCCAAAGTACC
The DNA here is from genome assembly GCF_900880675.1 of Sparus aurata. Taxonomy (NCBI): domain Eukaryota; kingdom Metazoa; phylum Chordata; class Actinopteri; order Spariformes; family Sparidae; genus Sparus; species Sparus aurata. Next base: position 10,992,617 of record NC_044187.1, read on the forward strand.
AGGTGAATTTCTTGAGTCCGCTGACTAATCCTGTGTGGCGTGCACCGGGGTAGTCTGGGGTGATGGTTATCACCTTAACATCCTCTGGAGACTGCTCTGGCCAGACCAGCAGCTGTGTTAAGTGAGAAATATGGTTACCAGTGACATCCCCGTTTCCATTAATATCTATTGAATCTTATTTAATCAAGTACATTGCTGCAGCACCTAAGATATCCATCACAGTTATTCGTTTGTTGTGTATTTCCATTATTTTTGTTTACTCATTATTTTGACTCAGCAGTATTTGCTTCAGGCTACCAAATCTAAATCGTATTATTCAGCCTGCATTTATGAGACAAAACTCATTTGTCCCACAGTATGGGCTGTGGTGAATCTTTTTTGAATTAAGTCAATACCTCAGGGTTTATCGTCATTAAAGTTTAAAACTGTCAAATGCTATTTACAAATTTGTCAAAATGGCAAATCAATATTCATGTTTCATTCCCTCAAAAAGTTATCTGCATTCCCAACATATTAAAATGTAAGCAGTTATTTACGTATGAATGTTCCACTTAACATAAATTCCTGCCAGCAGGCCATTATCAGTCACAACATCATCTGAGGACAAACACTAAGTTTGATTATCAGTCCAACTAAATGCCTAATGAAAGGTTAATTTGTCTCTATTGTGAGACTTGATTTATATTCACAACCACAGCAGTTTGGTTTGTGTTATTGCTTTAGCCACAAAAACAAACAGGGGAAAACATACATATTCATACTGAGAGATGAGCCATGGGCGATACTGTGATATGGTTCCCATATTTATTTTTCCTGGTCCAGTCTTGAGATTAGCTGGATGGCCAAATATCTCCCTTTTAGAAAAAAATAATTCCTGGTGACGAAAAAATCGAAAATGCAAAACCAATATTCATCAGAATTAACCAGCACTATGGGTTTTACGGTGAGAAATAAAGAGAACCACTGTTTACACACAAGCTACATATGTTTAAAGAATTCAAAATGTTTCTTTAATGGGATATTGTTGGTGAGACATTTACATACATTTGTTATCAGTGCTTCGCCAGAGGCGTGCACAGCAAAGGCTTCTTTTTGCATCTGTATTTGATTTCAAAACCATTTAAAAAACTCTGACCTGTAGGCACAATGTCTGACTACTCTGTGCTCTCACTGCTTTGGATGCAATCCCAGTCTCACCTGCAGTCTCAAAGCTTTAAAATTTTCTAGACTATTTCCTCTTTCTTCTGTTTTATTCTCCACCAAGTAAATCATAAGTAACCTTAACCCCCACACAGCTGACTGGTGTTATTTTCTCCTGTACAGTACAAATCCCTGTTATTACATGGGCAGCATACAACTTATCATATTCTCTGTACTACAGTTGCCACATGCGCACACTGCTGGAATAAGCAGCTGAGACTCTGAATGTTTCATTAAGTGTAATCTAGTGGAAACGCAGTGACCGTGCCACGCCTTCTTGACACTTCACAGGTCAGAGAGGTTCAGCCATTCACTGCTGTTGCTACTGAGCCAATGCTAGTGAGTTGTTCAAGAGTGGTAATTTCAATGGGGTATAAGCTCCACATCTCCTTCATGTCACCTTGTGCGTCTCTCCAGGCTCTCTTCTTTAATGTGCTTTTACATACAGGGTTTCTTTTAACTATCTGGATTAAGAGCTGAAATATAACACTGATGTATTCTATCTAATATTTTGTTGAGAGAAAATCTACAACTGTAGATCAGTAAGTAAGATTTAGATAAAATGTCAGTTCAACATTGAATAATTAATTTGTCAGAATTTGCAAACCAAAACTGCCTTTAGGGATTTGCATAAATATTTTCAGCTAACAATCCCGCAATGCACTTTGTAGACAAAAATGACCGTTGTGAGATTAAACACATTTAAGAGATGATGTAAAATGGTGATTAAAAAGTGTCAATTATGTAGGGAGTGTTGAATATTTACTGTTTATTCAGTCAACACGCATCATTCTAGCTAACATTCCTGGCATTTTTGTTGTATGGGGACTGTAGTAGAAACGGCTGCCGATGCTTACAGCTACACATGTTGCTTTGAATATATCTGTGGTTAGAAAAACATGCTTATGTTGTCAAAGACAGCAAAAAAGAAATGTTCAGGAATGTTAATTCTCTTCAGCATACGCACAGTTTCACATTACCTCTGAATCTGCAAAAGGAACCTGAGCTAAGACACAGGGATCTCTTATTAGGGAAAAGACTAGTTGAGTGGCTGCTTTTCTCTCTGCCTAAAGGGTGCTGCAGTGCACCCAGTCTGTCATGGTAAAATAAGGTTTTCTATTGTAATTTATTATCAGCACAGCACAGTTTGGGTGCAGTAAAAGAGTGCTGATCTGGCACCCTCAAGCATCTGATGCTGGTCCACTTTTAAAAGGGTGCTGAGATGATTGGGTCTGCTGTTGCTGTAGTAACATGAGCATTCTCAACCAGATAGCAATAATAACCCAGAGTGTGCTGAGGAACACATTGGCGTGCAGTTCTGACCCCCCAGGTAGACCAGCCAACAGAAAAGGAACATAACAACACTATGCTACACAGTGGAAAAAAAAACACAGTTTGATCTTTCTGCACCAAAATGTGCCACGTTAGGTCCTGGGCACAATACTTCATAAAGCGTTATTTATACTGGGATAGTGTGTAAAGGCATTACTTGTTAGTGTGTATCTGCAGACACAACCTTTGGGGAGAGTTGTGTAGAATCAGACAATAATAGTGCAAGAATGCAACTCTGCTCTGTCCGTCTGTCGGCATGTCATTAAGAGCTGCGTCCGTTTGACCGAGGGTGAAAAGTGGCACCTCTGCTGTATTCACACAAAATCTGGAGGGCTGTGCGGAGGTGTGGGTGTTCGTATTTGTGTTTTAGAACGCAACTGGCACAAAACATTCAGAAAACGTTATGTGTCACTGATTCACTACTTTGTTTTTGCTCACACCATTCCCTCCGTTAATTTACTATCTGGCACATTTGACCACTGCTATTCCCTCTCCCTCGGTCCTGCCTGTTGAGCTGATGAGGAGGGACCAATTTTGAGTGCTGTGTTTACTAACAGCAGCCTACAAATCCTGCAAATGATGTCATTATCAGGTTATTTAAGTAGCAGTGGTTAAAGGGAAGGCAGCATGTGTTTTCACATTATCACAATAAATAAATATTTTATGCGACCCAGACTGTGCTCATATTACCCAAAAGAAAAACTGAAGTAACTCTTGAGACACTTTCAAGGACATATAAATCGGAGACAAGAAACCCGTCAGAAGCGACTCTTTGGTTCTCCCTCCGGCAATCAGTTTTCATTATTAAGGGTATTGTATACAGTCAGTGATCTGTGGGGGGGTGAGATGAGATGAGGCTTTGCTTCATATCCTCTTTTAATTAATATCATTATCTACTGTCCTCCAAGTAGCACAACACTCCCAAAGACGCACACCCACATGTGCAGAGCAGCGCTGTGAGGCTCCATTGATTTGGAGTGGTAAAGCCTGGTATACAGAGGCAGCATCAGAGAATCACCATCAAACAGATGGAAAGCCATACAGTATTTATCAACCAACAAAGACACCAACGTTCACTCTCTCTCCCTCACACACACATGGACCCGGTGACGCACAGCAAGAATGTGATGTGTTTTCTTTGTCATGTTAATCAGCTCCTCAGGGGTTGGTTGCCACAACGAAGTGAGGAATAAATCACATACCAGAACTAGTACCTATAGATCACTCACACTATTCAATCCCTCGCTCTCAGTCTGCTCTTTATTATTCAGTTTCTTTATTATTATGTCTTGTTTCCCTTCAGTCCCTCGCTCCCTATTTTCTCTACACCATCTCCTCTTTCCCCATTTAATCTGCTCTTCTTTCTTTTTCTCAGTCTTTTTCATTCCTACACAGAGCTGATCCCTCTCTTGGCTTGGCTAAGAGTATGTGTAAACAAGAGCAAAGCAGTGCATCATGAGACACAACCTTTGAGGTTGAAAGTCCTTTGAGGGGTTAACAGGTTTTTCGATTTCAGCATTTATTCTCGCTCCCACGCAGGCAGAGATTTATTTTACAAGCATCTATTTTCTATTCAGAACAATTTAATTGATGAATACAACGTTAAGAAAATCAGCATTATATGATTTTTAACAGACTTTTTTCATTTGAATGCTCAGAAATATTCTTCGCCTGGAGGTCTAGGACTGGTTGGTAATATCACCTCTAATTTGATGTCTGGAGGTGGTTTATAAAAATGTTAATGATGAAAGATTGAGTGAACAGACATTTTGAGTATCCTAAAAGTAACATTATTAAATTACAAAAAAACTGTACTTTATGAACTAAGAATTGAAAGAATGAAATTCATAAAGTAGACAACGACCATCTATTTCATTGAACTCATTACTTCGTGTTGCACGTACTGTTGTAACAGACACACATCTGGAGCCTTACCTTGTATCCCTGGTTGATGCCATTAATAAACTGCTGAGGTGGAGGATTCCAGGTGAAGCGGATGGTAGTCGAGTTGATAGCTAAAACTTCCACTTCCTGGGGAGGGGCTGTGGGAACTAAGCACAAAGATACATATATGATTTAGCTGTGATTTATTCACTAAGACAAAGAGGAGGAGTGTTTAGATACACTGGAGCAGCGGAGATAAAGACTCTTCGGTGTTGCGCTTTTGCGCTTTCAACATGCCGTGGTTTTAAAGATCTCATAAAGAATAATATTTCAGTATTTAATGTGGAGATTCAGTTCATTTTTTAAATTAAAAATATCTGCTAAGCCTGCAAAAGTTAAATGGCAAAACTCGAGTGTTTTTCTCTGCAGCAAAACGACCTCATTTCTCAACATTATTCATCTCATCTATTGTATTTTGCATTCACGTGTTCTGCAAAGTATCAGCTTAGGGATGACTAAGTGAGATTAGGGCACTGCCCCTTCAGTGACTGGTTCTGAAAAATGACAGCTCATAAAGGCTGCTAAAAATGATGAATGAAATCCATCAAGTCTTTCAGTGGGTGACCTCAGAGGACCAGACAGAGGCCTCAAAAAGTTAGATGACTCATGGACCTTCAGTCCTGTAGCCACATATCACATCATCATTTACTAACCATGCAGCCTTAACAACCTTTATCACTCATGTGACATAACTGCAGAGTACGTTGTGATTTATTGATAAAACAACATACAATGTGTTAATTACAAGGACCTCAGCACTTTCATACCTACAATAGACACTAAAGTTAGCACCCACAATTCAGCTCAAAATAAAAGCAGCACAGGTGAAGATATCCTGCTTTTAATTCTCTTGTCTCACATATCAGAAAGTCTACATTATGTAAAATCCATTATATATATATATATATATATATAATGGATTTTACATTAATGCCCACATTGTCTGGACCCAATTATATATATATATATATATATGTATAAAAAAATGGATTTTACATTAATGCCCACATTGTCTGGACCCAATTCCTCCATGTTATAATGTACACTTTCTGATTCAGAAGTCCAAAATAACTGGGACATCACCATGACATCATCAGTGTTACATTTTCAAATCTTTGGAAATCGCCCTCCAGAGCAACAGAATAAACCATACTGCAGATTAGTGAAGTGCACCTTTAACTTACACATATATCTGTTCTATCTGAGGAAGAAAAACTTACTTTCTGTTATAATTTATAATCATTCTGCACCAGCATCACTAGTATTTACTGCTTATGCCCCTTGTCCAGCTCGGCTCAACTCTACTTTTAGTATCTCTAAGTTGTGGAAAGTATCTGCCTGGTTCTATTTTGGCACCACCTCAGTCGAGGTTTATAACGAATCGAGCGGATACTGAACTCTTGAGTGAGAACACTGCATCAACTTATTGGTCGGAGAGAATTACCACTGGAATCATCACTTATGCAAGACCAACCACAAATTGCGACGGCTATTTTTTATATTTTTTATTTGACCAACACTTTTAACACTAATTTCCTGATGAAATGATCTCAATAGGTAAGGATATCCTCCATTGTTGCAATGTCTTTATGTTGCGTTACAAATAATTTCATGGCAGTTTCACACAGCATCGCTAGGGTGACACAGCCAAGAATCCCACCTATAGTGAGAGGTTTAAATCTGCAGTGCAAAACAAGTACCTGGTAGCGAAAGGGAATACAGTCGTGTGGTGGAAACATGGCTTTATATGTACAGGAGGAAAGAAAACCATGAACACACTCTTAGTTCTGACAAGTAATAAACTGAGAGAGTCCTAGTAATAAAATAGGACTCTCTGTTTCCTCTGTGTTAAAATTTGAATGTCATTTCAAATATTCAACAATAAAAAGTTAATTAATAAGAATTTGCAGTCAAACTTAAGCAGGACAGTTATAATTTATACAGTAAATAGCAATAAGTCTGTTTGAAGTGTATATAAACTTTGCCAAGGCATTCATCATCCACCAGAGACAGAGCGATGACAGAGTGCTGAGAGAAATAAGATGGCAGCTGTCGAACAAAAGAAGTTGGGGAACATATCATGTAAATTACAGCAGTTTTTCTTATGAAATGTAGGTTATTTGTTCAATGTGAAAAAAAAAAAAAAAAAACGGGGGCTGAACGTGAAGTGTTTGGTTTGCACAAGCTTGACACAGATTTATTTCATCCTCTCTGAGATCAGTCCCGTGTTTCTTGGGTTTGTTTTTCTTCTTCCTTCATGTCAGTGTATGAAGGCCTCTACATGTGAATCTTTATGTGTTATGGAGTCTCATAATGGGTCCATAATAACATTAAAGCCAAGAAGAGCAGAGTGTGACTGCAAAATGTGTGTGTGCAAGTGTGTGTGTGTACATGTATTTATGTGCGTGTTTGTGGGCACATGTTATGGTGATTACACTGTAAGGGGTTTATGCTGATGCGCAGAAATCCACAGCGATACTGCACTGTTGCATGATGGGAATGCCCTTTACGTCTTACATTTGAGCCAAAAAGGCCAGGCAGATGACATACATATGCACCACGAGTGGAAAAGTGCAGAGACCAGAACAAACACTAGTGAAAAATGGAGGGGAAGAGATTGTGAAAGAAGGAAAGCCAGAGGATGAGGAGACAGAGAGGGAAACGGAAGATTAATTGATGGTAAAGATGCTCTCTCCCCCCCTGCCATGCTGACTGTACTCCTGGGGACTGGCTTCTAACCCCTTGCAGCTCACAGCTTCAGATAAAACACTAAACTCTGTCCTCTGGGGGAATCTTAGTATGCACGTCTGTGTGAAAGCGCAAGAGAAGAGCAATGATATCAAAGTCTAGCACCGAGTTCAACCACATCCTCTCAGAGATAGTGTGTGTGAGAGAGAGAGAGAGAGAGAGAAAACGTCCAATCCATCGCAGCCACTCCCATTAAACCACATTAGAATAATTAATGAGCCTAACTCCCTCTCCTGAGTCTATAAACCTGTCCAGAACTCTTGTAATAATGACTGTGAGCTTTATGTGCACATGCGTGTGTGTGTGTAGCTCAGCCCATCTTTAATAATGATAATATATTGTTGGAATAAAAGTCAGGAAGAGAAGAGCACGTGTTTAAAGAAGATTTACCCCCACAACTGCTTCCCCTCGTCTTCCTTTACAGTCTCCACTGACATACTTCCTGTTTTCACTGCCCCTGCATGGATTTACGTTTGACAGACTTTGAAAGTTTGTTCCTCAGCACAGCCATGTTTATTACAATCAACACACTATTACTTTTCATATTATATATTTATAGAAGAGGCAGAGCCACTCTTTCATTCCTCAAGCTCAGAGCTGGCAACCTGGGAGATGAAATCCCTCCAGCGTGTCCTGGGTTGCCCCAGGGTCTCCTCCCGGTTGGTTGAAGCTGGTATGCCTTTGGGGCGATGCCTCAGGGGCAACTTTAATACAAGTCTGAACAACATCAACTGGCTCGTCTCAAAGCCGAGCTCCTCTACCTATAACTTGAAGCCAACCAGCCTGCAGAGGCTCCTCACTGCTGCTTCCTGTACCTGTGATCTCAGCCGTTTGATCGTTAACCAAAATATAGAAATAGCTGAAAATCTACTCACTATTACACTGTGCTACCCATTACAGAATTGTGTCTGTGTACTGCACTGGAGTATAGGAGATATGTTCATCTAAAAATAAAAATTCACTCGTTATGCCAATGGAAAGTGGAGTGAAGTTTCGTAGTTCACAAAACATTTCTGGAGCCTGACAGTAAAACAGTGTGAGAATTGGAAACCTCACGTCAGTTTTGAAAAATAAGTTCAGGTGGGAAACTTATGATCATAGATCAGTCTTTATTCGTAGGGACTGATGGCTCAATCACTGGCTTTTCCTACTCACACTGTCAGTGTCCTTGAGTAAGATAACAAGCTCAGAATTGTTCAAGATAAATGTGTACATCTCGAGTATGAATTCATATTCCTATTCACAGCGAAGGTCTAAGATCATTTGAGGATCGCCAGAACACTTTTCAATTACAGACAACATCCTTCACTTCAGAATCTTTCACTTCAGCAATAAGAAATTCAGAAATAACAAATAATGTTCTCTCTATTTATCCACTCATTGATTGTTCACCACAAGATCTAAATGTGAGGGTCTGGCATCTAACTTGTACATGAAGTAAGAAGAAGAAACCAATGCATGAACCCAAGGTCTGGTCTGATGAGAAGTTTTGAGTCTGTCTGTTAAAGAACTGCCAACAATCTTTTACTTGTTGAGAATATGGGGGAATTATTGCTGTCTCCTCTTGAAATTTTAATCATCATCCATCAACTGTAAACCAGGAATTACTTGGACATTATTGAAATAGACATCTTAGACAGACATTATTATTCATTAATATTCTACACAACAGTCACCAGAAGCTCATTTTCAGTTGCCTTCCGTGTAGAACTGTTTTAATACAAAGAACAATTAATTGTCGTGCAATGGTGGCACAGAATAAATTACCAAGTTTTCTGATTCAAGAAAGTATTAACATGTTTTACCAAAAAGCTAGGATTGCATTTGTCTGGATAAGGAATAGTGCAGAACAATATAAAAGATATTCTTTCCTGTTCTCGAAGAAATGATGAGGATGTAGAGAGCCATCCATCCCACTCTGATTTACGACCTCGTGGGTGAGTTGCCAAGCGCTTTTTTACTCACTTATTTAAGAGATTAAAGAATTAAATGGAGAATATTTCTGCACATTTTCTGAAAGCTTATTCATATCTGGACCAACGGAGCAGTATCTCCAGTAGTCGTCAGAAGGCAGTGGAGCCAAGCATGAGACGACGGAGAAGTTTTAAAAAAGGTGGAGTTTTAATCATCTGTAGGGTGTTACTCGCCTCTACGGAACAGCTGGGTGGAGACTGGACGGCGGTGAAGGAATAGTGGAAACCGATCTGACACTGAGCGGCACCTTCTCGTGGTTGCATTAATATCCATGCCAACATAAAGAGTGAATGGAGGTATGTGGGCAGTGACAGTCATATCGAAGAAAGCGTTATTTGTCCGTGAAAGGAGCCTTTAGTGGTTTGTGTTATGCATTGAGTCTGCATGCGTATTAATTTTCTTTTAATGCAGTGTTGTTAATGATATTAATGGGAGCCCAAGGAGGAGTAATCACTGTCTTAAGTCCAGGATTTAAGGAAAGAAGGAAAAGCTTAATTTGGGCAGTTAAGTAATGTACAATAAAAGATGGTACAAGTATGTCCATGAAGGAATATTTCAGTAATATGTCTCTATGCACGGACTGATGATTGACATAATATCGCTAAAGTTTTGGGTACATATGCTTTGCCCTCTAAGAAGGAGAAATACAGCTTCGTTTGTGTGCATCTTTTCTCACCTCCCTGCAGAGTGTACTCTGTGACAGGGCTGCTGTAGACGCCAAGGCCGGCTCCAGTGTAGGCAGCCACCTGGATCTGGTATTGGGTCCAGATGATCAGATCTTTTAGCAGACAGTAGTTGGTCTCGGGGCTGCTGATGTTCTTCTCCTGGTAGTCCCCTGGCAGTCCTGCCAGACGGTACCTACACACACACACAAACAAACACACACAAGTGAGGAAAGTTGGCAAGTGATTTAACACGAGTCAAAATCAATTATGAAATGTGCTACCCTCACGAGTTGGCACCAGAAATACAAGTTGGTTAAACTTTTTATTTTTACTTTATTTTGTACTCCTTTAAAATTACACATTGGTTTCATCTGCATGGATATATTCATCAGGCACAACTCTGAAAGGTTTTTATGTTATGTTGAATACTGTACCTATAAATATTTTATCGGTTTACTTTTATTTGGTGAATTGTTGTCCTGTTTTGCTGTAATGCATGGTATAATGCCCCACACATTTCAGCTGCATTCAAAATATAATCTAGTGAAGAATGTGATTAGGGTTTCAAATGGCTCTTATAAGCAATATTTTTTTAGACTGTGTGCTCAAATGGGCTCTTTGGCTTTTCTGAGTGCTTTCCTACTTTTAGACTAATCAACAAGTTCAGTTTACCCTTCAAGGTAATTAGTTGCTCAGAACATCAGCACTCTCAACCTGTATTTCAAGTGTCCTTGTGCAAGGAAACAAACCCACAATTTATCCGAGTACGTGCTAGTGTAACAAGCATCTGCTGAGTTGTTCAAAAACTTTCTTTTCAGTAAACTCTGTGTACACAAACAATGTTCTCAATGCTTGTGTTCATGTGTAGAGACTCTGGTGATAATATGAGCAAAGTTTCATGTTGTGTCGAGCCTTCTTAGTGTTTTAAAAATAGCGATTTTGATGCTATCGTAAAAGTGCCCGTAGCACTGCCATTTAAATGAGTTTGACCCGAAAACAAAAATAAGGTAAATCTTTAAATTGCTTCTTTCGTCGTAATTATGCTTTTACACGAAGGTTTGACTCGGGTACATTCATAAAAAAAACCTAGGTTGCATTTTGGTGAGAGTTTCGCTTTAAGCATTGGCAAAAAATGTAAGTCGCCTTGGACACGAGCATGTGTTGAATCAATGTAAGACGACCAAATGTACCCCAACCGAGAATACATTCACGCAGCTTAATAATATAAAAAAAACACAACAGTGCATATTATGTACATGCCGATATACAAGTTTCAGAATATAGAAATGTTTCAATTTCACACTGTGGTATTTATGTTGGCAGAGAAACTCTGCCTCAGTATTTTCCAGCGGTAAGAAGCCGTCAGAAACCCTGAAGAATAAAAGCCTTCAAATGCCTGGTAGACGACTCTGAATAGTGCCCCTTCAAGGCCTTTGCTTTAGTACATGTGATATAAATGTCCACTTAAAAGGATATATGACCCGACTAGACAGGGAGGTGTAATACCACTTAGGTATTGTACATATCTGATGGAGCCAAATGGAGTAATAATCCTCATGTCAGCGTTTTAATATGGTGCCTATTCAGTGTAGCAGGATATTCCGACATTTCACCGGCTGAGTCAGCGCTCTATCACACACGCATACTGTATACACGCACACAGGAGCACGCTCATACACACAAACACAGATGCGCAAAGTGAGGTGGTGCCGGAGGCTGACAGGGGATCTCCGTAGTGGAGAGGAGATAACCCCTTTCTCCACCTGACACACTGACACTAACGCTGGGGGTGGAGGGGAGAGCAACAGAGGAAAAGTGGGAGAAGATATGGGAGGGAGAGAGAGAGAGGATCTGCCAGCTGATATAAAGAGGAGAAAGGAGAATCCAAAGGGGAGGGCAGGAGGAGGTGGAGGCTGAAATGATATGGTGTGGATGTGTGAGCGTGCGTTTCTATTTTCAGCTGATTTCAGGAGTGGAGACAGATAACACAATGAACGAGTATAAAGAGCTGATAACTTCTACTGCAATTATATGCAAATTCGTGTAAGGCAGCTGATGACAGTTTGATTACACCCAGTGTGTCACACTTAAGGTAGACATCAAAGTGAAGGACACACGACTAAGGGCAGCACGAGTACTGTGAAGTGCCCTTGTGAATGTGTCTGCGCTCACATATCTGATAAAAAGGGAGGCGCAAATATGGAAAAAGGCAATTTTTTTTTTACAATTTCAATTGTCTATACTGGTTCTAGAAATAAATTACTGAGTAATCAGAAATATCTATATGGTAGTTGAGTCTGTATACATATATATATATACATATATATACATATATATATATATATATATATATTTATATATATATTTATTTATATACATACATACATATATATATATATATACACATATACATACATATATATATATATATATATATATATATACACACACACACACACACATATACATATACACATATTCTGTGGCATAAAAAGTAACAGTAACAGTAAAAATAAAAAAATAAATTATTTTGACAATTTGAGAAGGGCCAGGCATAACGTAGCAACATTTACATACATATGACATTAACAAATTGTGCTACTGAGTGTTTCCAATTCATTTATATGTACATGAAGGGGCTGGAACTTTATAAACTGACAATACATTAACCTGATACCTGAAACTATAATTAGATGAGTTTCTGTTTTCATTATTGACTCAACATCAGGGTCAGGAGGCAGTAAGAAGTCTGTTTAAGGCCTCTCAACCAGTGAGAGACTGATAAAACTCTACAGTATCTGTTTGAATAGGCCAGTACGTCATCAGAGGGCTACTGTAACTGACAAAGCGCATGTTCGGTCTCAGAGAGTCTCAGATAAACATGTCTCAGATAAGGTATAGTGTCAGTGAAGCCAGAGGGTGTGTCAGAGTTTGTGGAAGGGAAAACACAGATAATTGTTTCCACTTAAGTATATCTGCGTTTCCCCAGACTTGGGAGAACAATTTTCACAACCAGCAGCCATGTAGATTATAGATATCTGGGTTAATTCTTTGTCTTTATGGTCATTTCATTATTAACACATTCATGTGACAGCTCTGAAGCATGCACATTCTGATAGCCCTGCCCGAAGATGTATATAACTTGATATGCATTATAGGGTTGATGTTAAACAACCATTCTTATACAAGAAGACCAGGCAAACAAATTAGAGGAAAAAACAAGCCATAATAAAAGAATGGTTGTTAAGTTTCAGTTTATGCTTAGTTTTATTTTTAATTTCAGTAATGATTTGCGGATCATCAAAATTTCCCATTTCCCCCCCCAAAAAACAAAAAAAAAACATTATGAAAAATGAGGTGGCACCCACCAGTCAATCAGAGTCAAGACTTTTACATGAGCCAAATATGAATGTGTGTATGTTTCTATGTGTGTGTTTGTGTATACCTGAGTACATATCCTCGGAGTACTCCGTTGAGCTGAGGTTCTGGCGGCGGCTGCCACTGGACCATGATGGACTGGTTTGTTCGCCCGCTGGCTACGATGTTCTTCGGGGGTGCGCTGGGCGCCTCCTCCCTCAGCATCAATCTAACACACACACACACACACACACACACACACACACGAAGGAAAGAGAGAGAACAAGAGAGACAAATGATTTCGATTTAGTTGATTAGGCGTTCTGTAATGAGAATATCCGTGCCGCTAAAGAAGTGCAGCCACAGCATTTGTCCTTTCATCTCTTGTCCAACATTACAGTTTGCACAGTAAGTGGGCTGAAAAGGATTTTAATCGTCGTTCTCTTTCCCAGGAATCTTCATCTTCTCTTCTGTGGTGGTCAGACGGTCTACAAACAAATTATCATGGTTGTCACAGGAGATACACGGGACAGAGCTGCAACTTATTACAGAGAATCATCTGCCAGCTTAAGCAGCTCTGATGAATTCTTATTGAATTCTGGAGCTCATCTCTCCCATCCCCCGTTCTCCTGGTGTATCATGCAATCTCATTTAATACATCTACTTTTCATCTCTGCCTATATTGTTCATTTATTTCAAACAAACCACCACTGCTGCTGATGAAAACATTTAACGCGTTGCTTCCAGAGGGATTTCTCCGGGGAATGATGGAGCTGACACCGGGTTTTAAAACAACAAATGTAGAAGCGTTCATGAACTCGGTGTAAGTTGAATTGCATTTCCACTCACTGGTGGCTTAGAAAAACAAACAGGCATTTACTGTCTGTGTGTGGCAGATTACTGTTTCTATTCTGTTTGATATTGCTCCTTTTAACTTGAGGTTTCCCTACTTTTGTTCAACATAAACACTTTCCCGTAGACCAGCTACACAGGGTAACAGCAGCAAATAACTCATCACTATTAGCTGGGAATGAGCAAAGAGCTCATCTTTTTAATTTTCAGTGAGACAGTGTGATCACTCGCTCTCTCTCCCCTCTTCAGCTCTCTTCTGTCTCTTCAAACCTTTTTCCCTCATCTTTCCTTTGACTTCTCGATCCCCTTCTCTCCCATCCGCACACTTTCACCTTTCATCCATCATGTCCTTTGGCCTCAATTATTTCATCCTTCTATCTTTTACTCATCTCCTTCCCTCCTCTTTTTCTCTGATCACGCCCCCTAGCCCCCCTGCCTTCCCCTCGCCGCCCCGCCCGTGATTAAAGCTCCCAGCCCTCTCATGGTTGGTAAAGCACACAGGCTGAGCTGGTCAGCCTCTGGCTTTACTGTAAGCAGCTCAGCTAACGTAATCAGAGCCATATGCGCTCACACACATATACACACACAGACAGACAAACACACATATAAACACACCAAACACATTTCTCCCAGCTTAAGACAGACTGCTACATCCGATGGTCTTTTCCCTTCCATGGATTATGTCTGGAGATTTACATCCCTCCAACCCCCCCCCCCCCCCTTCCCCTCTGTGCCCCATGTCTCCCTGAATGATTCCCTATGAGCTATTGAGCCATTAGCCGTGCTATGGCTCTGTGTATATGTGTGTCCGAATCTGTATGTGCCTATAAATGTGTGTGCACATCTATATGTGTGTGAAGGCAGGGGTGTGAAAGGCTGTTAGCTAGAGACTTACGCAGGCGGATATATGGCACAGGCCAGTGGTTTTACAGCTGTGCTTTACTTCCATTAGGTTAGGCACTGTCAGACAGCACCAGGTGCTACAGCCATATACATGCACACACATACACACACATAGGCTAATGGGCCTTGTGTGAATGAGATGGGCATTAGTGTAGCCGTCTGGAAAAGGGGTGTATATAATCCTCAACTATGCCACAGCTTTTGACTGCAATTGATGATGCACATTAATGCATATACACAAACTCACGCTACACACACACACACATATCCACACAGTACTTAACAGATGCGGTCATTCACCGTTTGACTGCAAATAAAACACACGCACAGACGCACCCTGACACACTTACTCGATAGCAGAATCTCCTTCTGAATTGCCTTAATTTCCTCCCAAACAGTACATATTTCATACAGTGGGTTCAGCGTGAGGACGTCAACTTTACACCTGAGACCGAATGTACAAACCCCAACACGTCCACTCAAGACACTACTTTAAATTCACCCCGACACCCACAAACATTCGCGCCGAGACCTACACATGCACCGCAACCAAACAAATCAAACGCAGCCCGTAAATATGTCTGACTGCCGCGTGACACACTTTCTCTGTCCCTTGTTATTAAGTAAAAGAGGACATTTTCTGCAGGATATGTACATGTTTTCTAGCATGTGAGTGAAAAATAGAGGGGGGGAGGGGGGGCATGTTTTGAGAGTCCATATGCCAGGGGAATTAGTAAAAGTTTTCTATCTGTGTCATTCTCCACAGTTTAATGCCCACTGGCTTTCTCACTAAACCCACATATACACCGACTCTTAAATTTAATGGTGTTACCGGGATGTTAAATCTGCCGCTATTGGAACGGGATAGTAAAAATTTGATCCAGTATGAGAAGGAAATAGAGAGAAATGTGCAGAGGGCAACAGAAATAAAAAGCCAGAGAGAAACCAGATGGGATGTGATTGGACACAACCAGCTGAATAGATGAGCTTATTTTCTACTTGTATGACACTTTAAGTCTTGTCTGCTTTAAATGTTGTGCTGTTGTTGCCCGAGGCTAAAAGCTGCACAAACAGAGGAGGGTGACATACTAAAGAGAATCTGTCGGGGAAATGCACTTTGCGCTATTCTCCCTATGAAAACCAGCTGCAGCACACATTTGCTACTGTATACTGACTGACTAAAAGAATAGATCATTAAACCGCTTTAACTGCATAGAAGCATACTTAAAAAAAAAACAGGTGACACCAGATGCTCCGTCTTTGTCGTTGTAGTTGGAGCGCAGAACATCAACAATCAATTTTCATATAAAAAAAATATTAAATAAGATAAAACTAACAATACTGGCTGACTGCAGTATAGTGTGCCCTCAAGGTAGCTGATGACAAAGCAGATGAAACTGGCAGTCACAGCTATACCTGCTCCTGCTTTGTTTGCCTTATTTAGTTTCGAAGGCTTGTTGTGAAATAACTACAGATGCACCTGTGACACCTATTAGATCAGGTTTGAGGCCAGGATTCTGGTTGTAGTTAAGTAAAAACTGGCAAAGTTTAAAAAGTCTTCCGATAAAAGGAGAGTAATTTCTTACTTTTATTATCATGCAAATAATCAAATAGACGTAGACATACATTGTAAACACAGCTCAAGGTTGACTTTGATCAAGAAGTGCATGATGGTTACAGAATATACAAAAATATTATAATTTACAACTGTTGCTAATTGATCCTTATCTAGGCACTTTCTGTTTAACTTATAATACTTATAAATATAATAAAATGTTATAATACGAAGGCCACATCGTGGGTGCCGTAGGTACTGGTCTATTCAGCAGTGTGGACGTCAAAGGATGATCTGTTAATTTGTAGGTTAATCACATAACGGTTATTATAACAAATTGTATATACAAAAAAGGTTGGTTGGTTTTAATAAAACCCCTTTCATTAAATGTGTGTAAAAGAGCTCCTTGCATTGACATGACTGGGGTTCAAGGTAAATGTTTGAGGCTTTATCTTTCTCTACTGTGAGGTCAAAGAATTTTCAATTACATTTTCCAAGGTACAAAAAAATCAATTTTGTGCACTCTTTTATATTCACCACAAATAACATACTATCAGTTGACCTCAAGCTTTTTGAAGACACTCCATCATAATGAAAAGCAAAAGGAAAACAAGTACATTAAGCACCAGTGTGTGTCCTCTTCATTTATACATTTTGACTAAGATTTAGATGGTGTTGTATGGAATGTTCACAGTAATGCTTCAGAAGCTTGTTAACTTGTATTTTGTTTCTCCTAATTTCTACAAACAATGAAAAGATTACACATGTGTATAAGAGTTGGGTTATAGATGATGTCATCGTCCATTGCTCATGGCCGACAGTAATCGACAACTGAGCCCCCGTTGTAACATCATGATTTAAGAAGCATTTCTTTTAATCATTTCAGTATCATTTGCATTTTCTTGGCTTAGCTTCTTCTATATGAAACCAGATAACTTTGTTTCAAGCACATCTAAGTTACAGACATACGGTGCAGAGACACTTTTAAAATCGGCACAGGGATGTATGTTGGAGTTTACCCGACTACCACCTAATGGCTACTCTGAGGGGAGACGCTACCTCATATACAAACACGCATAGTAATGCCCAGCCACACCCTCCCACCAACATCCTCGTCCATCGCAATGTTTTACTGAAGACGTTCAATATGTATTTCATCTACAGCATGCGTAAATAAGCTGAGGTTGATTTATATATACAGCATGTGTCAAGTGGATCCATCAATAAATCATTGGTATCTGATCAGGTACATATTGGACTTAACTATAGTTTGTTACCTCCTCTCCGAAAGTATTCATTTAAAGGGACTACAGAGCTAATGTGGACACAGCAAAAACCATCAGCCCGATGAAATGTAGATGAACCTCGGTCAGCTTTCCTGTTGAAGTTATTTGTGCCATGTGCTTGAATTGTTTATATTGAAAAGGAACACAAGGTGGCTAAAAGTTCTCATCATTTGTTTTTTTGCAGTCCTAATCCGCTCTTTAGATTGGTAAAAACATATCAGGAACGGAATAAACACGTCATCCAGGAATATGGCCTTCCATCGCTGTAGTCATTGCTAATGGCTTCTTGAGGTTGTATAACCTGACTCTGATAAACACATGTTTCTTATTTTTTTCGAGCTAATCTGACCTGGATTTAGGATGAATCAATTGATCCTGTATTATATATTTTGTGTGCTCATGGCGAAGAAGCTTGTTCTCATCTGGCAGAGCCCTCATTAGTGCAAGCCTTCTCTCTGACATTTCTGCTCTATATATCTTCATGTTAAGGGCACCTTTTGGCATAGCTTAGCCACATCCATCCATCTTTATCCCTTTATGGGGTCGCGGGGGTTTTTGCTTGAGCCAATCCCAGCTGTCTTTGGGTAAGGGCAGGGTACTCCCTGGATAAGTCGCCAGCTCATCGCAGATGGCAGGAGGCTGCCATGCAAGGTGCCAAACTCAACCTCCTGTTCAGTATCTTGCTCATGGACACTTCGACATGCAGCTTAGTTCAGCCTAGGGCTGGGATTTGAACCAGCGACCTTCCGATCACTAGCCGACCTGCTCTACCCGCTGAGCTACAGCCGCCCCAGTTTAGTCACAGTTAAACACAACTACATAATTTAAGATTATCATGTTGGAAAACACAGGACAAAACTCCTGTAAATCTTCCAATCTCCTTATGAAACTCCGAAAGCATTCGGAGCATTGAGTGTCTGTAGTGTGTGTATATGAGAGAAAAAAATGAGAGCGAGGGAGAGATAAAGAGAGAAAGACAGAGAGGGCTATATCACACATCCATGTTAAAGTCTGATGTGTTCTGGTTCCGGCTGAACAGCTGGAACAAAAAATTAAGAGCAACTGCAAAGAAAATTGAGACAGATGCTTTAAAGTTCTGATGATCGCAGGAGTTCAACACAATTAAGCATAATCTGTCATTCCTTTGTTAATGCTTCCTCTTTAAAGCTGGTAATGGTGTGAGTGTAGGTCGTGCATGAATAACTGAGTGTGTGTGTGTGTGTGTGTGTGTGAGAGAGGGAGAGTTTCTGCATGTCAAGGTAATATTTTACATCTATGATCACATTCATTCTTTTACCTATGCATGTACATTTGCCAAGAAACTCTTTCTTAGTACCACAGTGCTCCCGAGCAGGGATGCGAGAAAAGAAAGGTAGGATAAAGCAAATATGCAAAGAGAAAGAGAAAAACATGTAGGAATTAATACTGTTATGATAAAGATCCTAACCAGTACAAGAACAGAATGGGAGAGTGCAGAAGCAGCTGGGACGTCAAACTTTAATAAGGGCTTTTAGTCATCGTGCTTCTTACACGCTTCTTCTTCATTCTCTGTCCTGTTCCCTCACTCTGTCCACATTACTGCATTTTGTCATCCTTCTCATTTGCTTCTGCAGGACATTTTCCTCCGCCTCACTCTCCCTGTGTGTCGAGTGCAGCACGCGC